>NC_053143.1:317799-635598 GCF_016808335.1 Panicum virgatum
TTAAAAAGGAATTCTCAATTAATTGTACTGCTCCATGTGCAGAAAACTTTTACCGGATACGCAAAGAATTTGATGTTGGTTCTCACAAACTTGGCAAGATTCTTCAAGCGCCAACTTGTTTTGCTGACAGTGGAATCAATCAGTTTTTCGCAAACACATTAAATACGGATCATGCTGGGTTAAGGCGAGATGCTTAAGTGAGATCTTCTGATGATGTTCGAATGACTCTCTAATCAGTTCTGTTACATAAACATTTCAGATACCTAAAATCATGGCACAATAATGCAAAGAGAATGCAACTCTATGGCTGAGCACAATAAGATAAAAATCTGCATTTTGGGGACTGCTAGATAGTCATGCCACGAGTCATGAACTACTGATTCAGTAAGTATGAGGAAGGGTGGCGATTTCTCTTGTTTCATCAACACCAAGTGGAACATGTACTTTGCAATCTGGGGGAGATTATTATGCCCACATCTCTTCTACTTTTTTTTGGAGTGTGAAAGGGCAGGTGCACTGCCATTGCATTATAGTAAGAGGAGGCTACAACATTACACTATTATATTTATAGAAACTGTAAAATAAAAGAGTGTGTGTAAAGCAACCGGCAGAGATTGAACATGACAACCGCTAGCCATCCCGAACAGACACTAGCGGTTCATGGCAAGTTGGTGATGCTCCCATTCATATAGGAAGCTTCCTTGTTGAATTGTATTAGCAATTTTCACTTGTGTTTGGGCCTTGATGTCAAAGACTCATTGTCATTGTTCTTTCCACAAGTACCAAAGTCACCTATTAGTTTTCTTCAGTAGTTTAAGAATTGTGTTGCCGGTAGTTAGTTGTGACATTGTTGTAATGTAATACCCGCTCTTGAGACTTGGGATTCAAGCCCACTTTGTCGTCGCTTTCTCCTCTTAATGAAATATGTGTCCAAATCGTGTATATGACAGCTTGAGTTCGCTTATTTGATGTTGCTGTGTGGACTAGGCCAATCATGTTTGACCACCATCTGCCTGGGCCCCTTTAAAGACGGCGAGCTGTGCAGCGTCATGCCGGAGTGCCGCCACCAGTTCCACAAGGGATGCATCGCCGGATGGTTCCAGGCTGGCAACAACACCTGCCCTCTCTGCTCTAGGGGCTGATCGACATGTGGCTACCTCTTGCTGCAGGCTTGCCGCCGTCTACTACTGCAGATAGATACAGCGTGTATGCTGATGCATGATCTAGACCAACAACTATAGCATTATATCACTGACTCCATATATACGCTGCTAGCTTGTATTTTTGTGTACGAAGGTCATCGCATACTAGTTCATCATGCATGTTATATGCTAAGCTAATTTCCTATGTAACCTGCTGGCCTTCTTAATTACACAAAGGCTATTCCTTTTATATTCGATGCGTATATATAATTCCTTTTTGTTTGCTACAAGGAACAACTTCCCTCATCCTGTGATATAGATCCAACTTTCGAAAGAAAGCTTTCTTCCCTTTAGCCATTACTTTGAATACCTGCTTTTTTTCATTAAAATAGATTCGAGAATGGAATTCCGGCCATGAAACAACTGTTTGAAAGTTTTCAGAAAAATACTAAATAAACCAAAAAGGAAAAGGTATGCTGGGTTTTTTTTGTACGTGGGGGGAACGACCGATAGTATGCTGGCCATGGAATAAGCTTGGGCTACGATTTTACACCATCCAGGTAGAAACTTGTCTGTGTCAAATGGAGAATACTTTTACATACAGTAAGTTGAAAAAAAAAGGTAATATAGCTCAGTTAGGCAGATGTATGATGAATCTAGATTAATGTTGTCAACTAAATGATAAGTATATAGCTCTATGGTTTAGCAATCACTCCCTCTGTTCACAAAATGTATGATGCAGTTGACTTTTTTTTCAAAACTTCGATCACTCGTCTTATTAAAAAAATCACAATTTATCATTTATTTTGTTATGATTTTTTTATTACTAAACATAGTTTGAGTATGAGTTACATTTTTACATATTTGAATAAATTTTTTGAATAACAAGAACAATCAAAGTTTTAGAAAAAAAATCAACCGCGTCATACATTTTTAAACCGAGGGAGTATCTTGTCTTACTATTACTAATTGAAGGTTCTAAAAGAAACACTACTTTCAAAGCGCGCTAGAAAAAAAGATAAATCTAAGAAATTCTCACAATAATCAGAAACATCCGACCATCAATTGGTTGATTGGAATATTGATAGTCATTAGACCTGTTTTCTAAGTAATTATCCACCTCTACCATTATGAAAGGTCATGGGTTCAACTCTCAATGAAAACAAATATCTTTTTTTTTGCAGATTTTTCCCATTTTCAAATTTACCTTCAGTTTTTGTCTGTTTTTCTCATTAAAGATGCTAGAAACCTTTCCATGAAACAGACATCTTGTGCCTAATCTTACTATTACTGATTATAGACTTCTTTTGAAGTTTCCACATCAATTCTCATAAGATGCACTAGAAAAAAATAAAATCATAGAAATTCTCACAATAATCAGAAACATCTGATCAGCAATTGATAGGTTGGAATCTTAATATAAATCTGTTTTCTAAGTAATCACCCACCTTTTCCATTATCAAAACAATATTAAATAACCCCTAAAATTACATATTAATTTCCCACTCTACCATTATGAAAGAAAATATGAAATAACACCCTAAATTTATACATAATTACTCACATTTGCTATTATGATGGATAATACCAAATAGCCCCTCTAATTTATATCTAAATTGTTTACCTTTGTTATTATGACTGATAGTATAATGAAAGTAACTCCTCAAATTTATATTAAAATTACCTACTTTTGCAATCGTATCAAAGATTATCTAAATCAATTAAGCATACATGTACATTAGCAAGATATGCTATTATAAGAAACTAACTATTAACATATATCTATATATGTTGTACTATAACACATAATACATTTAAGACTCTAACATGTGCGAAAGCATGGGTTGATAGACTAGTGAAATACTAGTGCATCTACCCGTGCTGAAGCATGAGCTAGTATTGTTTACGGGCATAAACATTAAAAATTCATATAGAAATTTGGGGCCACTACTAAATGTTGCTATTCTTCACTATCACTCGATTGTTCATACCCTAAGAGCAAGGACGATGCATGTTGCCGAAGTGGGAGCCAATTATCGCAGTGCAGCGGTAGTTAAGGTGGATCACATACACAATGATTAAAAAAAGCATAAACGCTCAATCAATACTTTTTATATCTTGTTGCTAGGTAATAGCTCTATTGTGAGTAGCAGCTGTTGGCCCCTTTACTACTACCTGCCACAATGTATCTTGCCAATCAAAAGTCTTAAATACTACCTCTTGTTCTCACATTGCGGCTTCCCTAATGGATTTAATAATAATGATGGAGCGTAGTTTACATGTAACCTGAAATGGTTATGTAGATTCTCTATATGTTGTTATATGTGGAAAATTAGATTCCAAATTAGTTCATTACATTAAATTAAATTTGATAAAAATATTTTACTAGTCTTTACTATATGTTATTAGTTGTGTAGTTGGAATTATATAAAAAACATAGAAACATTATGTATCTAACTATCTATCAATTTTTTATAATAGTAGATGCTAGTAATTTAGATAAAGATTTGAGAGGACATTTTAGTAGGAATTTCCATGAAGTGGTTACATAGATTAGTTATTATAATAGTAAGTGTTGGTAATTTAGACTTAAGTTTAAGGGGTTACTTTAAATCACATTATATAATTACTAATTGTGCAATTTGTACCCAAAATTTAGATCTTCACTTTAAAATGTTTTTCATAAGGGCATGATGGGTAATTATATGAAAATATAGGGGTTATTCATCTAATGTCAAGGCGGGTAATTTATAACCAAATATAGAGAATTGTAGTAACCATATTTCATAATAGAATATTACTGTTACTAATTGGAAACTACATTTGTAGCATCCATGCTAATTCTAATGAGACACGCTGTAAAAAAAGATAAATCTTAGAAATTTTTACGATAATCAGAAACAGCAGCAATCCATTCGTCGGAAGATAGATTGCTCAATTGCCATTAGATCTTGCATGCCTGGCATAATTATTATTTCCCCCAATCCCCGCAGGACTCATGCATGGGCTGTTGGCCATTATCCAGGCTGTTCGGCATAATCCAAGACCCCTTTACGTCTCCCCAACGTGATCTGCGGCTGCAATAAAAAAAACGTGATCTGCGGCTTAGGGAAATAAATCGTCTTACATATAACATATGTTACGACATTGGAATTAAATGGAAAACGCCAAGATTACAATTAAAAAAGCATAGTATTATAGATTGCCATGTGACAAAATGTTAGGTCTAATTGAGCCACACATGTGGAAGGTACACCTAATGGGTTCTCATGGTTATTTTTATATTCAAAATTAAAAATATTCGAATACATATTCCATCTACTGCGCATCCGTCTAGAACTAATTAAATGGGCACTCCATATTCATTTCCAATTATCGTAGCAACTGCAAAATAAAAAATAACAAAAATATACTTATATTTAGTTAAAATTTTAAACTTCTATGACTATTGGATTTACCTGCCGACTTTTAAAATATGTGTCTTCGAAGACTCGAATCCGTGTGTTAGCGCCACGGGGACCCCATACCCCAGAGACGCATACACAGCTCCACTACGGATACGTGTCCAGCCCAAGGACGGGCTGGCAGGCCTACCTCAGCAAAAGGGCCTTTGGTCCGCGCCTGCTATAGGCATGGACTGTACTCCAGTACGGATGCACGAGGCGCCCGGGGCTCTCTAATGATTACCGGGGTGTCCGACCCTAGAGGGGGAGGGGGTGAATAGGGTCGCTAATCACTTTTCTATCCTAGGGCTCAATCTAATTGCATAAGATAAACCTAACACGTCCTACACATGCTAGTTATGACTAAGATTTATCTATGCTACCCTCTACTTACCCCAAAAGACTTGCAACCTATAGCCAATCCTAATCAAACTAACTAGGAAAGTAAAGGTAAGCAAGAAAGAGTAAATGCGGAAACGTAATGCGGTAAGTAAAGTGGTAAGGGAGAGGATATGCAAACTCCCGTGAAGACACCAAGACACACGATTTAACGTGGTTCGGTTAGGACACCAAAGTCCCTCCCTACGTCCACGGCCACTTGCTCACAAAGAACAAGTGTGATGCCGAGTCTCTTCGCTTGATCACCGTCTTGCCACGCCTCCAAGGCTCCCGACAAGCAAAGGCTAAGTGACGCCAAGTCACAAAGACGAGGTCACCGCCACCATCTATCTCGAAACGTCACCACGGCACCGTCTTCACTATCTTGGAGCTTTAACACCAAGTAGGGGCCTCCTTCCCCGCACAAAGTGTCGTTGCCACTCCACACCAAGTCGGAGGGTCACACGACGAGTACACAAGGTGCTTGCCGCAGCAAGGCTTTCTCTCAAGCTAGTTCTCTCAAGAACTAAGCCTAAACAAGCACTAAGCACTCTCACAAGTGTGCTTAAGCCTATATGATGTACAATGAAGCTCTATGGTGGTTGGAGATGATCTTTAGCTCTTGTATACTTCCTTGAACTCCAGCACACTCAAATGACCCGGCCTTGGGGGTATATATAGGCAGCACAAGCAAATATAGCCGTTGGAGAAAAGCTGCCAGAAATGTGCTTAACACCGGTTAATCCGATGCTCCCTAAATTGCCATCGTCGGTTTAACCGGTGATACTAAACTGCCCACTGAAAACTAGCCGTTACGTGTACGGGCAATCAACCGACGCAATCGACCGGTGTATGTAATATTAGCGTCGGTTTAACCGGTGAGTGCAACTGTCCTCTGATCCTTGAAAAACAAACTCTCTGGACAACTGCACCGACGCCATTAACCGGTACATCATCGGTTCATCCGATGTATGCATTTTTCTTGGTCTGCTTCTGCCATTGCACCAACGTATTCAAACTTCCTATCATCGGTTCATCCGGTGCCAAACCCTAGCCCGCAGGCCATCTCTGTCATTGCACCGATGAGTACATTTTGCCTTACGTCGGTTTAACCGGTGATACTAAAACTCCCAGACGTGCTCAAGTCAATGCACCAACGTGTGTAATTTGCTTGGCGTCGGTTCAACCGGTGACTTGATTTCTTTTAGGTTTCAGGGCGCTGCCCTGAGACCCGCGAGGGGCGGCTCCCCCTCGACCCCCGTGGGAACCCCCGTAGGGGCGGCCCTTCGGGCCTAGCTTCGCCTCTCTTCTCTTTGTCATCACTTGAACCTAAAAGCCTGAGTATATCATCTAAGCAAACACATTAGTTCAAGTGTTGCGTGTGTCATCAATCGCCAAAACATTATATTGAAATATGGCATGAGAGGCCATTTTCGCTACAGGCTCTCTATGGATACCTATACGGTATTTTGGTGTCGGTACACCGCCGACACCGTGCGAGAGCATGTGTTGATAGACTAGTAGCGTCTAATTTATATGCAAATTTAAGGGTAGTTTTAATTTACTAGCTCTGTTCTCGAATATTTGACGTGTTCAAGTTTATTCAAAACTTTTATCATTCGTCTTATTCGAAAATTTACGCAAATATGTGAAAAACAAGCCATGCTCAAAGTATCACTAATGATAAAAAGTTATAACAAAAGAAATAATAGCTTCTGAAAATTTTAAAATAAGACGAATGATTAAAGTTGTGCAAAAAAGTCAACCACATCAAATATTTTAGAATAGAGGGAGTACCTTTTTATAATGGCATGATGAGTAATTATACCAATTTAGAGGTCACTTTAGTTCATCTTTTATAATGGCATTGTGGATAATTTTTATGTAAATTTGGCAGTAACTCACTGCTACATCTAACTACATAGAGGATGTTTTTCTTTTATTGTAATTTCTTAGAAGGCTTTAGTCTCGGGTGGTGAGGCTTTAGTCCATATTGGTGTTACCAACTAGGGCTAAAGGGTAGCCTTTAGTCCCCGTTACTAGGACTAAAGGTTGCCTTTTAATCCCAGTTGATAACATCAACACGGACTAAAACCTTTTCAGGGGTACCATATTTCGAACCGAGACTGATTCTTCTATCAGTACCGGCTCTATTTCACACCAGGACGGATGTAGAGGATAGATTGCCCATTCTTCGGTAGTGTACTGTCTCCTAAGACTCCGGTCCTATAAAAGTAGAGGTTGATGGACATAGTGTACTTTACTTATTTATGGAAATAGAACTCAATGTGAAGTCTAACTCGTGTTTGGCGTCTCAACTGATGTTAATCTCTAAAATGTTTCGAATAACAGGTTTCAAAGAAGGGGGATTTGGCGCCTGAGGTTGAAGCCTTGGTGCGAAAACTTGTTTCAAGGTGTGGCGGACTTCCCAAAGTTACAGTTAAAATTGCCGGTTTGCTAGCCAGAACGACAGTTGGATTGAAGGAGCGAGCAACCTCTACCAATAATAAATTTATGCAAGAGTTGAAGAGCAGTGGAGAGTTTGGTGGACTGCAGGTTCTGTTTTGTTGAATTATATACCTATCTAAAGGCTCCAAGATTTGGAGCGACGCCGTGCGTTCTGGCCCCACATGGGCCCATGTACTGTTCATACATGGGCCCATGCACTGTTCATGGGGTCCTATGTACTATTCAGGCGGACCCTCGTGGGACCCATGTACTATTCAAGCGGGGCCCACGTGGGACCCACATACTATTCAGGCGGGACTCACGGGGAACCAGTACCATGTACTGTTCGTGCGAGACCCACGTGGGACCCACATTCTATTAAGGTGGGACCCCACGTACTATTCAGGTGGGACCCCACGTACTATTCAAGTAGGACCCACGTATTATTCAGTTGGGACCCGCGCACATTGTTTCGTGGGACCCACCGTGGGTCCCTTTATTTTTTAAAAAATACGTTTCTTCCATTATTTGAAAATACAAAATATATTTAATTACTCCCCATATATAAACATAATTGCTAGACTTTGTATACTACGTTCGCATGCGGTAGCCCTACTACTTTTTGAACTTTGCTTTCACTTCATAGGCTCAAAAAATATAATTGAAATATTCATTCATCGCTAATTTTATCTTTTTTTTTCTCTATCAAAACTAACAATCAATGTAAACCAATCCATCAACTATACCTATTAGCACAAAAAAAAATAGTAAACTCCTAAAAAAAGCTATATGTACCTCCTCACTAAAATGCTTGGGACTGGTACCCTCTCAGACTCTAAACTAACATGCTAATTTACAGTAATTTTTATATTTGATTCAATATGTCGATACCATATTGTCTTGAACATAATAGGAGATAATATTTTCCCATTATTAGTTTAGGTCAATTTTTTTAATAGGCGCGCATAGCGCGCCAACCTAACTAGTGCAATCCTACTTCCGCAACTGCCCAGATTTTCTCAAGCCATGTATCTTTACCTTTCAATTTTCCCTCCAGAAAAGCACATTCGGCGGAGGCGTCTAGTTAGGCGGTGGACTGCAGAGGGATACTCAAGAGATGGCCCTGAAGAATCCGCTGAGGAGAACGGGGAGAAGCAGTTCTTGAACCTCCTCAGTCTAAGCATATTCCAGCAGCCATCCTCAGTGGAGCTTGGTGACACAAGGATGACCTCATGCCAAGTCAATGGGTTTTTCCGGGAGTACATCATCTCGCAACGGTTGGAAGACGACCTTGTGTTTGAACTGAATGGCAGATGTACCATGTCCACCCAGCGTACAGGACGCCATCTTGTCATATCAGAAAGCTGGGATAGGGACAGAATTGTTTTCAAGAGCATTGACTTCTCCAAGCTATGGTCCCTAACAGTGTCGGGAGAATGGGAATCATTCTTCATCTCGGAAAGTATGAAGCTGCTTCGGGTGCTTGATCTAGAGGATGTGACCAAGGGAGATGTAAAGTGCAGTGATCTTAAGAAGATTGTGAAGTGCTTTCTTCGCCTCAAGTTCCTCTCGCTGCGAAAACGCAGTGAAATCTGCCGTTTGCCAAGTTCAGTGGGTGATCTGAGGCAGCTCCAGACCCTGGATATCAGACACACCTCCATAGTCTCTCTGCCAGTTAACATCACCAAGTTACACAGCCTGCAATATATCCGAGCTGGCACAACCGCTGCAGCAGACCAGCAGGAACCATCAACACCACATGTTTCATTGTCCCGTTTGTCAAGCAGCTGTAGATGTCGTCACCTGGTTGGCGTGATGATGCCTCCCGCCCTCCCGGGATTGGAGAATTGACAGCGCTGCACACGCTTGGTGTTGTCAACGTCAGTGCTTCTGGGACAAAGGCCATTTTGAAAGATCTCAAAAAGCTCACACAGTTGCGCAAGCTTGGAGTGTCTGGAATCAACAAGAATAACAGAAGAACTTTTTCGAGCTAATTCCCTCAATGCCATTAAAATTTTAGTCAATCCCTCGATTGCCATTGACCCCACATGTCATAGACACACAAAAAATCCCTTCAATGCCATTTAGTGGCATTCAAGGGATTGGCAAAAATTTCAATGGCATTGAGAGAATTAACTCAACTTTTTCTCCACGATATCAGATCTTGTCCATTTGGAATCCCTATCGGTGCGGCTCGTCAAGAACAGTCAAGATTGCTTGGTGGGTATTCCCCTTCCTTTGGGGAGCTTGCGGAGCCTTAAACTGTATGGTCTTGGAGACAAATTGCCAGCATGGAATGAGAACCTTACCAAGATCACAAAGATAGATCTGGAGATGGATAAAATTTTGAAACAGCCAGAACAAGATGCATCATCTGATGATGTCATAATGTTCCTCGGCATGCTCCCAGAATTGTGTATTCTAGGTATTTCTGCCAAGCAGTTTCAAGATGGCAAGCTCAATATAAAAGCCAATAAAAATGTTAAGGAGGTTAATTCTTATAAAAAGGTCAAGATTCTCAAGATTGCTTGCAGCTCCAGCTCCGACCTACAAGTTACCTTTGGATCGAATGCCATGAAAAAATTAGAACAACTGAAGGTTGATTGCTCCAGTCAGGGGCGGACCCAGTGTATAACCAGCGAGGGCCCTTTCCCCTGTAGCTCAAGAAGCCCCTCCAATGGATTGAAATACCAGTTTGTTGGCCTTGAAAACCTATCTGAGCTCAAGGAAGTCTGTCTTAAGGGTTCAGATGATGACACACTGAAGAAATATAGGGAGACCATACTAAGAGAAGGCCAAAAGAAACCAGTTGTGAGACGGGAGTAACTATTGTGCTGATCAATCTGTATAAGCTAATTGGAGGCGACAATATTATTCCAGAGCTTGTTGCATTCATTTCTTGTGCAAACAGTAAGTTTGTTTACTTCTTTTTTTTTGTGTTGGATCCAAATTCTGGCACATGTACTAGCAGTCTGGCATCAATTTGTCGTTCTTGACCATTCCTACTTGAGAGCTAGCAGCAGTGCTAATGATCCATTACTATCATCCTCCATCAGTGGTATTCAGTATTGATGGATTGTTGGCGTCAAATCCTGGACAGGGTCAAGGGTGTGGGCCGCCAGAAGAATCTAGCAAATGGCGACCGAACAAGAAGCTTCAAGGGCTGAGCCGCAAGAGAGGCCCAAGCTGTAACTTTCGGTATCTGTTGGCACTAGTCTATAGGCTAGGCCGAAGCGGACTTCAGCAGATAAGGCTGACCCGTTTGTGGGTCGGCTGAGAGGGGGTGTTCTCACAATTGGGATGCTAAAGCCCTATCTGTATCGTGTCGGACTAGGATATAGGTCGAAGTTTAGTTTCGTTTAGCAGCAAGCCTAGTAGGGCTATAAGTATACACATGTATCGAACGTAATAAAGGTTCACAGCCAATCAACCTTTCAGCGCATCGCCACCCTTGTTCTAGGGTTTACTCTCGGTAAGCGCCATGCTGCCCTAGTCGTTCTTTTAAGATCTGCTAGGGTTTTATGATGTTTGCCATGTCTAGTCTCGTACTGAAGCGTTGTTGATGGCGAGACTCATTAGTTACCTATGTGTGTTTTACCTGCAAAGTTCTATCTATGTTACAATTTATTTGCCATGAGCTTTGCTTGTTTTCTTCGCATGGTTGCGGGTTTAGAATCTAATCTTATCTATGTCCATAGGCCAAGCTAGTCACGTACGCTGAAAACGTGCGGATCGCTTGCTAGACGCAATGAGGCTGGTCCCCGGTTGGATCCACGCTCAAAGAAGGGTTGGCCCATCCCTCGAGGTTAAGTCTATCGGTGGATTGTTCTGCTTGACTGAGAGCCATGAAGTCTATATGGGTTGTATCGAGTCGATGTG
The DNA here is from genome assembly GCF_016808335.1 of Panicum virgatum. Classification (NCBI taxonomy): domain Eukaryota; kingdom Viridiplantae; phylum Streptophyta; class Magnoliopsida; order Poales; family Poaceae; genus Panicum; species Panicum virgatum. Next base: position 329,090 of record NC_053143.1, read on the forward strand.
TAGAGCTAGACGTCCCTAAGATTAGGTTCCCGCATGCCTCGTTCTGTTAGTAGTCGATTGGTCTATCAAGCGTGGTTCGGGCTGGTTCCTCGGGCATTGCCTTGGATATAGATCTAGATGTCTCGTATACGTCGATTGGGCATGGCTCTTAGCTTCGGCTATGGAACGTTCCTATTTGGTCAGCATTGTGCGGTCTCCTTGCGTGTATTGGCTGGGCATGGCTCTTAGCATCTGCTATGGAATGTTCCTGTTTGGTTGATACGCGTATCCTTATCCTGAGACGTTCCTGTTTGGGGGAATCTGTTCGATTATGCGCTAGAGAGCCTGGTCTCTATTCGCAGACAAGTTTTCTATCACGCTGTTGCACGACAGTTCTTGCATGCCCTTGTGCCATCGGCTGCTCAATAGTCGATCGGCATGGTCTAAAGTCGTTAGCCCGATCGGCTAATGAGGTATTTAACTACTACTATTGTCTAGTTGCAAGACAGCAAATCGTGATCAAGCTGACACCTCCCTAGTTGACAGGTCAAGCCAGATGGCACACCTGCACGATCGACACCTATCGCCGGCCAGAAGGTGTCTGGCACCGTCTCTAGAGGAGTCAGTTCTCACAGCACTCCTGGTGCTGCGTGTGTCTCCTGCCGTGGTATCCGCCTGCCGGTTTTCCTCGGCAATACACCTTTTGGCATGCCCGGTGGGACACAAAGAGCAAGCAACAACCGCAGCAATGTCACCTCCCACTGAACACGATGGTACCATCGTCGAGGAAAGGCCCAACGGCTGCCCATACACTGAAGATGAGTGGGCCTACCTCTCGGCCAACGAGCTCAATTTGCAAGTTGAGCTCGCAACCAAGCAGCCTCCTTCGGATGCCAATCTCACCAAGCATGCGTGGGATAAGCTGACTGAAGGACAGAGTCAGGAGCTCCGCATAAAGCACAATCAGTAGATTCCTATGTATCTCACGGTGGATGGACCGGAGTGGGTAGCAAGGAAGAATCGACCACCGCATATACTCTCTAAGGAAGCTTTGAAGTCCGATCAACGCAAAACCTATGAAGACTTCATGCAGATGGTAGGATAGATAGCCTTGGAGAATGCTATCTTCTCTCGCAATGGGAACCTAAGGCTCAAACTGTCAGACATTGAGACACTCCACGGACACTAGAATGCTTCGAACCCCATTCCCGGAGTCACCTCTCACAAAGTTTGATAGTGTTTAACATCCAGGGAATAGTATTACAAACTAACCACGCTCGCCGCCATCACCGGACACAGCCGGCCCTAGATCGCCTCCACAAGGCTCCACAAGCCGGCCAAACCTATCTGATCCACGCCACCTCTCCACCGGTCCACCCTCTCCACGTCTCCCTTTTACAGAAGACAGCTACACTACGCCACCGTTACATGGGCTGTTCAATTCTCCCATTCCGGCCCATGGACTTGCATGTTGGGTCGCCTACTTCTGCGAGGTCTTGAAACCTTCCCGCCATCAGTCTTGGATTAGTTTTGTATTACAGGGATCCGTCGGGAATAATCGCACGGTCGGATGGCTGGAGTAACCCCTCTCGGATAGTTAGAGTTAGGGATGCCCAAGGGAAGGCTTTTTATTTTAATGAGAGTAGTTCAGCTCTTAGGAGCCTTTTCCTTCATCGACCATGCAAATCCTGTTCAGAGGCTGCTCCCTCTGTCTGCACTACATGTGGGTGAGGAGGCATTAATAAAGCGATAGATTGAATGCCTGATGAAGGTGAAGCACAAAAATGTAGTTCGGTTTCTAGGATATTGTTACGAGACCAAAGGGCACATGTGACGGTACAACGGGAGACATGTCATGGCACAGGAAGAAGAACGATTGCTTTGTTTCGAATACCTACCAAAGGGGGGGTCTTGACAAGTATATCACCCGTAGGCCGGGCCATATACCATATGGAACGTAATGTTTCGCATAGCACAAGTTATTACTTGCCATGATGCATGTCCTGGGCTCTCTAGGACTCAAATGCTAAGCACATCATCAAAACATATGCATCCTACCTAGCTACTAATAAACCCCCTTTCGTATTTTCCACTGTATTACAGGGTCATATTCTGGGCTTGAATGGGAACAACGCTATCGAATAATCAGTGGAGTTTGCCAGGGCTTAGACCGACTTCATCAGTAGCCTATTTTTCACTTGGATCTGAAACCGCAAAATATACTTCTCGATGACAACATGGTCCCAAAAATAATTACTGATTTTGCCTCTCAAGGTGCTTGGAACAAAATCAAACCAGTCTTCTTACTCAAAATAATATAGGCGGAACACTATAAGCTATCTAAGCCTCTTTAGAGCTCATTAATATATCGTTATTGCCATCTGCCCTTTGTTCGTTATTCAATCTAGCCACCTGCATTTAATTTTTTTTTGTATGCCATTAAATTCACCTCCCATATTTGAGGCTCCATCATATCCTTGCCCTCTTATCCTAAAAATAGATAGATTGTGGCTGTTAAGAATAGTGAATAAAGCTTCCTTCAAAGCATCAGATGTGGTGTTCGTGACATGTATGAGAGCGAGAAATCGTTCAACAACTTTCCCTCCAGAGTTGACATACCTGCAGTGTGTAAATAAAAATAGAACAGTAAACAAATTGAAAGGGAGCTAGGCACAATGAACTAACTGTGCAGCAGAGCACCTAACCTTATAACAACAGCCATTTGCTCTTTTACTGATATATCGCGTGATTCATCAATAAGGACATAAAATTGTCTATCACCAATCTCAGTCATAATTGCTTCAGTTATTTCTTCTGCACAACATCTTGCAAGATCTTTCTGAACCTTGTGCGAAGTCATCTTGCAATTTAACGCACCATGGTCATTGTTCGAGGATAATTAGTACGTGCAACATAAAATCATTTATATGGTATTTGAGGGACAAGAAATGAACGGATTTGGGCTCCCATCCTCGTATTGTGCGGCGGGTGAATGTCTCGATCCACCGTGATTTAATCTGAAGAGTAAAATGCGCTAGCGGCACCGAAGTTGGCACGCTTAGTCACTTAGGTCCCCGATGTTTGGAAACCTTGACTGCGAGTACAGAAAGTTGGCATGCTGTGTCACTTAGGTCCCCGATGTTTGGAAACCTTGACTGCGAGTACAGAAAGTTGACACGCTGTGTCACCTAGGTCCCCGAAATTGGTTTTTGCGTCATCTAGGTCCAAACGGGTGCAATCCCAACCCGTTAGTCCTACGTGGCATGCCACGCTGTTTCGGGTGGGCTCCACTGCTGTGTAGGGTCCACATGTCAGCCCCTTCTCAGCATTCTTTATCAAGAACATTATTCTTGATAAAGGGAGGGAAACGGCGCGGCTCACCCTCCGGCGGCGAGAAGAGGCGGCGGAGATGGCGGTCGGCGGAAGTGCGGCCGCGGTGCGGGGGCTATGGAGCGACAGGACGGGGACGTTGAGGTGGGGCTAGGGTCGAGGGCGGAGCGGCGAAGCTCCGGCGGTTGCTGGACGGGGCAGGGAGGCGACGGTGGCGCAGGACGACGGCGAGGTTGGAGCGGGGCGGCGCGGCGCGGCGAGTGAGGGGACTCGTTCCCCTCGCTCCCGGGCGAAGGAGGAAGACGGAGGCCGGGGCGGGGCCCGCCTGTCAGCCTGCGTGGCAGCCGGCCACCCCGGTGGCGAGCGCAGGCGCGGCCAACGCAGCCCGCCGCCCTGGGCCGGCGCGTGGCGCTGGGCTGCCGCCCCGCGTTTTTTTTAACCTTATCCCACACTTTTGCAAATTTAACCCCCTATGACAGCAGAATTTTACCAAGGTCCAAATACAAAAAGTGACAAAGCATAAAATACCCTTTCACTTTCACTGCGTTCGGCAGGCTGGAGCTGGAGGCTGGAGCTGGAATGGTGTGAGAGAAAAATACTGTTGGGCTGGCTGGAGCTGGAGCTGGTGGCTGGAGTGCTATGAGAGGAAATTACTGTAGCGCTGGAGGCTACAAGACCAGCCGAACGCAGTGTTTGCATTTTTGTCCTTGGCCAAAACTTAAGTTTGAAGGAATTTGAATCAAATTTGATTTGAAGAAGTTTAAATCTTAAACTCCAAAATATTTTTGAATTATGCACATGATGACATATTTAAAAATGCACTTAGAGAGTAGTTAAGATACGAAGTATCACCCCATTGTTCCCATTAATCTTTTTCTTCGTATCTCTGGATCCACGTACGTTGCTAGGAGTTGTGTTTGGTGGATGTGAGGAACTGTTTTGAGTAGGTCAATTAATAGTTTTATGGCCGATTTGGTACTATGAGATGCGATGATATTTATGATCGAATTTGTTTATGCATTTGTGTATCTGTTCCTCGTTCTTTAGTAGGCCGGATGTTGGAATTAGGATTTTTGAATCCAGGAAGTTCTTGATTAATAACATGGACAGGGCCGGGCAATATCTATGCTCTAGGCGTGTATAACGTGGACTTTGTATTTTGAGGGTTCATTAGAAATCCGAATCTAGATTTGTGGGTAAAAAAACCGGTGAAAAAAAGGAGACAACGGGCGGCAGAAACGCGTAAGAAGAGCGCGTAAGAAAAATCTGCCGCGCTTTTCTAACGTGCGTACGATTTCTCTCCTGTGTCTAGGATTTTGCCAAAGATTTTGTGAGGTTGTGTAAACATCTCGACCGTGGTTAGAGTTTCTAGGTTTGTGGGCCCAATATGGGCTCAAACCGATCAAAACTGATCGTTGGATTAAATTGTATTAGGAGATCTAAAGGTGGGTGCAGTTTTGGGTAGAAAACAGTTAGGTGAAAATTATTTATGTTTAAACTCGTTCTTTTATAGGGTAGATTAGTAAAAATGCACGTGGATCCTGCACGTGGCGCAAGTGTAATTTTTTATTTTTTTTATTTTTTGAAAGATTTTTAGATAACAAAGAAAGTTAATGATTTATTAAATTTTTTCATGACGTCAATGGTATCTATGTGATTCTTTTATTTTTCTCTAATGTATTCGACGATGTAAATTCACATTTGTCTCGCACATGTTTGAGCCGCGCGCCGCTCTCCTCGATACCAAGATACCAAGAAGGCAAATGTGCACACCTATGCTGATTCAAGCAAGTGAATCTTACACTCCTGTTATATTTGAGGCTTTCCAAGGTGAGTATGAAAGATCTATGGCTGCATGCACTGGAGTGTTGGATGGAGATAACAAATATGCTATTGGTAATTTTAGTGGTGATTTAAGTTTTGAAGAGGAGCGCATAGTGTCCTTTGAACCAAACTGCAGATTGTAGTTGTTAAATGTTTAATAGGACAGGAATATTATGCGCACATGGTCTGTAAGTGCTTGATTTTATGAATATAAAAATGTTACCCATACATTATGTCCTAAAGAGATGGACTAGAGAAGCACGCAGTGGAAGCATACAGGATAGACAAGGAAGGGAAATGGTGGAAAATCCAAAACTAGAGGCTCAACTTAGACTGAGATTTTTGTCTCATAATTTCTCACCATGGCATATAAAGCAGCCATCTCTCCAGAATGTTGTTTGCTATTAGACAATGCACTTGATCACCTTGGTCCACAAGTAGAGGAAAAACTCAATGCATCAACTAGTGTTGTGAGGAAAAACCATGTAATGACCAAGAAAATATTAACCCAAACACGCAACAATGAGATGACTTGCTCATCATTGCATAACTTAAAAAAAAAGAGGTTGAATCGAAAGGCTCAAAGAGGAAGAAAAGTTGGATTGAGAAGCTACGCAAAGGGAAGTGCAAGGCGACTAAATCTGCCGTACCAACAAAAAAGGGAGCAAAGGTATACTGCAATCTTGATATTTTAATATCAATGTTGTCATTTACTTCTAAACTAATTTGTTGCATTTTGTTGGCAGCAACAAAAGAAAAAAGATGGTGCACCACCACATGTACAAGTGGAGAATAAGAGCAGCAACAAAGAAGCAATTGTGGACCTCCATGAGTACAGGGTCGTTGGTGATTTTACCGAGCTCTTGACATCTACAACTTGTCATGATGAAAGTCTTTATGATGAAGATCTATTCTAGATTTGCAAGTTGATTAGATAGTATTTTGGATAGCGCTAACAACTGTATTTTGTGGGCTAACTATAGTATTTTGTGAGTAGCCTGATGAATGAAAGTTACTATGCCAGGCAATGCCCAAATGGCACAATTGTAAATTTCTAAATGCCATGTATTGCTTAAGAATCTGCAGAAAACAAATGCTATATAAGCATTCTTGAAAATTAGTTGTATGTTTGTCTTCACTGTAACCAATGTGCTTTCCATCTGTTATTGGAGGGTGGAGGAATTAATCGTGTAATGTATGCACTTGGTCCCTTGCTGTTGGAGTGTTGAAGGAGCTGTACATGGTGCCTAGGCTATGCCCAATGGGGTGCCCTAAAGGGGTGCCTCAAAATACTGTTCGGCACTGTTTGACATAAATGCTGTGCATTAGACAAAAAGGAGGGTAGTTGGAATAGTGTTTTGAGGAAGTGGATGAGGGGTACCATTGGGCATAGCCACAGCTGAATCCAGATCCCCACAGCTGCACACCTGTCCATAACGTTGGGCACGTGGTGTGACAGTGGGAAGCAGCGGTGGACATGGCGCAATCTCTAAATTTCTCTTGTGGAAATTTGACGTCCGCGAGGCTTGTACTGTCGTCTAGGGATGAAAACGGTCGGAAGAAGCCTCAATTGTTTTCAGTTTCACATTTTTTCTCGGAAACGATATCGATAACAGTATTGACGGAAACGAATACGGTGACGATAATACGGGAACTTCGGAAACGAAACTATCCGATCGAGAATAGCTCGATATCGGTCGAAAATCGATAATTTATAGGCTAAAAAACGGTTAGACATGACAATACATAGGTTCAATAAGGCAAGATCATACGGAAAATATTATCAGTTTATCACCCAACATGGCGACACGTCAACATAAGTAATAGAATATTATAGCACTACAGCAGGTCAAGTTCAACCTTAGCCATTAAACAAAACACACGACAGGGTTCAAAAGTGACATAGTAGTGCTAGTGCAGTGCTGCTGCTACTGCTACACACACATGCACATATGACATATCAAGGCCAAGGTAGACGAGGCGGGCTGGTGGTAGACGAGGCGCTTGGCCAAGGCCAAGGTAGGCGGCGGGCTGGCGGCGAAGTCGAAGCGTCGAGGTCTCGAGGAGACGAGGATCGAGGAGTCGCCGACTGTGGTCGACTAGGGTTCTGGCCTTCTGGGATGGGGTGACGGATGGTTAGAGTATTTATTTGACTGCAGTCGAGATGGGCCGAGCTAGGCCTTGGGAGCTCGATGAGAGATTGGGAGAATGTGAGTACCTGTCGGACAGGAAGGTTTCCCGGTAAAATACCGACGGAAATTACCGAGGAAATACGATAAAACGCGGAAACGATGGGAAAGAGGTAAAATTGTTTTCGTTATGTTTTCGTATTTTTTTACCATTATCGTTTCCGTTTCTTCGGTTACCGTTATCGTTTCCATTTTCTTTGAAACAGCGGTAAAACCTCGAAAACGAGCCCGGGTAAACACGAGATTTTCGGTTACGGTTTTCATCCCTACTGTCGTCTCCCTTCCAGAAACAAACACATTCGGCTTCCCCTTTCCTCTCGGCCTCCCCTTCCTGTTCCTCTCTACACACACGAACACTCATCTGCCCCGGCGGCCAACACTGACGCAGGCCGCGACGTTGAGCACTCTCCTCGACTCCTTTGGTCTCTTTGATTTCTCTCTCTTCCATGGTTCATGATTTCTCTTTCTTTGCTCCCTGTTCTTGGACGAGGCGTCGAGGAGCGGGCCTAGGAGGAACCCCACGCCGAAGCGCCCCGTGAGACGTCCGGCCAGGCACCGCGAGGCTGGGGCGACGGGTCTCATGAGGGTCCACGGCCGCCTTGCGGTGGGTCCTCCACCGCCGGCACGACGCCCCTCCTCCATGGCCGCCGCGCCTCCTCCTCTCTCCACCACGGCCGTCACGCCGCTCCTCCTCTACCACCACCGGCGCGACACCCCTCCGCCACGGCCGCTCCTCCTCCGTGCCCGCCACCGGCCATGGAAGATGCAGACCCGACGGCGAGATCCGCCTAGGCTGCCATCGCCTCCTCCGCGGCTAGCGGCGCCCGGGCCGCTCACCTCCGGCGTGCGGGCGAGCCGCCGGCGCCCCCCCTCTGCCAGCCGCACAGGTAGGTGCCGCCGCCGCCAGTTCCTTCCACCACAGCACCAGAGCGTTCGTCGCCGGTGGGGATGGTCCTTTTTGTTTGCCTTTTCCCTCTGAGTCTGTGTGATGTGTGATGAGATCGAGACCGTCTGATGATTTCCATCCGCCATGTTGATCTACCTGTTAGATTCAACTCATCTTTTTATCGTGCTTACAGTTTATCCTCCGGTGATTACAAATGCATCTTAACATATTAAGATTAAGAGTATGTATATCTCAATTTCTATGAGCGGTATGATATTTGTAGCATGAATTGTTTATATTTTTTTTATTTTGGGCCGGCATTTATGTTGTATGTCATGTATTTGCCCATTGTTGGGCCTTCTGGACCCTCTATGATTTTGCTGTTTATAGTCCGTGTTGTGAACTTGTGATTCGCCTTCTATGAGAAGATGAGGAAAAAGCGGGTAGATGATGCGGTGAAAAAAAAAATTTGGACGAGTTACGCTGCGAGCCAATTTCTAAGGCAGGAACGCCCGTTCCGGCGTTCTTATCGGACGAATTTGGTGGGTCCTTTTTTATCTGGTGGGTCCTCGGCAAATCAACGGTAGATAGAATAATTTATGTTTATTAACGGTTGCTATAAAGGGTGGGTAGATTTAGGGCCGGTAAAAATTATTTAAAGTTAACTCGTTTTTATAGTATAGATTACTTTTTAATAATCTTTGCCGGACTTGTACAAAATATGATCCAACAGGAGCGCACATAAATTTTCTGGTATGTATTTGTATTATCTGAGATATGAATAAAATATGTTCGCGTACTTCGCCATTACGTTATTTATTTTGTGCACTTTAGTACGCTGGCACGCCCGCGCTCTATTTCTTATTTGCGAGTAGAGAAACCTCTTGTCCCGCGTGTGTCACTTTCCCACGGAAACAGTCATATGCATCTCTCACTTCATTGTTATCTTTGAGATTTTCACTTCTTCATTGTTATCTTTGAGAAAATCTATTAACTCCAGAAGATTGCCTTTGTTCAGAAAGGTAGAGGACTCATCATGCTCACGGAAAGTCATGCCTTGCTTTAAATAAAAGTTTACTAACTTTAAATAAAACATTTGACACACTGTCCGATTTTTAAAGTCATCGCATTTCTTAACACACTGGGTTATGAGCATTACCTACACCACCAACATGATCAGGTAGTGATTTATATGCATGCTTCCAATCTGTCCATCCTGTTCTACTAAAAGCATCACAACCAAAGTGTTCCGGCCTTCCTGGCTCTTTAAAAAGGAAGCAATAAAAGCAAAATCCAGCGTCTTTGGATTCACTGTATTCTAACCAATTGTATTTCTTATACCAAGATACCGAAAATGCTCTTGAACACACTAGACCCATATTGTGTGTGAGGAAAAATCAGATTAGCAGGTTGTGTCGGACCCTTCAAAATATACGCTCTTCTAACTTGTTCTTGAAATTCAGGAGCATACTCATACATTTGCCTCCTAAGAGCTGGGTCAAAGAGGATTTGAATCATTAAGATTAAACTCAGTTGCTGCATTTACCAAATTTGGTTGTCTTTGGATGAACATGAACTGCTGCTGCTGCTGCTTCACATGGCTCATCTCCATTTGAGTTTCTCTGAGTTCTGTGACTTCCAGTATGCCTGATTCAGCGCTCTAGCACAATACATATGATCTGTCTGCTATGATTCTAATTGTACTTTTGTGTAGATAATTTTGGTTGCCAAAACTTGATATATAAAAGGGAATGCTTGATCTCTATGATCTGACCTTATTAGATTTCATGAAACTTAAGTTTCCATTACAATCACACTTGGAGGTTCTCTTTGGTGATCTGGTCGCAGAGCGCCAGGCTGGCATTTTTGTTTTTTTTCTATGCATCTTTAAATTCCTGTTCTCTCATTAGGATTCATGGTCAACTATGGAGCATGGTTGTGAACTGAGCGTAGCTCAACTAGTTAGGTTCCTTGTGGTGGAACATGCCCACCTAGGTTTAAGTCATCGACTTGGTACGGGTGTTCGTATGATTTAACAGCTTTGTTTTTTCGGTGGTAGGTGACGTTCTCGTCGATAATGAGGCGTCTGTGATGACTTCTTGAATTTCGAGATGCCGGTCCAGCCTAGTTTCACAGAGATGCTCATAGAGGTAGAGTGTGCATTCATAGAAGTGAGTGTACGTGCGTGTGAGTATCTGCGTTGTACCATGTTTCTAAAAAAACATGGAGCATGGTTCATGCTGCCTTGCAGAAGGCTTAGTTCCTCTGGTTGCGGGCTTTTCAGCAGCAACAATGGCATGCCATAGTTTAGGTAAGTTTCCTAATGTAAAATAACAGTGTGTTATTTTGCTTTATATGGTCTCTGCTCTGCTCTATATGTATATACAATTTTACTCATGTAAGATGTTTCGATCATTACCTCTTATCCATTATGACCGGTCTTTCAAGCAACATTGAGTTGTTTCATTAGTAGTCTAATGTAACTGTTACCTCTGAGTACTGCGCGCTCAACTTTGTTAGACATACCCCCTGAGATTAGAACCGCTGTAACTTCCTCTTAAAAGGGTCCTTCAGAAAAAATATATATTTCCCATTAGGGTATCACCCTTTTTCTTTGACCTATTGCTTTAAAGTTCCTATTCTGTTCTAATTAAGAGTGTACAAAACTTGCATCATGCCCTAATGCCCTTCATCGTTGTTGTTACTACATGTCATGCTTCTGCAGTGATACATTTTGCCTGCTCTATCAGGCACATAATCCAAAAGACCTCAATTCACTCAGATAATCATGCCAATTGTGGTAATATGATATTATTTGTACTGAACACAATAATACAGCGTATTTAGACCTGATCACTCCCATAACTTTTATCTCTTTTTCCTCTCAGACAAGTAATCAACATTTTGTATAAGCAATCAGGTGCTCAGGTTTTTTTTTATAAAGGTTGCTCAGGGATTGTTAGGCTGCTTGTGTTGTAAAAAGCAAAGTTCTAATGAGCTTCTGATTAATCGCTATTAATGTATGCCCGCTCCTGACAGTTCATTGAAAGCCTCCATGTTTCTTATTTTATTGCTTGCGGACTGGAAAGGGTAAAAAAAATGAAACTTTCTTCGACACTTGTTAATGTTAATTATACAGAGGATATAAACCCTTTAGGTTCCAACTAAGATACAGGGCTCAACACATTAAAAATTCTGCACATTCAACTTTTAGCATATATCCTCGTGTTACATTTACGCCATATCACACACCCACACAAACACATAACAGCAACAACATTCACCTCTGCTGCCACTCAATCACCCAGGTCACCGGGCCTTGTCAGATTCAAATTTCCCTGGTTGTGCAGCGAGGGTGCGCCAGAGGTACCTCCCACTTGCCATTGTAACGAACCCACACGGATCACTCAACAACTGCCAACACAGTAAGATTACAGAAGCATGAAGGTTCTCGAAATTCTCAAATGTTCAGGATACAAGTTACTGGGTGGGGAGAAAGAAGGAAGAGGTGGAGGAGGAGGATAGATCAAAGCTTTCGCCCGCCACTCCAGCAGAGGCTTGCCGCCGCCGGACACGCCGGTTCTATGTTCTGTTCGTCGATGCCCTTCTCCGTGGTGGCAGTGCATCCTTTATCCTTTGTTGCTTGTTTGCGTGGACCAATGATAAGCCCACTTGCCCTTAGCCCACAAATACACAAGTCCATTTGATAGCCCAACAGATGGTTCACGGGCAGGCACATTACTGTATCCCCTGTTTGTACTGTTCTGTTCTGTTCCATCAGAAAGCAGCCGGCCTGAACCCCCATTGGCCGATTTTGTCCAGACCAAGGTTTACTTGCATCTTTCCACTTGAACCAAAGCCATCTTAAGCATAGAGCTCTGTCAAAGCTGTGCAGGTTGTCTCGTCATTTAGTCTTCGTCTGTGTAATTAGTTTTTTAATTAAATCATATTTAATACTTCTAACTAGCGTCCGAACCTTCGATGTGACGGGGGCAAAAATTTTGTCCCCGGATCCAAACATAGCCTTTTTTTTTATCTGCACACCCGGCGCCAATTGACCAAACAATGGCCACCTTGGGCGTTATCTGAACCTTTCCGCAGAAAGCTTCGACGAAGTTTGTTGATCCTCTTAATCACCCAATTTGATAGTGGAAAAACCGACATGAAGTTAGTTGAACATATTGCACCAACTGTAGTCTTCCAGATTTGGCGAGGAGACGTCCTTTCCACCCTGGAAGTCTAGCACCTATCTTGTCAATCAGCACCTGTTCATCAGCTCTTCTAGTGCGCTGTAAATGTAGAGGACTAGAAGTAGACCCAAGTACTTTGCTGGAAAGGAGCAGATTTTTGCATTAAAAAGATCAAAAATTCACATCCAGATCAATGCCCTCACATCTGATCTTATCAATTTCAGACTTATGGATGTTAGACCGAGGTCACCAGGACTTGCATCCAGGGCGTGCATCCACTATTCTAACTACCTTTCTCTCTATCTATCTACAGTGCGCAAACAGTGTTTGCACACCTATTTTGCAAACAGTGTCGTAACGGTACCCGAATCTCTATTTTGGGGGTACCCTTGGAGTCAGCTTTAGTCTTGAGCCCTATAGCTTCACCAAAATGATGGATAATCGATTTCAAATTGTTCAGATCAGATGTTGTTGGCCTCACAAAGAGAGCTGCATCATCTTCACATAGAGGCTTGAGCGCAGTCTGATTGGCTCCCACCCCCACCCCAATTGGTGTTAGCAGGCCTTGATTTGTGGCATTATAGAGAAGACGCTGAATTGGGTCCATAGTCAAAATAAACGACATTGGTGATATCGGATCCCCTTCTGTGTTTCACTGGTTGTCCCAACTCGCTATTTAACAATACCCTTGAGGTGGTTGAGGCCCATATCAAGGAAATTAGATCATGCCAACGCTGTCCAAAACCGGTGTTGCATCACCTCAAGAAGGTAGTCCCATCGGACAATATCAAAGGCCTTGACGATGTCAAGCTTGATGAAAAACATTGGAGTTTTGCATTTCAAAAAAAAAAGAAGCTTGACAGTGCCCTGAATATATTGAAAATTGTCATGTATGCTCCTCCCTCTAATGCACTTTGGCTTTTGGATACAAGACCATCTAGATGGGGAGCAAGTCTGCTGGCCAAGTCTTTTGCCAAAAAATTTTGCAACACTGTGCATTAAGCTGGTTGGTCTGTAGTCTTGGACAGAGTTTTTTTTTTTTGACTGAGTCTTGGACAGAGTTGGCTTCATCTTTTTTTTCTTTAGCAGAGAAATGTTGGCAGACCTTGCATGAGATGAACTTTATTTATTCAGCTCAGTTAAGAAAATTGCCCAAGCCAAACGATACAAGATCCTTTAATACTAAAAGGAAATCAGAATATAAGGAAAGCAAATGAAAGATTAGCAAGCAGTTAAATGATTTACCTGGCAGATAGGAGATCCAACTGCTGCTACATCGATATTCACTATCTACAGGGAATACCTGTCGCGGTGGATCTAAAGAAAAAAAAGATCTTTTCTGTGACGAACCGCCAAATTAAAACTCTAATTAAGCGTAATGGCCGTCATTTAAACACATCGGGTGCATTAGCTTAACGGCTTAATTTGACGATCCTTTCTCAACCCACGGCCCGATCGAAACGACACCGGTAGTCCCACACGAAGGTGGGCACAGATGATACAAGCACAACACAAATCCTTGAAATTATACAATAATGCGTGATAGAACTTTAAGTTTACAAACCGAGTTTCAAATACAAAGTTAATTTACATAAGTTGGAACCCTCACAAATTTATAACCGGAGGACTAAAGTTAAAACTTGGAACAAATTACACTAAAACAAACTACCCTACACTGCTGCCCAATCTCCGCCTAACAACATCGGTTAGACCGGTTAGGAGAACCGGTCAGACCGGCGTGCATGCACCTGCCCAAGGGCTACCGGTTAGACCGGTCCTCCAGACTGGTCAGACCGGTCCTGACAAACCGATAGGCTGAACACTCCGCTAGCTCAAGTGTGTAACCCGACAAACCCCCTAACCTAAGAGTCTCGCTCCACGACCTGCCACCCCTCTGCATCCCGGCGGATGAACTTGACGCAACAGGGGCAGAAGTCGACGTCCTGGGGTCCTGAAATAATAATGGTGGCAGCAAACCCTGAGTATTCTAATACTCAGCAAGGCTTACCCGACCAGTGGGTATAACTTAGCCCACATATCTAGACCCGCAAGGCTTTTGGCTGGTGGTTTGTTTTTGCAGAAAAAGCACTAGAAGTGTATCCTAACTTTCAACATTTTAGCCGCATATTTTATATAGCTAGACTCTCTAAAGTTTGCATGTCTACACACACATGTGGAGCATGCAAATAAGGTTCAGAATTTATATTCATTTTTATACCTCTAATACCCTAGCTCATTCGCTACGGTGTGACAAAGAGACCAGGGCCCTCATAACCGCGAGACACGGCGAATCGATCCGATTTAACCTTGCAAGGTGGACCTAACCAACACGGCACGTATTTGCCCCGTCGGACTATACACGCCAACCATTCCTCTCTCCGCCTCGAACTACAGAACCACCCCACCTTCATATAGTCAGCCAAGCTCAACGTGAGACCACCAAAAATAAACATATGCATCCCATTTCTCCGCGACTACTCGACTCGCCCTACGGGGTGGTGATGCAGTTCTGTACTTTCGAAGCGAGGCAGTACTAGGCTTACCGGTTTCGACTACCTCCTACTCCCGGCATGTGGTTAGTACAATTCAATCCCCGATCAGCACTACCACAACGACTGGTCCTCAATCGACACGGACGGGGCTAAGACACCCAGGAATCCTGTCCTGCTGCCACCTAACATCATCATCCCCGCCCAGTCTCACATTTCCATATCCATTCCAATCCAAGTCAAATACTGAAGTACAAAGATAATAATGTATCTCGCGAGTAACCGGAAATTACTCGGCTTCTAAAGCTTTCCTATATCTCGCGAGTGACAAGAGTCACTCGTCTTCTATCGCGACTATTAGGCATAGCACTTCTATCGTTCTATACATACTAGTATAACTCAGGGAATCCTAGGGAATCATGCAACTAAGGTTCCAAATAATTCCTACACCTAATGCACAAGTAATAGAACATATACATAGGCGTCATAATTTAAAATAGAAGAATTTGCACCGGGGCTTGCCTTGTACCTGCTGCTCAGTACTGGGGTTAGCCGGGCCTTGGGCCGGCTCCACGCGAACCTCCTGCTGCGGGGCTCGCCCCTGGGGCTCCTGCGGCTCCGCAACCACCTCGAATACGACCTCCTCCACCGCGGCTACTACACGTATGCATATGCATATGACATGAGAATGCATGCATGAGTTTATAAAAATTATAAGTAAGAATAAACAAAACCAATTCCTAACAATCTGTGCCAACTAACCCTAACTGCACCCTCCCAGCTCAGCTAGCACCGGTCAGACCGGTCCCCAATACCGGTCAGACCGGTCCCCCTTGACCTGACTTGATACCGGTCAGACCGGTCCATCAGACCGGTCCTACTCAGAGCAAAACCTAGGATTCCTTGGCGCAGCAAAATCGTCCATCAATCCAACAACCCTTCTAGGCACTAGTTTCTGGGATCCACTAGGACGTTTTTGACCGAAGGAAACTACTTAAAACCTTCTAGAGCGAGAGATCGATCCAACTCCTAGATTTACCTTGAAATGCTCCTTCCTCCACGAAGATCTCGCGGTCCCGCGTCACCCCATGGAGAAGATCATGGAGGAGATGATCCTTGACCGATTTGAAGCTCTCCCCGCCCTTGGAATCCAATGGAGGGGGAGGATTGGGCTCTAGGGTTTGGGGTGAGAGGGGGAGCATGGGAGAGCCCGAGCTCGAGTTCAGCACGGTGAGAGAGAGGGAGTGGTTGGGGGAGAGAGAGTGAGTGGTTTAAATAACGGTGAAGCTCCGGTTAGACCGGTCAGACCAGTTGTCCCGACCGGTCAGACTGGTCTCGTCCAATCTGACAGGAGAAGTTCCAGCTTGTGCTTTGCTGAGTGAATTCGAAACTAATGACCTTATTTAACCTAAATAACGAGGATAAAGGCCTAGGTGTTACATTTTCAGGTTTCCGGGTCTCACAAATCCGAACCAGGAAAACAAATAATAACCAATGAAACGAGCGTTTAGGGGCCCATGGCCATTTCCCGGAGGAATGGTAAACTGTTGTGAGAAACAGTTTTGTTTGCGAACTGCTTTTCTAGTAAACCGGGACAGCATCTGAAGACTCGAATGAAACGCTTGATGCTGAAGTCTTTTTTTTTTTAAATACGTTGGAGAGCTACGTATCATTGTATTAAGCCGGTAAAAGAATGTACTGGATTGAAGGGCCCCAATAGAGCCTAATCCATGGCCGGATTGAAGGCCCCCCAAGTATCCGCCGAGTGAGCCGCCACGCCGCCAATGGAGCTCCATCCATGGCCAGACCAGATTGCAGGCACCTGGGCATCCCGCCGGCATGGGGGCTGCCTGCTCCGCGCAGGCGGCGGCGAGAGGCTCAGGACGATGGAGTACTTGAGATAGCAGGTAGAATAGGAATAAAAAAAGAGAGATAAAAGTGGAACGGAAATCAGATTCCCGTTTGACCAGTTGTGGCCCCCGCCTTGCATTGCATGCCCGAGCCGAGGGCGCAGCGGATGGTCCTGCGTTTCCGCGTGCGGCATCGGCGTCGGCCTTGGCTGTGGCGCCGTTGTAGTCCATGGCGGCAGCGCGAGCGCGACGAGTTAGGAGCGGAAGGTGAGGAAGGATCCTCTTGATACCATGAAAGCGTGAGGTAAATTGGGTAATCTCACCTTGGATTGATAACCAGCATGATTACAACATATTCGGTTCTTTTTGTTCTTGTATAACACAAGTAGTATTTGAGGTTTGGCTCATACAATAGACTCATCATATAGGTAGTTGCACGCTAGATTACATCACTTGACTTTGGTTGAGGAGGGCAATGATTATTCCAAGACACGGTCTGATATTGACACATATATTTGCCCGTAGCAATAACGTGTACTGTAGGCGGTTTGGTGGCCCGGCCTGCTTGCGCCTCCGTCCCATCCTCAGTACTCGTCGGAGGCGGGAACGCGGCTCCCCAGCCGGCGAGTCTGCTGCCCAGCTGCAGGAACACGAACTTATCGAGTTAGCAGCAGGCAGCTGTCAGAGAGAGTGTATATCAGAGAAATAGGGAGCAAGATGATGGAGGACAGGACTCACTTGAACAGATGTAGAGGACCTGCGGCGGCATCACGACGCCGCACGCGATGGGCAGCAGGTACCTCACCCGCACGGTATCGACGGGCATGTTGACGTCGCCCAGGATCACCGGGCACAGCAGGCAGCGCAGGACGCGGTCGCCGTGGCCCGGCCTGGCGGCGACGGCGAGGAACAGTCGCTCTGGGGCGTGGGCATCTCCTCTGCTCCGGTGACAAAGGGGTTGCAGGTCATGAGTGGGGCCAGCCGCGCCACGCGCTCCGGCACGCAATCCATGTATGTACCCGGCCGGAAGGGCGACGCCAGGGGCGGAGCTGGGCCTGGGGCTGGTGGGGCTGCAGCCCAGCCCCAGTTGCGGCCCGGTAAACCCATGTTTTTTGTGGCCCAAAAGAAAAAAAATTAGCCCAGGCCTCCCTCCTCACAGGCGCAGCGCAGAGAGCCCAGGCTCCCGTCTCGCTCTAGCGATTCGGAATTTTTTTTATTTTTATTTTTATTTTTTTCCGATTTATCAAAAATATATGTCTTGTTTTTTTTTCTTCAAAAATGTCACCCAGCCGCCGGTTCATCCGGCGGAAGGTTGTTACCGCCGGAATCCGGCGGTAGGATGGGTCCGCGCTGGGCCGTGGTGGGCCGAGCCTTACTGCCGGTTCAACCGGCGGTAGGTGGAACCTACCGCCGGATCATCCGGCGGTAAGCACCTACCGCCGGTTGAACCGGCGGTAAGGTCCGTCCTTAAAAACACGCGCGCCCCGCTCCCCCAGCGCCGCCGCCCGCCCGCTCCGCCCGCCACGCCGCCCGCCCGCGCCGCCGCAGCGCTCCGCCCGCGATGCCGCCGCCCGCTCCAGCCGCGCCGCCGCCCGCCCGGCTCCCGCACGCGCGCCGGCGCTCGCAGCGCTCCGCCCGCGACGCCGCCGCCCGCTCCAGGTACAATTTTAATTTTATTAATAATAGTTTTTAGATTAGAATTAGTAATATTAGTGTTTTTGAATATAGTTTTATGTGTAGAAATAGTTTTTAGCGTGTAATTATTTGAGTATAGTTTGATGTGTAGAAATTATTTTTTTATATGTAGAAATATTAGTTTATATGTAGGAATTATTACGATATAAAATCGTAGAACATGTAATTAAAAATATTAGTTTACATACGAATACAATTGAAAATATTAATGAATTCAAACAGACATATTTGTCGCATAAAAAATAATATTAATTAATATTATATTACAGAAAAATAGAAATTGTTGTCAGTACTAAAAATTGTAAAGAAATAATTAAGATATATGCAAGAATAGCAGAATTATTTTTTAGCGTTGATTAAATTCTAAGGATGAGTAATTATTGTCGTAAATATTGACAGGCATGTCAGATGATTTGTATTTTCAAGTGTTCTATGGGTCTGGAGAAGTTAGATATGGTCCTGAAGGGGTAGATTTGTCAGAGTTTAGCTCGATCACAAAAAAATACCCCGAGCTAGAGAGAGGACTTGGATTTCAATATCCAATTGGCTATTTAAAGCTTTCGGCCTTAGTCGAGATGAACATGAGATCTCTGTCATGGCAGTGGTAGGGAACCAGTATTTTGGGAGCTATTGCCGGTTGAAGGGACGCAAAACTGGAGGAACTATGTCAATATAAGTAGTAGCCGAGGCTTACCGCTTGTGTTGTTTGTTCAAGCATTCGAGAAGATTAGTTTTAGAACTCAAGCGGGCGGGGATCATGAAGGCCAGGGAGATATAGTTTCCGAAGAAACTGAGACGATGCATGAATCTCATGAAGAAGATGGTGAACTTGAGATTTTAGAAGATGATACACATGCTGCACACGAACCTCGTCAAGCAACTGGTCAGGCTGATGAAGGGGAAAACATTCCAGAGATAGTTGAAGAGTTTCAGAGGGAGAGTGAAGAACAGCACAATGCAATGAATGATGACTCCTCGGATGATGATGATGATGACGACGAAGATTATCATGTCCCACACAATTGGTCCGTTTATGAATTTTCAAAATTAAGTGTAAATGAAGGTGAAGCGGTGTCTTGGGAGTACAGGCAAAATGAGGTATGCATCGGTTCGATGTATGCTAACAGTGACAACATGAAGGAAGCTATAAAACGTTGGTCGACTCTCTCTTTGCAAAGACAGTTCAAAGTTCTCAAGAGCAGTCCGAGAATATATGACGTGCGTTGTGTGAGAAGCGAATGTCCTTTCAGGGTGTATGCTTCTATGGGCAAGTGGCAGGATTTCTAGGAGGTTAAAAAAATTATGGAGCACACATGCCTGCTTGAGCAATTAGAACCATAGCACCGCAACCTCAGTGCAGGTTTCATAGCTAACTACATGTACCCTTTGATCGTGGACAATCCTAGTTATGAACCTAAGTCAATCATTTATGCTGTTGAGGAGGAGTTTAAATATAAAATTAGCTACAACAAAGCTTACAGAGCGAAACAGAAAGCGCTGCAGATGAGGTGGGGGACGTATGAAGCTTCGTATCACAATATACCGGCATTGCTGCACACTATATGTCTTAGAAATCCTGGTAGCTACTATGACTTGAAAACGTATCCATGTGCCTAGAAGCCTGGAAAGCAGGTACTCCAACGGTCGTTCTTGGCCTTGGGCGCTTGCATTGAGGCGTTTCCGCACTGCCGGCCAGTCATTTGTATAGATGGGACATTTTTGACAGGAAGGTATAAAGGCACAATCCTCACAGCTGTTGCAGCTGATGGTAACAGACAATTGTTGCCTTTGGCAATTGCCTTTGTGGAGAAAGAATCAGGGGATACTTGGTATTGGTTTTTGCAGAGGGTGAAGCAGATGATTGTTAAAGATGTAGAAAACGTGTGTTTGATTCATGATCGGCACAAGGGTATATTACAAGTAATTGATGACATACAGAATGGTTCTACTGAGCGTAGTAGGACTGCACTTTGGCCGGACCTAAAGAGTAGGTGGTGCATGAGGCATATGGGGGCAAACTTTTATACCCAGTTCAAGAACAAAATCCTTATGAAGCTATTCAAGCGGTTATGCAGCCAGAATCAGGAAAGGAAATTCAATTTCCTATGGAAAAAATTGGATGAGCTAACAAAAAAGCAAACGACGGAGCTAGCGAAGAGATCTGTCAATACAGAGGACGACGACCAGGTCTCGCTTGAAGATGTGGGCTTGGACGGTCCGAATGTCAGGCGCAAAAGGAGAAAGGCAATTAAGACATTCTCTGAGTGGATTGAGCACGAACCAAAAGAGAAATGGGCTTTACTATTTGATGAAGGAGGTGCTAGGTACGGTTTAATGACTACGAACCTAGCCGAGGTATACAATTGGGTGCTGCGTGGTGTAAGATCATTGCCACTTGTTGGGATCATGGAGTTCTTCTTGTATCGCACTTGCGAGTACTTCAGGGACCGTTACGCTGTGGCACAGAAAGATATGCTCGATAATCGCAAAGTTTACGGATACAAGGTTACGGAGCATATGGAGGAAGCTTTCAAAAGGGCCCGTTTACATTGGGTGACTCCAGTTGGCTCTATGGAACGTCGGTACGAGGTGATGTGTAGGGACAAAGGCCGAATGGGGGGCCGGCGTGAGAAGCATGTGCAGGAGTGTGTTCTCCGTCCTGATGCTTGTATTTGCTCATGTCATAAGCCAAAGCTGCTGCACCTGCCGTGCACACATGTCATTGCTGCCTGTTTTGAAGCTGGTGGACTACAGGCTCGTATGTATGTCTCAAATTACTTCATGAAGGAAACTATTTGGATGACTTGGAGGCACGAGATATATGGGTTTCGCATCCTTGGAGACTTCATAACTGATCCTGGACACAATGCAACTTACATTCCAGATCCAGATCCAGAAATGTTTCAAGGGGTGGGCCGACGCAAGAAGAAACGCATTAGAAATAACATGGATCGCTCGGAGGCTGGTCGAGATGTCCGCCTCTGCTCGAAGTGCCATGAGACGGGTCATACGTACAAGTATTGTACGGCATTGAGTTATGGTGGCCGCACAGATGGAGCGGGCCCATCTGAAGCTGGTCCAAATCCGGCACCGCAGGCAACGGGTCGCCGTGGCCGCCGTCCTAACAACGATGGCCTTATTTGATCGAGTACGATTGTCATTTGTGTCATTCGCTATTCAATCATGTTCGATGTTAAATTATGTAATATTAAGAACTAATATGTCGTAAACTGATTTCGTCTTGCCGTACGAATATTTGTTGTAATATGTGCCCCAAATATATGTTCAACTTTATTGCTGTAATTGGAATTTGAAGTTATATAATATGTAATTTGTTGTGCATCATTTATAAGTTTATTATGTTATGTTTTATTTAGTATTTTATTAAAAATTTGTTGTATTACTTAATTTATGTTCTGAAATTTTATTTAGTATTTTTTTACGTTAATGTTATTATGCTTAATATTGTTATTTATGTTCTGAAATTATTTGTAATAAATCTCATTATACAGGTATGGCGCACGAGGACGGAGCTACCCCTGAGTTGCTAGATGCTCTCGTCGACAAGCGCCACCGGTCGTACATGTCTGCGGTCCGTGGCATCAGCTTAGGGATGTTTCGGGCTCGTGTGCCCATGTCGACGATGCCGATACACCGTCGCTGGGTTCCTAGGTACGGAATACATTTGTCACATATTTTAGTTGTTTCCTTAACCGTTTGTTCTAACTTGATTTTCATTTTCGCGATGCAGGTTACGCGCTTCAGGTCTTCTCCCGATTGCGCGACTTGTGGAGGGAGATATGGCCGACCCTGCACGTCGACCTAGGGACAGGGCTCCACGGTTCCAGTTCGACATGTCCCTCCTCGCGGCACTTCTCGACCGTTGGCGTCCAGAGACGCACACGTTTCACCTCCCGGTTGGTGAGATGACCCCTACTCTTCAGGACGTGGCGATGCTTCTAGGCTTGCCGTGTGCTGGACGAGCTGTGGGTGCAGAGGACGTGGGACTCTCGTGGCGCGACGACCTTTTGGCTCGGTTCGCCGGGGTTCAGCGCAACGAGCTAGCGTTGCCGTACCGGCCCTTGCCTGCAAACCACGCACACGGACCGACAAAGAGGTGGCTTCTACAGTTCAGTGTGAGTACATAAATATTGATTCTTTCCGTACTTATATTGATACGTATGTGCATTGATGACTCGTACCATTTTGAAGGCGGACTACATGAGGGCAGACGCAGACGACTTTACGGTTGCCAGGCACTTCGAGGCGTACTTACTGTGGTTGTTCGGCTGGGTCATGTTCTGCAGCTCGCAGGGTGACTCGTGCCCCAAACAGCTCATTCCTTTGGCGAGGTCGATAGCTGACGCTCCACTTCACGAGATGCCACAGTTCAGCTGGGGTTCTGCTATTTTGGCTGCGAGTTACAGGGGTCTTTGCATGGGCGTGACGAAGGTCTCAGCAGAGGAGCCCATTTTTGTTGGGTGTCCTCTACTGTTACAGCTCTGGTCTTACGAGCGCTTTCCCGTCGGTAGGCCAGAGATGAACTTCGAGCCGTACGTCCAGCTGTCCGCAGACCACGACGACGTCGACAGACCTACGATGGGTTCGTTGTGGTGCCTCAGGAGGGTACGTAACATCGTTTGTTTTACTTATTGTTACATGCTTGCACAAATGTACGATTTATTGGTTAACTTTTTTTTCATTGTGCAGCCTTCTTGGGTCGGCGTGTAGACGAGGAAGTCGTACCACGACTTCGTTGGTCAGTTTGACGCTCTTGTGGACACGGACGTGAGGTGGACTCCGTACACTGCAGCCGACATTTACGCCCGGGCACCGAGCGGTCTTTCGTCCTTATGCTTGCGAGATCACGAGTACTGGATGACGAGGAAGCCGATCCTTTACGACATCCACGTCGAGGAGTACCACGTTGATCGGGTTATGAGGCAGTTCGGTCTCTACCAGCAGACCCCGGTCCCGATTGTGCACTCAGTGGAGGCCCATGTCCACAGGTACCGAATAAATAGTTTTGTTAATAATTATTCATTTTTTTACCTACCATTTAGCATTGAATCGCTCAAACTTTCTATTATAGGTGGACACGGCAGGGTCAGCCACCAGGCTCGCGGTGGGCCGACAAGGTCCGTCCTTACGTCGACTCTTGGGCCGCGGCCCTCGACGACGTCGTTTTCGAGGATCGGCCGCACTGCGACGAGGCGTTCGCGGACTACCTACGGTGGTACCTGCCGAGGACGCGCACACGTGTCGTGCACGTTCCACCAGAGGCTCCGATCGAGGCCGCAAGGGTGTCGGAGACGTACCCCGTAATTCGAGATCAGAACTTCGCCATAGCGGTACGTTTCTCTGATTGAATTTGCAGTAAAAAATCTGGTTGCATATGATGTTACTACTTTCTTGGTACAGTACGATGTCATACGAGCGATTGAGTCCGAGGCTTCGTCGAGTATGGGCCAGTACCATGACATGACGCCCGCCCAGCACCAGAGCACACTGCAGAAGATCGTCGATATGTGCAAGCGATTCCGACGAGCCGTGACCTGTCGTGACGACGACACCTTCCTCCCACCTCGCAGTTCGGGGCCGGTTCCTGTGACCGGTCCATCGTCACGACGGTCTGCACCCGCGGCACAGTCAGGTCCACCGCCACCGCCACGTGAAACAATGACGACACCTTCGGGTTCTGCAGTTCGGCCCACGTACGTGCCGCGACCGGCACATTTGTACTCGGCAGGTAAATCGTACTCCAACCTCGTGTCACTTACAATACCGTATCATGTAAAACTTTGTTTATTAATTTGTACTTCTTATTCGTGTAGCGCCCGGCTCGTCGCTGTTTCTGTCGATGGATCCCTACGGCGCTGGATCTTCGTCTCTTCGTCGTCCAATACACAATTTAGGTACGTCTAAGACCAGTTGTTAATAGGCGGTAACAAGTGCATTTTTAATTGAATATTGATGGATTGAAGTTTGTGAATCAGAGTACCGGCAGGTGGGAGGGACAGACGACGATGAGGAGATTCAGGAGGTAGACGACCTCTCGCAGATGGAGTGGGTGAACACGTTCTTCTCTTCTGCACCGACGCAGGAGGTCGTCGGCACTTCACAGCTAGGGGGTGCCCCACTCACGACGCAGGACTACAGTCAGGTGGAACAGACACCTGTTCCTGAGCAGGGTCGTCGGTCCACTCGCCAGACCATCCCGCCGGAGCCACTGACGTACTCACAGCACCACACTAGGGCGGGCCAGGCTGCAGAGCGACGTGGCAGGAGGAGAGGGGGCAAGCGCGGATGCATCTAGTTTACAGGTTGTAGCTTGTTAATTAATTTGTTCCGACATACTATCTTATGTATGCATGTGCAGACTATGATTCGATGTGTCCATTGCGTACCATTATGATGAGTAGGCCGGTGCAATGATTCGGGCGATGGTATATGTCCGTGGAGTGAAATTATAACGATTAGGCCGGTGCCGTGCAGTGTTTCGGGTGATTGGAAATGTCGGGGCAGTGCAATAATCACGAGTGAGCGCTGTGGAACGTGAAAGTGCTGAAGTCATGAGCAGTGAGACGTCGTGTCATTGTTTAAAGTGGGAGCAGTGAGCGGTGTTGAGCGTGCGAGGGTACAAATCAAGAGCAACGAGAGGTCGTGTCTGTGTTTAAAGTGGTACGAGTGAGCGCTGTGGATCGTGCGAATACAGTAGGCTTTTCATGTGCATTTACACTCCACACTCCGGGTATCAGACCTTTTTGCGCCTATAAATACTCACAAGGTTGTGAGCTCCCAGCAGCACTCAAACACCAAAGCTCATTGTATACCCGATGTCTGGAGGTGGGTCTAGCGGGAAGAATTACTACAGTTTTGGCAAAGAAAAAGGGGGAAGAAAGGGAGACCCCATAATATGGGAGGGGCCTCTTGGACCCGATTCCTTTCCAGAACCAGTGTTTGAGTTTCCGCCACAACAGAAGAGTGAATTTACCAATGAAACTCCTCTTCGACAATACGATAACCGTAGAGAAACGTGGCCAAAATGCAGACATGGTGAGGACTGCTTAGTGCAGATGTGCACCGACGGGATGGATGGCGGTCGGCGTTTCTTCAAATGCCCTCACGCATGGGTAATGCTCGGTTGTTTTATTTCTTTATTCATTGAGACATCTTACATGAAATTTGTTTTGCAGTCTTCAGATGCTCCAGAAAACTGTGGGTTTACCAGGTGGGTCGATCCTGCACCAATTGATTCTGTTTAGGAGTTCATCAAGTACCTCCAGATTAAGATATTTGATCTGGAGTGCAAGGTGAACCATTACGAGGAAGTAAGCGAGGGTAACAAAGACGGCGAAGATGATGATAACAGCAATGCTGCCGCTTCACAAGATGAACCATGCACTAATCCTTACTGCAACTGCCCTTGTCACAAGAACAAGGGCCCTGGCCCTCCGGCACCACCGCCTACGCAACCTGCAATGGGTGGATACTGTGGAGAAGGCTCAACGCATTTTGCTACGTGGGGGTACGGCTATTAGGACTACCTAGTCCAAGTGACATGTTGCATCGTTGTATTTGTTGTGTTTTTTTAAATTACCTAAGGCATGTTAGCTTAGATCAAAATCTGTTTACCGTAGTTGCAACGGGTTTTGCCATGCCACTGCATTTCTGCTGTGTGTTTCATTAACGTTGTATTATGATGTAATTCCTATGGTTAACATTGTGACGATTACGCCGGTACCGTGTAGTGTTCCGGGCGATGGGATGTGTCAGGGCAGTGCAATAATCACGAGTAGGTCGATGCAGTGACAGTACGACGAGTTTAAAGTGGGCGATGCGATGAGTAGGTGAACGCTGTGGAGCGTGCGAGTGCTGATGGTACGAGCAGTGAGAGGTCCTATTGTTGTTTTTAGTGGAATGAGTGCGCACTGTGGAGCGTGCGAGTGCAGAACCGTGGACGACTATGGAGCAGTGAGAGATAATATCTGTGTTCAAAGTGCTTGGACATGTAAGCAGCCCTGCGTCTATAAAAGAGCACCTTGTGGTTCTTGAGAGCACAGACTTGCAATTCAGTTCCCACTTTTTTTAATTAGCCCAACCAAACAGCTATGAACTCCTCATTCTCCCGGGCAGCTTTCCGTCGGGAAATGGAGGTTAATTTAGGACCCTCTCCTAACGATCCCAATAGATGTATTACAGATTGCAAGGTATGGCCGAAAGGTGTAGAGCCACCAGATTGCTATTGCCAAATGCGTTGTGTTCCGAACATATCTCGTGATTACGAGACTTTTGGCCAGAGATATTGGTGTTGCAAGAATATCGAGGAAGTCCAAAAAAGAGGTGCAACATCACAGGTATAGATTAATTTGTAAATATGCTTTTATTATTTTTATTAATTTTGAATCGTTTCTTGTTTGCAAAAGTACGCTGGTGAAGACACGCATACTCATTGGTGTCATTTCCATGAGTGGATTGACACGTGGATCACCCATCGTGATCAGCGATATATGGAGTGGTTAAAGAAGGTGAATGAAGATTTACGCAAAGGCGAGCGTGCAAAACCAGACATCGCGGGACGTGATAAGGGTACTGCCCGTGAATGATTGATGTTGTACTGCTACGTCTGAATAAATAATGTAACGTTTGTTCGAATTACCTAAGGCATGTTAGGTTTAGTATTGGACCTCGTTACCGTAGTTTGCAACAGGTCCTGACATGCCATGTCATGTGTTCTATGCGTTGAATTGTGTGGACCACTATTTAATTTGTGTTCAATGTTTGAATGGTGATTGTTTTTATTGTTTTTATTGTCTGTACTGGCCGATATATGCCAATGGAGTTGTTATCGCGTCGGTCTGAAAAGTTTATTTGTAGGGCAATGCTTCTGAATAATTTAGTTGCAGCTAGTACAAATTACACAATGCCGATTAATTTGAGATTGAAATTACAATAACAATTGCACTGGCATGTACATGGAACACGGTAACGTCGTGTTCCATCTAGACCTAACATGCCTTAGGGAATATGAAATTCGAACATTACATCATAGTCATCTACTGAGTGCACCGAGGATACTTCCCCTTCCTAATAGCCTCGGGTCCCGCCTCCTTCGCACGGCGGGCCCTCTCTCGTTTCCTCTCCCTATCAGCTTCACGCTCCTCCGCCTGCCGACGTTCAACTTCTGCGAACCTCTTTTCGATCTCTTCTTTATCTTTCTTGCGCTTCTCCTCCATTTTTTCCTCTTGCAGCATTCGCTGCCACCTTTCCGCAGCCCACCTTGCTTGGCGCTCAACGTGTTCCTTAGCTTCGGTCGATTGCTCCGTGTCCAGCCACTGTATGAAATCACAAAGAGGTGGTGGACTCTATTTCGAATCCGAGTTAGAATTAACATACTGAACTCCGAAGGCGCAAACTAGATAGTGCGAGGTGATACCTTCGCTTTGTCCTTGCCGTAGCGCTTTGGCGGATCGAACTCGTAGTTCTCACACATGAAGAACCTCCTGCCGAAGTCATCGCCCAAAACTTTGGACTCCATCAGCTTGCACAACGAACCGCAGAAGCACATTGGAACCTGCACTCCCTCAGGCTCAGGTTCTCTAATTTTGTTCCACGGAATGTAGGTAGAACCAGATGAAGACATGGTGGCCGTGCGTGGATGGCTAAAGACTCCGTATGAGATGGCTACTGACTTCATATGAGATGGGGCGATGTTTTATTTATAGATGGAGCTATTTGGTCTATATGCATGGTTCACGCATGTCTATCGCCGTTTAAAACGGCGGTAAGTACTCCCATATTTTTAATTATAGTGGGGGTGCAGAAGAATCTGATGCAAGGTGACAAGACATCGAAATAGTAATTGAAACTCATGAATATCTCATGAAAATATATTTTCACAGATTATTAGAGTTAAATCTAATTTGTATAAATTTTTAAAAAATATTTCCCTAACCTCCGCTATCTCTATTATTTTCTGAAATATCTATAAATGTAAAGATAATAATTACAGTTCAGATAGTCTTTAAAATAATTATACAAATATTTATATCAGTGAAAGCTTATAAAACAATTAAAAATAAAAAAAATATGGGACACCTACCGCCGTTTCAAACGGCGGTAGGGCGCTGCCAGCTACAGCCGGCTGTAGCAGCCGGCTATAGCCAGGCTACAGCGCGGCGGTAGTACTTACCGCCGGATCAATTGGCGGTAAGGAGCTACCGCCGTTTGATCCGGCGGCAGGGTGACATTTTTGAAAAAAAATTATACCCACATATATTTTTTGATAAATCGACAAAAAAAAAAAACTCAGCGATTCGCCCCTCGGCGGCAGGCGCTCGCGGTCGGCGGCGCCCCTGGCCCCTCGCTCCTCGGTAGGCCTGGGCATTCGGTTAGAACCGAACCGATCGGTTTGGTTCTTCGGTTCCCAGAGAAGTTCGGTTCCTAGAAAAGGAGGACCGATCGGTTCTTTTCAGAATCTAGAACCGAACAACTTCAGTTTCGGTTAGTTCGGTTTGGTTCCGGTTTAACCGAAGGAACCGAGTTTTTACCAAGCCAAGGCAAAAAGAAAGAAGGAAAAAAAAGCTGCCGCGAGAGGGGTGCTGTTGCTCGGGCAGGTGCTGGCGTGCTGCTGGTCTGCTGCCGTCGATGGGCCGCCTCTGTCGATGCACCGCCGCACGCTGCCACCGCGAGACAGCCGGAGCGGCGGCAGCTGGCGGGGGCCCGGAGTGGCGGCACCAGCGCTGGCCGGGGCGTGCGTGCCAGCGCGGAGCGGCGGCGGCTGGCGCTGGCCGGGGCGTGTGGGCCTGTGCGGAGCGGCGGCGGCTGGCGCTGGCCGGGGCATGTGCACCCACGGCCGCGCGCTGCCCTGCGCCCCTGCCACCGCCAGGAGGAAGGGAGGGAGACAGCGGCCGTGTGTGGCGCCGCCGCACTGGTAGGGAGGGAGGGAGACGGGGGTGAGGCAGGGCGCCGCCGTGCTGGGACTCCGAGAGGGAGGGAGGAAGACTGGGGCGGGGCGGGGCGCCGCCGGCTGCCGCGCCGGGAGGGAGGGAGACGGGGCCGGGGCGGGGGCGCCGCCACGCCGGGAGGGCGAGAGGGAGGTGGGGCGGGCCGGGAGGGACTGAGGGAGGGAGTGGGAGCCTGGGGCTGGGCGATTGGCGGCTGGGACTGGGAGAGAGGCAGGGAGGTAGTAGCCCTAGGGTTTGTGTGGGTTGTTGTCTTGTTGGGCCTTAAATGGGTTGAATGTTGACTCCCTCGGTTCTTTCGGTTAACCGAGGAACTGAACCGAATTAACCGAGGAAGTTCGGTTCCTGAGAACCAGGAACCGAAATTCTCGGTTTCGGTTCGGTTCGGCTTCGGTTCTCGGTTTTTTCGGTTCGGTCCTCGGTTCTCGGTTTTATTTGACCATGGCTACTCCTCGGCCCCGCATCCTCCTCCGCCGGTCTTCTCTGCTGCTCTTCCCTTCCTCCGCGAGGAGGCGGCGGATCCAGGGCCAGCGGCGGAGGCGGAGGCGGCGCCGGCACGCACTCCATGTGTCCCTCGCTGTCCGGCCCTATTGTGCCGTTGCACACCAGCGGAGGCGGAGGCGGTGATCGTGTCGGTGTCGGTGGTGGCGCCCTGCGGCCGCGGTGTGGGCGGTGGCCGCTCCAGCCCTGTGCCTCCGTAGCAGCGTGCGCCACCCGCCATGAGGGCAAGGCAAGGGCGCCGTGCTGCTGCTGCCGAGACATTGTGCGTAGCTAGTGGATCGATGTACTCTGCCTGTGCTCCTCCTCTGAAACTCTGCACTAGTATTTATAGTCCTCACTTCAGGGCCGGCACTGCACTGCTGCGGCGAACAGCCGACGGACGGCGACGAAGGCGTGAACCTCTCTAGCTCTGGAAGAAGAAGAAGAAGAAGAAGGGGATGTCGGTCAGGAACACCCACCGCCACCGCTCGCCCAGCACGCACTTTGACTTCTTCTAGATGCGCGTTCTGACAGGCAGGCAGGTTGCTGAAGCTGAATCGAGCCCTCTCCATGCAATGCATGCATGCCATCTCCAGTTCCAGTTCCAGAACGATCGATGGTCAGTGAGTCAAACCCGGTGGTTTGGTTTCAGCCTCTACTGAAACAGAGAACCTTCCTTCTCCCGATCGAGTCTGTCATGTGTTGGACTTCTGAAACTCCAAAGGAAAGGAATGCGCAGCGCACTCCATAGATTCTTGAGTCTCTCTCATGTTTCACATCAATTCCCGAGTCTGTGATGTACTCCTGAGCTGAATAGATAGAGAGAGAGGCATTCCCCCAAAACTACAGTTCTGATCTGAACCCAGTGATTCGATTCGATTCGATCTGCTCCCAAATAAACGGTTTCCGAACTCGGGCAGAGTCTAAACACAAATTGAACCGGCTGAAACCACTTTGGTACGAGACCCTCGAGCCGTTGCGTTGCAGCACGAAACGAATTCGTGAGAAAACAAGGGGCTGGCTAAATTCCTTGCCTTGGGCTCCAGTTCGTCAGCACTGTGTCCCCTGTCTGTTCTGTTCTGTTCCATCAGAAAGCAGCCGGCCTGAACCCCCATTGGCCGATTTTGTTTCACATTGCTACACCTCCAATCTGGCTCGACACCCCCGCGGGCTCCTGGGTACAGTCTCCTTGCATGCATTTCCTTATGACATGTATTAAGAATGTTTGTTGCTGCTCGTCGGCATGTACCTACCACTCGTCTGTATCACGCACGTCTGAATAACCCAGTACTCTCTCGTTTCTCTATGCCAAACTGTGGTGTGCACTGCGACCTTTCGCTTGGAGCGAGCCAGGCTTTTAAACCCACCCCGGCTTTCTACCCACTGTCACCTCGGTCTGGAACCAACTCTCCTTGTGGCACGGCACGGCAGTGATAGAGCAGCTAACCTGGTAAGTCGCGTTAAAGCGCTGCGACGGGCGTCAAAGGCCATCTACCACAACTGCACCTTCATTACCCATTGGAGTACACCACATGTTCGAGGAGTCCCGTTTTCTCTCAACAGGTGAGGTGAATGGCAACTCCGCCACCGTTGCCAGCCAGGCTCGACTTGCACTCTTCATCAAGGAACGCGCAGCTAGCTGCTTGGAACACAGAGAGGAAAAGTTCAGAGCCCCTGCAAGACTTGGTGGAAATAGAATAGCAGTAATCCAAGTGGAAGGTATCGCTGTCACCTCCCAAGCTGGAAGACAAAACTGCTGCACTCACAGATTAATACACGATCAACGATTCTTGGCACAACGCACCCCCACCGACTGGAAGTTGGACATCCACCTGCTGTACCAAGGGAGGGAGGCCGAGGATCAATGACCAGGAACTGACTGCCCCATTCACCAGAGCTGAAATTCAGGGTGCTGATCACTGCCCAAATTTACAAAGCCTCCACCAGGACTGGACGGTGTTGTGAGTATTTTGATATGGTGTGGAAGAACTATGCCCCCCCCCCACCCCCACCCCCAAGAGTAGTAAAGTTCTTTGGCTGGTTACTCGTACAGGGGCGCCGCATACAATGCAAGGTGAACCTGCTCCGAAAGAAGATGGTTGACAACTGCTCCTGCGACATCTGCAACAATGGCGTCGAAACCGAAGATCACATAGTCTCTGGGCTGGAGCTTTGCGAGAGCTTTCTGGGAGCATCTCGCCTGGCCTCCTCACATAGTCACATCCCGCGCAGAGGCCTCACCACCATGCTCCTCCTCTGTTTCTGGCAACTATGGAAACACAGACATGATGATGTTGTGTCCAGAGGTGAACAGCCCAGCCTACGGCGCCTGATGACTGCGTGCAAAACAGAATGTTGGTTTTGGAGATGCAGATTCCGATTCCCCCAAGCCTACTCTGATGTAATGGTAGGGAAACGGGTAGGCTACGCTAGCATCACTACCAGATATACCCAAAATACTTGCGAGTAGAAGATCATAGATCGTTACCACTAGACGCGCAGCACAGCGGAAGAAGTCGCGCGTCGATGTAGAGGAAGTAGTCGATCACGTCCCACGAACCGAGCTCCTCGTACTTGATCCCGGCAGCCGATCAGCGCAGCAGTCGCAGCAGCGCCTCCACGGAGTCCACACGTACGGGGATGAAACACCGGGCGTCGGTGTGCTAGCACCGCACGCACGGCATGGGCGGCGGCCGAGAGAGAGAGGGAGGGGCGGCGGCTAGGAGGTGGCGCGGCTCTCCGGGGTCTCGCCCCCTAGTCCCTCACTCGTATATATAGAGCGTACTAATGTGCTTCTATCTCATAGGCCCATTAGTAATCCTAATCCTTCTTGGATTAATATCCTCTTGGGCCTTTAAACCGTATTGTGATGATGGGCTCTTGGGCATATCACAAACAATCTCCCACTTGCACTAGAGACAATCATACAGGCAAGCTTTTCAACATTACAAACCCCTTAAGTGTGTGACCCGTTAGGTTCATGTGTAGATGGTCGTAATCGGAAATCATTTCCGAATCACAAGTCAATAGCGGCACCTAGCAGGGCATAATGACTCACAAATACACATAAAGATCATATCGGCCGAACCTTAGATATACTCATACACTGATCCCTTTGCCACACGATACCAGTCAAGCTCAAAGCGAGATGCGTGCCACCTTTGTGATAGCTCGACCATTCTCTCGATCTAATAGTAGATTCGATTCATAACTAACCTTTAGTCATCATGATTAACTCTTTAATCACTTTGGTATGGCCATGCACTTTCAAATCCAACTATCTCAAGGGGTCCAGAGATATCTCTCTTATTATCTAGGAGGGGCAAATTCCATCTTGATCCGCTCACATCCCATTCCATGTTTCATGACACACCTGTAAGCTACTTTTGTAACTACCCAGTCACGGAGTAGCATTTAGCAGCCCCAATATGCATCACTACACATAGTGAGAAACAATGGCGATCTCAGGTCTAAGGATCTAGTAGGTATAACACTCAAGAACAACTGATGACACATGCAAAATAACAATCCCAACATTGTCTAGGAGTGGGTCAATCCAACACCATGTTCACCAACATGTGTCCACATCATTAATCCGATATCTCCATATCCATGATCCGTGAAACATGATCATCAATTAATGCATGTGCTAGTCTCAACGTCGTTGTTGTCCCACACAACGACATAAACTAGAGATAATTTAGAATCATATCATTGTCAACAAAGAGTTTCACGAACAAGTCACATACTTGATAATCAATGTAAAAAATAATCATCCATGGAACAAATAACAATTATTTATCATTACATAAACATACTCATGACACAAAATCTCCCACGCACACTAGAATCACTGATGTAAGTATCTAATACCTATAGATCTCATGTGCGCCTTATGCTTTGGTTGTGGGAGAGGCTTTGTCAATGGATCAGCAATGTTTGAATCCGTGTGCACCTTGCAAACCTTCACATCACCTCTCTCAACAAAGTTACGGATGAGGTGATACTTCCGTAGTATATGTCTGGACTTTTTAGTTGTTCTAGGCTCCTTTGCTAGTGCAACGGCACCACTATTATCACAATAGAGGACCACTGGACTGGATGCACTAGGAACAACACCCAAGTCAGAAACAAACTTTCTGATCCAAACAGCTTTTTTTGCAGCTTCGGAAGCTGCAATATACTCGGCCTCTGTCGTCGAATCAGCCACCGTATCTTGCTTGGAACTTTTCCAGCTCACTGCCCCACCATTGAGGCAAAAAACAAAACCGGATTGCGATTTGGAGTCATCTTTGTCTGTTTGAAAACTAGCATCGGTGTAACCCTTTACAAGGAGCTCATCTTCGCCTCCAAATATTAGGAACATATCCTTAGTTCTTTTCAAGTACTTAAGGATACTCTTTATAATTGTCAAGTGAGCTTCACCGAAATCTGACTGATACCAGCTCGTAACACTTAGAGCAAAGGAAACATCTGGGCGCGTGCAAAACATAGCATACATGATCGACCCTATGGCTGAAGCATAAGGAATCGTACTCATCCTCTTTTGCTCATCAGGTGTCGTAGCACACTGACTCTTGCTTAGAGTAATGCCATGTGACATTGGCAAGAAACCTTTCTTGGAATCTTGCATATTGAACTGATTCAATATCTTGTCAATGTACGTGTCTTGGCTTAATCCAATTAGCCTTTTTGATCTATCTCTATAGATCCTAATACCCAGAATATAAGCCGCATCTCCTAAATCCTTCATCGAAAAACTCTTTTTCAATGAGGTTTTAACGGCTTCAAGCATTGGAATATCATTTCCGATCAGTAATATGTCATCCACATATAGGACCAGAAACACAAGTGCGTTCCCACTAACCTTTTTGTAAACACAAGGCTCATCTTTATTCTTGATGAAGCCAAACCCTTTGACTACTTCATCAAAACGAATATTCCAACTCCGAGATGCTTGCTTCAATCTATAGATGGACCTCTGAAGCTTACATATTTTCCCAGCATTTTTAGGATCGACAAAACCTTCAGTCTGTGTCATATACACATCCTCACTTAGATTTCCATTAAGGAAAGCGGTTTTGACATCCATTTGCCATATCTCATAGTCGTAATATGCGGCAATTGCTAGGAGAATCCGAACAGACTTTAGCATTGCGACGGGCGAAAAGGTTTCCTCATAGTCAACACCTTGAATTTGTCGGAAACCTTTCGCCACCAATCGTGCCTTATAGATGTGAACATTTCCATCTATGTCTAATTTTTTCTTAAAAATCCACTTACAGTCGACAGGTCTCACACTGTCAATTTGATCGACCAAGTTCCAAACTTGATTATCATGCATGGATTTTAACTCGGATTTCATGGCTTCAAGCCATTTGTCGGAGTCGGGTCCCATCATTGCTTCTTTGTAGGTCAAGGGCTCATCATTTTCCATCAATAATACGTGGCGCTCCTCCGTAATCAGGAGGTTGAGCTTGTCAGTAGCACGACGTGCCCTTATAGACCTTCGTGGGGCTGGTGCCTCAACTACGGGTTGTGCAACATCTTGCACATCCCGTGGATCTTCAGTGGGTGCTGAAACAGTTTCGGGTGTTTTCTGAATTTCTTCAAGTTGCACCTTGCTCCCACTGAATCCTTTTGAGAGAAACTCTTTTTCTAAGAAAACACCATTGCGAGCGACAAACACTTTGCCTTCTGCCTTATTGTAAAAATAATATTATTTGGTTTCCCTAGGATACCCCACAAAGAAGCATTTGTCTGACTTTGGAGTGAGCCTATCTGACATCAAACATTTGACATAAGCCTCACACCCCCAAACTTTGAGAAAAGATAATCCGGGACGCTTCCCAGTCCATATCTCATATGGTGTTTTCTCAACAGACTTACTTGGACTCTATTCAGTGTGAACGCAGCAGTTTGAAGAGCATAACCCCAAAATGACAATGGAAGATCAGCTTGGCTCATCATGGACCTAACCATGTCCAACAAGGTTCGGTTCCTCCGTTCGGATACCCCATTCCATTGAGGCGTTCCGGGTGGAGTTAGCTGCGGAATAATTCCACATTGCTTCAAATGATCACCAAATTCAAGGCTCAAATATTCTCCTCCACGATCAGATCGCAGAAATTTAATTGTCTTGCCTAATTGATTTTGTACTTCATTCTGAAATTCTTTGAACTTTTCAAACGATTCAGACTTGTGCCTCATTAAGTAGATATAGCCATATCTACTAAAGTCATCAGTGAAAGTAATAAAGTACTGAAAACCACCTCTGGCTATTGAGCTCATTGGTCCACATACATCGGTATGTACAAGTCCCAACAAGTCACTCGCCTTCTCACTCTGACCAGTGAAAGGCGCTTTGGTCATCTTTCCAAGCAAACAAGACTCACATGTGTCAAATGATTCAAAATCAAATGAGCTTAACAATCCATCTTTATGGAGTTGTTCAATGCGCTTCTCATTTATATGACCTAAGTGACAATGCCAAATAAAAGTGGGATTCAAATCATTTGGTCTAAGCCTCTTAGTATTAATGTTACAGACAGATTTATCCTCAAGATCAAGAACATATAATCCATTCACCAATGAACAATGAGCATAAAAAATACCATTGCAAAAAATAGAACAACGTTTGTTCTCTATTACAATCTTAAAATCACCAACTTCTTCCAAACATGAAGAAGAAATAATGTTCTTGCTCAAAGCAGGAATGCAATAACAATTATTTGATTCAAAAACTAATCCGGAGGGTAGAGACAAGTGGTAGGTGCCGACCGCCAACACCGCAACCTTTGCGCCATTGCCGACACGAACGTCCAACTCGCCTCTTGCAAATCTTCTAGTCTCACTTAGACCCTGCAACGATTTGCAAGTGTGAATCATCGATCCAGTATCAAATACCCATGATTCACTAGAAGATAATGCAATATTTATTTCTATAACATTTATACTTGAAGTGGAAGTCTCACTTCCCTTCTTCTTCTTCTTTTCTTCCAAGTACTTCTTGCAGTTCCTAGACCAATGTCCCTTTTTATGACAGTGGAAGCATTTATCTTCAGAAGTAGGGCCAGATTTGGCCTTAGGTGCTGGCTTTAGCTTAGAGCCCGAGGACTCACCACCGGAACTCTTTTCCTTGCCTTTACCTTTGGGATTAGGAGGCGTCCAACGCTTCCTCTTTTTGTTCCCCTTTTGAATCATCATTACATGATTGGGATTCTTTTTAACGCTCTCCTCTGCTGTCTTTAGCATCCCATGCAACTCACTCAATGTTTTATCCAAGCCATTCATCTGAAAGTTCATGATAAAAGGCTCATAACTCGCCGGGAGCGACTGTAGAATAACATCAGTAGCTAAATCTGGGTGAAGTTCAGAACAATGGCGTCGAAACCGAAGATCACATAGTCTCTGGGCTGGAGCTTTGCGAGAGCTTTCTGGGAGCATCTCGCCTGGCCTCCTCACATAGTCACATCCCGCGCAGAGGCCTCACCACCATGCTCCTCCTCTGTTTCTGGCAACTATGGAAACACAGACATGATGATGTTGTGTCCAGAGGTGAACAGCCCAGCCTACGGCGCCTGATGACTGCGTGCAAAACAGAATGTTGGTTATGGAGATGCAGATTCCGATTCCCCCAAGCCTACTCTGATGTAATTGTAGGGAAACGGGTAGGCTACGCTAGCATCACTATCGCATATATCCAAAATACTTGCGAGTAGAAGATCATAGATCGTTACCACTAGACGCACAGCGCAGCGGAAGAAGTCGCGCGTCGATGTAGAGGAAGTAGTCGATCACGTCCCACGAACCGAGCTCCTCGTACTTGATCCTGGCAGCCGATCAGCGCAGCAGTCGCAGCAGCGCCTCCACGGAGTCCACACGTACGGGGATGAAACGCCGGGCGTCGGTGTGCTAGCACCGCACGCACGGCATGGGCGGCGGCCGAGAGAGAGAGGGAGGGGCGGCGGCTACGAGGTGGCGCGGCTCTCCGGGGTCTCACCCCCTAGCCCCTCCCTCGTATATATAGAGCGTACTAATGAGCTTCTATCTCATAGGCTCATTAGTAATCCTAATCCCTCTTGGATCAATATCCTCTTGTGCCTTTAAACCGTATTGTGAATTGTGATGATTGGCTCTTGGGCATATCACCAACAGTAATCGACCGTTGGTGTGACCTCCTAACCATGGCTTAGAACTCTCCCCCTCCTTCCCATTATTTGTACCTCTGTAAAACCTGTGGGGCATGTTGTTTCGCATGCTTCTTCCAGCACCGGCCTGCCCGGGATCAATGGAAAATGGAAAAGGTGGAGGCGCTCACCCCCTCCGGTTGCGTAAAAAAAATGTATGTATATACCAGCAGCTACAGTTTCTACCTTTCAAGTTTTCTCAGAGCAGAGCTTCCCACGAACCGCCCGGCCCGGCCACCAGTGCCACCTCTCGGCTCGTCGCTATTTGTGTGTTTAATTAGGCATTGTAAAACTGCTCTTCTAGTTAAACCATAGGTGCGGCAGAATAATGGAATTTTAATTCCTTGAAAAAAAACCCTGCTCTTCTGCATATGAATGCATTAATGCATGTTAGCAACACCTGGATCTTGCAAAGGGAAAAAAAACGTCATCTGAGGAATGTGAGGGAAAGGATTGGGGTTTAGATGAAGGCGTACCCTATCAATCATGAATTGAGTAGGTCCTAAATTCCTGATCCTGAGTGAATGTAAAGATACCGGTCAGACAGCAGTTCGCACTCACCTCTTCAGCGGTCTCTACCTACAGCACTTGTTCTCTGTTCCTCTTCTCATGAAAGGTGCTCAGTTGCACAGAGCAGATAGCAAGCTGGAATTTCTCTGCGGCAGATCAGTAACAACTTTTAATGCAAGCCACATGTTCAATGGGTCATAGTGTTTTACTGATGACAAACCATGCCTGTCCCAGAGAAGACACGGTGGATGCAGCCTGCCGACTATATTCCCAGATGCCGATAGATCCCTTAGATTCACGTACTAATTTCAGCCCCAAATAGATAGTTCAGGCGTCGGAATTGCATGACAGAGTAGAAGGTTAAAGTAGCAGCTGCCTGGAGGCAACTCTATCGAAATGCTGAGCCCCCTTCACTTCCTTGCATTGCATACCCCGAGTGCAACAAAAATTTACGGAGTCTCAAAAAAAAAAAGTGTTCGTGCGCAACCTCTTGTTTATAACAATTCACACAACATATACTGGGCTACCATAATACACATTGGCAAGCTGAGAGTATTCAACTCACTGTAAGCTAATCATGACAAACTGAGTACATCTGGGCAATTCTAATATTGCGTAGGCAATTACAAAGTATGTGTACTGCTAAGAAAAATAATAAGCGTGGCTGCCCTGACTGGGTTGCTGACTTGCTGTTGCCGCCATGGGCTTTGACTTTTGAGTTGCTTTTTGCACTGCTAGATTTTGATCACTGCAACCCTGAATGTGCCTGTTGTGAAATTCGCTAGCTTCTAAGGCCTCTCATCATCTGTCTTTGGGATTAATTTAACAAACAACTTCTTGTCACGAGCTAACATGCTGCAGCTTGCTTCAAACTTCCACAGTCAACTGAAGATGCATCTTGGGAGTAATCATATAGTGTGCTTGTCAATTCAAGGGCTGATCTAACCAGCCTACCAAATGAACAAATATCTGCACCTCTGGCTTCTATGGAGCACTGTACTGATATGTGTTGACCGATCTAATCCCTAACAATGGCACATCTTGTACATGCCGATGAACTGCATTGACTAAACAAAATAATGCACAAAATGCACAGCTCCTTCACCTGCGTCTACTGCACGGTTAGCCCTTCTACAGCTGCACCTATGACTAGCTAATACATCACGGCCAACACTCATTCTTAATTTCTCTGTTGCTGCAAATTATACCTAAAAACTACTAAATGAGGCTGCAAGCTGCATCACTGATGGCGCCACTCTCTGCCTCCACAACTGCCACAAGGCATACCATAGCTACACATCCTTCCTTTTACTGCCCCTCTACATGTTCACTGTTCTTGCATTTTCTTGAGATGGCACGCATTCGGATGCTGAATAAAACTACCTGCTGCTTTCACATCTTTCTTTTATTTGTCATTGGAACACCAGCACTGGGGGAGGATAGTGAGGGCCAACGGGGGCGATGGCCCCCTCTGGATTTCTAATTTTTTCTTATGACCATCTAATTTTACTAGCTAATCTGATCTACCAATCTAATACTGGCCCCCTGAGCTAAACTCTGACAGTCTGGCCCCCCTGAGATTTTGCTCAAGCTCTGCCACTAAACACCAGGCCCGCCGAACCTAAACTACGGCAAGTACCTCTCCCCGCACTCACGTCCCTTTTGATTGCGGAACTTGCTTTCTTCTAATGCCGCTGTAATTTCTAAACCTATACTTGAAGGTCTGCATCACCTACTGCCCCATGCATGGATAACACTCTGATCTGCCGCCGCCTGCTGCACTGAACTGATAGAGACCCATTGCAATCGCTTGGATGACATGACTTTTTAATCAGAACTGCTAGCTGCCACTAATCTAACCTAATTTTGTTATTGTTCATTGTCTGGACATCGTACGTGAACAAGGGCTACATCACTGAATTTTCACGCCTAGACAAGCTGATTACTGCCTCCACCAGCTCGGTGTTCTTCTGAATGTTTGCTACAATACTACTTATCCTTTCCCACAGACCACAGCACAAGCAAGCTGTCACAGCCCTGAGAAAAAAAAGAAGAAAAAGAAAATCCCCCGCCGGGCCCCACCTGTCAGCCTCTTCCTCCTCTCTCTGTTTTCCTCCGCGCTCCGCGCGCACGCGTCACCGCTGCCGGTCAACCCCGGCTTCCGTGCCATGTGCCGGCCATCCTCGCGCGCCGTGCCGCCCCTTCCTTCTTCCCCTCGCCCCTTCCCCTTATCCGCGCCCGGCCTGCCCCTGCTCCCCCTCAAACCCAAGCCCGCTCCCCTCCTCCATTGCCGCCGCCCCCGAGCTCCGCCCGCCTCCGCGATTCGCCCGCTCCGGTGAGCCGTGGCTCAATGCCTCGCGCGGGGAGCGTCTCCTCCCTTCCCTTGTTCGATTTCGCCCCTAACCCGGCCCCTTCTCCCTCCCTGCAGGGCCGCCGGCGAGCGCCTTCGCCCGCCGCCGCCTCTGCTTGCCGCGCCGCCGCCTCGCCGTCGTTTCCCGCCGTCCAAGCCCCCGGTGAGGCTCGCCGCCTCCTCCTCTTCCCTGTGCGTAGCTCCCCTTCCCCGCTCCGGCCCCGCCCCTCCGCGCCGCCTCACGCTGCCGTCCGCCGGCGCCGCCGCGCACGCGGTGTCCACGCGCACCGAGCGCACCAGCGCGCCGTGGCCGCGCCCCGCCGCGGGTCAAGGCCCCTGGTCGGCCTTGACTCGGGCTGGTGGGCTGCTGGCCAGCGGGCCCCACCCGTCAGCGCCTGCGGGTGTGGGATCCGGGTGCACCTAGCGATTTAGCTAGGGTTTCTTTAGGTTTATTTGAGCAGCAATCTTGCAAAATCTATAGAAATTCTTGTATAGCTCGAAAAATTACGAAACTTGTTTTGTTGGATTCCTCTAGCTGAGATTTACTCATGAAAAATATTGTTTTGCATGTTACTTTGTTGTAGATTTATTCATAGTTTTATCTTGCAAAAGTGAGTTTAATGCTTATTTATTTG
Organism: Panicum virgatum; assembly: GCF_016808335.1. Taxonomy (NCBI): domain Eukaryota; kingdom Viridiplantae; phylum Streptophyta; class Magnoliopsida; order Poales; family Poaceae; genus Panicum; species Panicum virgatum. Next base: position 370,650 of record NC_053143.1, read on the forward strand.
TGTATTAATAGAAAAATCTCAAAATAAATTTTATTAGACTCCTTGTGAGGTGTAGTTTTCAGTGGTGCAACTTGTTCATTTGGTTCCTTAATGTTTATCAAAGTTTTAGCTTGTTTTCTTATGCCTTGGCTGAAAATGGTTTAATTTAGACCTTTTTTCTGGAAAGTGAGAAAATAGTAAAACCAATTTTGTTTGCTTTTTTTCATGCCTAGTTTCTATGATAATTTTCTTGGATTTGTTTAGATAAGTTTGCATGTCTTTCCCGATTTATCTTCGTTAGAGTAGCTGAAAATTGATCTATTTATGATTACTTTTAAGAAAATGATTTTACTGCAAAACCAATTTTCGTGAGTTCCTTGTGTGGTTATCTGCATGATCAAATTATTTCATGATTTATTCTTGTTGTTAAGTTCATTTCTTAATTCTTGCATCGCATTCATGCATTTTAGTGACCGAACCGTCGGAGAACGAACCCGTGGAGCCCGCCGAGTCCGTTGGGCCTGAGCCTGGAGTCCCGTTCGTGGTCGAGTCCGAAGTTAACCCAGGCAAGCAGCTAAGCATATTCCTTGCACCTATCTAATTTTGAATAGCTTAGTTATCTCACTTGGGTAATGTTGGGTTATATATATATATATATATATATATATATATATATATATATATATATATATATATATATATATATATATATATATATATATATATATATATATATATATATATATATATATATATATCGCATTTTTATACCTATCTTTATGCACAATCCTTCCTTGATTTGTTATCCTTATTCTTGGCACTAGTTAGATAGTTAATTACTTAATTTGACTAGATGCTTAGCCCTGCTTAGAATACTCCTATTGCTCGCTAGCCAGGAATGGTTTGGAGGATCACACTTACCGATAATCCTTGATCGCACTGGTTCGGTTGGGTTGTTAAGAGTTTGGTAGTATCGAGATTCGAGCGGAATGGTAGGGCCTAGAGAATGAAGACACATGGGCATAGTCCGCTTGGATCGATTAAGGACCGAGTGGATGACATCGGCCTTGAGCACCTTTCCGTGCTACCACATATCCAATATAATGGAACGGATAAGCCAATTACCTTCTTCGACTTGATCATTGATGTGCAGTCCTAGATACTTGGCTACGGGCTATGCAGAGAGGCTTAGTGTGTCCCCAGGTGGACCTATGTGTAGGAAAGTTTAGAGATATCCCAGGTGGAACTAAGTCTCTACTCGTAATCTTGGTGTGAGGTTCAATGATCGAGCCTTGTTGGGAACGGCTGACGCGAGTATCCCCTTATCCAACTCTGGCCGGTTGGGTAAGTCGCATGGTCCTCGCGTCATGTGGGTAAAGTAGTACACCGTTACAAGGTTATAATCAATTCGAATTGCCGCGCTCTCGGATATGAGCAAGCTCTTGGTTCGCCGAATTCCTCTTAGAGAGTTCGGGTTTTGTTGGTGTTGGTTTCATGTCTTGTCAATGATCTATTGGTTATTATGTTACTCTTAATGTACTAAAATTGTTTAGGGGTTTGGGCAACATTAATCAATTTTGATAGGTGAAATTATAGAGAGCTAATGCTTATGCAATAATTACTTAACCTTAAAGCTTTTACTTGCGCCTTGCATGATCCTTGTTTATTTAATCGCGTAAGTCTTGCGGAGTACCTTTTGTACTCAGGGTGCTTTCTAAACCCAGTTGCAGGTGAGCCAGAAGTGGTGTTTGGCCACTTCTACCCCGCTGATCCGAACGCGGGGGAAGAGTAGGTCGTGGTGGCTGTAATGATGTCCTTGAGCAAGGCGTCATTACTTTAGTAAGTCTTTATCGTAATTGAGTTTCGTGAGAGCATGAAAATGCAATAAACTTTATGTTTCTGTTTAATATGACTTTCGTGATCCCAAGGCTTGTAAGAGAAGTTTGAAACCCACCTATATTGAACTTGTAATATTAAGTGTGTAAAATTGCTCTTTGTGGAATATTGGCGATGTATTCGATTGTAAACGGTATGTGCATATGCTGATTCTGGGCGTATGTTGAAGCACATACCGGGACTACCGGATTTAATATTATTTTGGATGAATGATGTGTCGGTTATTCGTGTCTCTAGATGTGGGATAACACGTGGCATGCTCTCGGGCAAGCACGTGTTAACTCTCATCTGGATGATAATGACCGGCGGTTCGTTTAAAATAGTATCAAATTGGGCGGTTCTCACAACGGGTATCATAGCTAAGGTTTCATGAAGTGAACCTAAAATTGGCTTAGTGGGTTGAGAGTCAAATAAAATTTGATCACTTGCACTAAGATTCCTTTTTTAAAAAATTTGAACTTAAGATAAAATGTTAACTTTCTCCCTTGGTCTTAGAACTAATTCCTTCTTACTGCTTCACTCGTTTAATTAAGACATGCTTAACCCCTCTTGTCTTCATGAGTAGCGAGAGCGTAGGAAAACCCTTTCACCTGCTGGAAACCTTTTGAGCCTTTTACCGGAGTTGAGAGGGTGGGAATCACCCATTGTCCTGAGCGCTAGTAGGAGGGTTGTAGCGCTGCTGGACAATGCGGTTGTTGCGGGTCGTGAGTGCTAGAACGTTAAGGCGTGCTCACGATGCGAGGAGACGTCATGTTGCATTCATACCTCGCATGCATGCATACTTTCTTTTGGTTTCCAAATCTGCATCTAACCAATCTAATGTGTCGTGGTCTAGTTTTCGCTGATCTCGTTCTTGTTAATTTTAGTGGGCCAAATCTACCCTTTCTCTTAGATATGTTTTTCTAGTGTTGGTTGTGTGTTAGATTTTTATCTACACATTGTCTTTCCACCCTGCCTTTGAGTATCATTCTCCATCTTTCATTCCTGACCGCTAACCGTTTTGTTTATTAACAGGATGGTGTTGCGTTCGGGAACTGAAAGGGAGGGTGCTAATGGTTCGGGTGGCAATAACAATCGCAACAACGAGGATCCCCTTCCTAATCCTCCCGTTCACCCAAACCTCGCGGACATCTTGGCCCGGCAAATTGAACTCATGGCGACCATAGTCAATCAGATGGGCAATGCCGGTAATAATGGTCCAAGAGCTGAGCCTCAAGTGAATAGGTTTGGGGATTTCTTCCGCACCAACCCGCCCATCTTTCGTGGCTCCAAAGATCCTCTGGATGCGGATTTCTGGCTCAATGTGATTGAAGAGAAGCTTGTTCTTATTGAGTGTGAGCCATATGAGAAGGTTTTATTTGCTGCTCATCAACTTCATGATGCCCCTGGGGCTTGGTGGAGGAACTTCAAGGCATCTCACCCTGCCAACTACCACTTCACATGGGAGGAGTTCTGCACAGCTTTTCGCTCCTTCCATATTCCCAAGGGTATCATGGACATCAAGAAGGAATTTCTGAATCTCACTCAAGGAAGTCGTGATGTGATGGCCTATGTCAATGCCTTCAACACTCTCTCCCAATATGCACCTGAAGAAGTGGCCACCGATGCCATGAAGCAAGAACGCCTGTACGATGGGCTCTCCGCAGAGTTGCAAGATAAGCTCTCCACTACCAAATTTGAGGATTTCAATGATCTGGTGAATATTGCTATCAGAGCTGAGCATAAGATGAAGAATCTTGAAGCAAAGAACAAGCGCCCCGCTCCTACCTCAGCGGGCGGTAGCTCCTCACGTCCACGTCTAGGGCCTTCTCCTTTTCCACCTCGGGCACCGGGTACTCAACCATCCCGTCCTATGTGGATTGTGCGTCACCCTCAACCTTCTCCAGGACAAGCTCCTAGGCCGGTCAATGCCTATTGGAGCAATCCAAATGTTGCCGCAAAGAGTCCATGCTACAATTGTGGTGGTATAGGCCATTTCTCCAGGGATTGCCCCTCTCTGAGGCGTGGTGGTGCCTTCAATGCACCCAGGCCTAATAATCCTCTACCTCAAGCACAGCGCCAAGAAGCCAAGCCACAACAAGCTCCTAAACATGGCCGCCTCAACTACACCACCGCCGAAGAAATTCCGGAGAATGCTGAAGTTCTTATGGGTACGCTCCTAATCAATTCTCACCCTGCTATGGTTCTTTTTGATTCTGGAGCAACTTTTTCGTTCATCAGTAAGAAATTTATGCTGCATAATAAGCTTGAGATGCAAAATCTACCAGTGCCATACCATATAGAATCACCGGGTGGGGAAATCATTGCCAGACACTTTGCTAGTGAGGTTCCAATTCTCATTGAGGGAGTTACTTTTCGAGCCAATTTTCTCATTCTAGACAAGCTGGAGTTAGATGTGATTCTTGTGATGAATTGGTTGGGTAAGCATGACGGAGTTATCAAATGTGGGCCCCGCACCATTGATCTTTTGCACCCTTCTGGGAGTAGAGTTTTACTGTCTCTTGCCAAGGTGGAACCTTGTTTATATGCCTTGGCGAGTACCAAAGCCACGGCGTTGGAAGATATTCCTATGGTTTGTGAGTATTCAGATGTCTTTCCAGAAGAATTACCGGATATGCCTCCTGATCGTGAGGTGGAGTTCATTATAGAGCTCATGCCCGGGACTGCTCCTATCTCTAGACAGCCTTACCGAATGCATCCCAATGAGTTAAAGGAATTGAAGAAACAACTTAAGATTCTATTGGATAAGGGTTTCATTCGTCCGAGCTCCTCTCCTTGGGGATGCCCGGCTCTTTTTGTGAAGAAGAAAGATGATAGTTTACGGATGCGTGTTAATTATCGTCCGTTGAATGAAGTCACTATCAAGAACAAATATCCTCTTCTACGGATTGATATCTTGTTTGATCAACTCTCGGGTGCTCGATATTTCTCCAAGATTGATTTAAGGTTAGGTTATCATCAAATCAAGATCCGGAAAGAAGATATTCCAAAAACGACTTTCTCTACTAGATATGGTCTTTATGAATTCACTGTCATATCCTTCGGCCTCACCAATGCACCGGCTTATTTCATGTATCTGATGAATAGCATCTTCATGGAAGAACTTGATGTCTTTGTGATAATCTTTATCGATGATATTCTTATTTATTCCAAGACCAAAGAAGATCATGCTCGTCATATTCATATCGTCCTCCAAAAACTTAGAGAGCATCGTCTTTATGCCAAGTTCAGCAAATGTGAGTTTTGGCTTGAAGAAGTATCTTTTCTTGGTCATGTCCTCTCCAAGGATGGTATTGCTGTGGATCCTAGTAAGGTGCAAGATGTTCTGGATTGGAAGCAACCTCAGAATGTCCATGAGATCCGGAGTTTTCTTGGACTTGCGGGATATTACCGCCGGTTCATAGAGAACTTCTCTAAAATTGCGAAGCCTATGACCGAGTTACTGAAGAATGGGGTCAAGTTTGAGTGGTCCCCAGCCTGTGAAGAAGCCTTTCAAACCCTTAAGGATCACCTCACAACTGCTCCAGTTCTTGCTCAGCCAGATATTTCCAAGAGTTTCGATATTTATTGCGATGCTTCTCGCTTCGGTCTTGGCTGTGTTCTTATGCAAGAAGGCCGAGTGGTGGCCTATGCTTCTCGTCAACTCAAGTGACATGAAGAAAATTATCCTACCCATGATTTAGAGCTTGCGGCTGTGGTCCATGCTCTAAAAATATGGCGTCATTATCTGCTTGGCAATCATTGCAACATCTATACTGATCACAAGAGCCTCAAGTATATTTTCACTCAATCTGATCTCAATATGAGGCAACGTCGATGGCTTGAACTGATCAAGGATTATGATCTTGAAGTGCATTATCATCCTGGTAAGGCAAATGTCGTCGCTGATGCACTAAGCCGGAAGGCTCAATGCAACTGCTTGACCATAGCTCCTCCTGTGCACACTCTCTGTGATGAACTTCGGAAGCTCGGAATTTCTATGGTCAAAGAAGGCTATCTTGCTACTCTTACAGTCAGATCTGATCTTTATGATCAAATTAAGAAAGTCCAAAAGAAGAATAAGGGTATGGCTCGAATTCGGGAGTTAATGAATGGGGACAAAACTCGATGTTTCTCTATGGATGATCAAGGAGTTCTATTCTTTGGGAAGCGTATTGTGGTGCCTAAAGATCATAACCTCAGATGGCTTATTCTAGAGGAAGCTCATAGTTCTCAATTCTCTATTCATCTGGGTAGTACCAAAATGTATCAAGATCTCAAGCAAAGGTTTTGGTGGACTCGTATGAAGCGAGAAATTGCTCGATATGTCGCCGAGTGCGATGTTTGCCAAAGAGTTAAAGCTGAACATCTCAAACCTGCCGGTACCCTTCAGCCTTTACCTATTCCATCATGGAAGTGGGAAGAAATTGGAATAGATTTCATCACTGGGTTACCCAGGTCTTCTCAAGGTTATGATTCTATCTGGGTAATTGTGGATTGTTTGACAAAGTCGGCTCATTTCCTTCCAGTTAAGACCACTTATCAAATTAAGCAATATGCGGAGTTGTATCTCACTCGGATTGTATGTCTTCATGGTGTTCCTAAGAAAATTGTCTCTGATCGTGGTCCTCAGTTTGTTGCTCACTTTTGGAGAAATCTTCATGAAGCCATGGGAACTGAACTCACCTATAGTACTGCTTATCATCCTCAGACCGACGGTCAAGCCGAGAGGGTCAATCAAATCCTAGAAGATATGTTACGAGCTTGTGCTCTTATATATGAGAAGAAATGGGTTACTTGCTTGCCATTCGCAGAGTTTTCTTACAACAATAGTTATCAAACAAGTATCAAAATGTCTCCTTTTGAAGCTCTCTATGGAAGATGGTGCAGAACTCCGATTAATTGGTCCGAATCTGGAGAAAGACCTTTCTTTGGTCCAGATTTGGTGAAAGATGCCGAGGATCAAGTCAGGATTATTCGTGAGAATCTTCGCATTGCTCAATCTCATCAGAAGACTTATGTTGATCGTCGTCTCCGAGAACTCCATCTCAAAATTGGTGATTATGTCTATCTCAAGGTTTCCCCATTTAAGGGCACTCGCCATTTTCAAATCAGAGGAAAATTAGCGCCACGCTACGTCGGACATTTTCGAATTATCAAGAAAGTTGGAGCAGTGGCTTATCAATTGGAACTTCCTCAATCACTCTCCGCAGTGCACAATGTCTTTCATATATCTCAATTGAAGCAGTGTCATCGTGTTCCAACGGATGCCATTAACCTTGAGTCACTTGACCTTCAACCGGGTCTTACCTACGAAGAACATCCAATTGCCATTATTGACCGAGATGAAAGAAAGGTGAAGCGTAACCTGGTGAAGTTTATAAAGGTTCAATGGAGCAATCATACCGAAGATGAAGCCACTTGGGAGCGCGAAGATCGATTACGTCAAGAATACCCTGAATTCTTCTCCGATGAGTAAGTTCTCTCCCTACCGTACTCCACTTTCTTAATGAAGTTCATTTTCCCTAGATACTGTTATATGTGTACACAGTCACCATCAAGAAAACCCTAGGAATGTCTCACACCACATCATCCTTGCCTTTGTGCATCATCTTTTAGATGTTTATCTTGTCTAGGTGAATATGGCCTCAACCTAGCCCTTGTTTTATCCTTCCCCTCTTGTCTATCCAAATCTCGAGACGAGATTTTCTTAAGGGGGGAGAGTTGTCACAGCCTTGAGAAAAAAAAGAAGAAAAAGAAAATCCCCCGCCGGGCCCCACCTGTCAGCCTCTTCCTCCTCCTCTCTCTATTTTCCTCCGCGCGCCGCGCGCACGCGTCGCCGCCGCCGGTCAACCCCGGCTTCCGTGCCACGTGCCGGCCATCCTCGCGCGCCGTGCCGCCCCTTCCCCTTATCCGCGCCCGGCCTGCCCCCGCTCTCCCTCAAACCCTAGCCCGCTCCCCTCCTCCATTGCCGCCGCCCCCGAGCTCCGCCCGCCGCCGCGATTCACCCGCTCCGGTGAGCCGTAGCTCAATCCCTCGCGCGGGGAGCGTCTCCTCCCTTCCCTCATTCGATTTCGCCCCTAACCCGGCCCCTTCTCCCTCCCTGTAGGGCCGCCGTCGAGCGCCTTCGCCCGCCGCCGCCTCTGCTTGCCGCGCCGCCGCCTCGCCGTCGTTTCCCGCCGTCCAAGCCCCCGATGAGGCTCGCTGCCTCCTCTTCTTCCCCGTGCGTAGCTCCCCTTCCCCGCTCCGGCCCCGCCTCTCCGCGCCGCCTCACGCCGCCGTCCAACGGCGCCGCCGCGCACGCGGTGTCCGCGCGCACCAGCGCGCTGTGGCCGCGCCCCGCCGCGGGTCAAGGCCCCTGGTCGGCCTTGACTCGGGCTGGTGGGCCACTGGCCAGCGGGCCCCACCCATCAGCGCCTGCGGGTGTGGGATCCTGGTGCACCTAGCGATTTAGCTAGGGTTTCTATAGGTTTATTTGAGCAGCAATCTTGCAAAATTCATAGAAATTCTTGTATAGCTCCAAAAATTATGAAACATTTTTTGTTGGATTCCTCTAGCTGAGATATACTCAATAAAAATATTTTTTTGCATATTACTTTGTTGTAGATTTATTTATAGTTTTATCTTGTAAAAGTGTGTTTAATGCTTATTTATTTGTGTATTTCTTGAAAAATCTCAAACTAAATTATGTTAGACTCCATGTGAGGTGTAGTATTCAATGGTGCAACTTGTTCATTTCGTTCCTTGCTATTTATCAAAGTTTTAGCTTGTTTTCTTATGCCTTGGCTGAAAATGGTTTAATTTAGAACATTTTGCTGGAAAGTGAGAAAATAGTAAAGACTATTTTAATAGCTTTGTTTTCATGCCTAGTTTCTATGATAATTGTCTTGGATTTGTTTAGATAAGTTGCATGCCTTTCCCGATTTATCTTGCTTAGAGTAGCTGAAAATTGATCTATTTATGATTACTTTTAGGAAAATGCTTTTAATGCAAAACCAATTTTCATGAGTTCCTTGTGTGGTTCTCTACATGATCAAATTATTTCATGATTTATGCTTGTTGTTAAGTTCATTTCTTAATTCTTGCATCGCATTCATGCATTTTAGTGACCGAACCGTCGGAGAACGAACCCGTGGAGCCCGCCGAGTCTGTTGGGCCTGAGCCTGGAGTCCCGTTCGTGGTCGAGTCCGAAGTTAACCCAGGCAAGCAGCTAAGCATATTCCTTACACCTATCTAATTTTGACTAGCTTAGTTATCTCACTTGGGTAATGTTGGGTTATATATATATATATATATATATATATATATATATATATATATATATATATATATATATATATATATGTATGTATCGCATTTTTATACCTATCTTTATGCACAATCCTTCCTTGATTTGTTATCCTTATTCTTGGCACTAGTTAGATAGTTAATTACTTAACTTGACTAGATGCTTAGCCCTGCTTAGAATACTCCTATTGCTCGCTAGCCAGGAATGGTTTGGAGGATCACACTTACCGATAATCCTTGATCGCACTGGTTCGGTTGGGTTGTTAAGAGTTTGGTAGTATCGAGATTCAAGCGGAATGGTAGGGCCTAGAGAATGAAGACACATGGGCATAGTCCGCTTGGATCGATTAAGGACCGAGTGGATGCCATCGGCCTTGAGCACCTTTCCGTGCTACCACATATCCAATATAATGGAACGGATAAGCCAATTACCTTCTTCGACTTGATCATTGATGTGTAGTCCTAGATACGTGGCTACGGGCTATGCAGAGAGGCTTAGTGTGTCCCTAGGTAGACCTATGTGTAGGAAAGTTTAGAGATGTCCCTAGTGGAACTAAGTCTCTACTCGTAATCTAGGTGTGAGGTTCAATGATCGAGCCTTGTTGGGAACGGCTGACGCGAGTATCCCCTTATCCAACTCTAGCCGGTTGGGTGAGTCGCATGGTCCTCGCGTCGTGTGGGTAAAGTAGTACACCCTTGCAAGGTTATAATCAATTCGAATTGGCGCACTCTCGGATATGAGCAAGCTCTTGGTTCGCCGAATTCCTCTTAGAGAGTTCCGGTTTTGTTGGTCTTGGTTTCATGTCTTGTCAATGATCTATTGGTTATTATGTTACTCTTAATGTACTAAAATTGTTTAGGGGTTTAGGCAACATTAATCAATTCTGATAGGTGAAAGTATAGAGAGCTAATGCTTATGCATTAATTACTTAACCTTAAAGCTTTTACTTGCGCCTTGCATGATCCTTGTTTATTTAATCGCGTAAGTCTTGCGGAGTACCTTTTGTACTCAGGGTGCTTTCTAAACCTAGTTGCAGGTGAGCCAGAAGTGGTGCTTGGCCACTTCTACCCCGCTGATCCGAGCGCGGGGGAAGAGTAGGTCGTTATGACTGTAATGATGTCCTTGAGCAAGGCGTCATTACTTTAGTAAGTCTTTATCGTAATTGAGTTTCGTGAGAGCATGAAAATGCAATAAACTTTATGTTTCTGTTTAATATGACTTTCGTGAGCCCAAAACTTGTAAGAGAAGTTTGAAACCCACCTATATTGAACTTGTAATATTAAGTGTGTAAAATTGCTCTTTTGTGGAATATTGGCGATGTATTCGATTGTAAACGGTATGTGCATATGCTGATTCTGGGCGTATGTTGAATCACATACCGGGACTACCGGATTTGATATTATTTTAGATGAATGACGTGTCGGTTATTCGTGTCTCTAGATGTGGGATAACACGTGGCATGCTCTCGGGCAAGCACTGTTAACTCTCATCTAGATGATAATGACTGGCGGTTCGTTTAAAATAATATCAAATTGGGCGGTTCTCACACAAGCTAGCTGCGCACTGACACTCTTCACATGTGCACCAGTATAGTTTCTATACCTACAAGGCCCACATCGATCTACTACTTTATGACGGGCCTTTTCTTTGACATGTGGCAAGGCTCTGCATCCCTAAACTCAGTACTCACCATGCCTCTGACTTTCTGATCATCTCACAATAACATGCCGGCAACTGAATTTGACTTCTCTCTACTGCTACACATAAAAGACGCTTTGCTGGTACTCTCCTTTGTATATACACATACTGATCTTGCCTTGCTAATTGACTGAACCTACACTACAGCTGCCTTTCTCACTGACTCGCACTTTGCCACTGGCATCCCCTACTGCCAAAACACAATCTGTGCATCATCTGAACCTACATCTACTAGGTACACCCTGACACTGATAGGGACTATCATCAGCTGAAGCTTTAATCATGTACTGATCAACCATGATCTGCTATGCTTCCCCTACCTGCACCTACTACTGCAACCCGGGGTCTCCTTTTGGTCAAGGCCTCACTCTCCTGTGGAACATGGATCTTGCGATGGCCACCACAAGCAATCTATCGCTGCATGTATCAACATAAACTACTGCTGCTGCTTCATCTGACCCTGGGCATCAAGGCAGTAACTGCTAATCCTATACGGTGCACCCTATTCTTGTGAATTTATATGTCTGTTGCTGCTTCGACTGCATGACTACAACTACTACATCACGGATGCCCATTTCATTTCTAACACAAATATTCGTCTCTTGCATGGACTGAATTGGATCTCGATCTTGAGCCAACAGCACTGCACAACGTACCTACTCTAATACGCCGCAATGAGCTTTATTACTGCCTCACTCTTCTGGTACCCTTCTTTCGTCATCGACCGGCCAGCCGCCAGCAACACCTGACAACAAGCCACGGCCATGGGCCATGGCAGCATGATAATGGCGGCGGCGTGATCTCCTTTCGAGCAGATGTGGAGGGGCACCGGCAGTGGCGGCTCTTTCACCGTGACGTCGTTGGCGAGCGGAGCTTCTCGCGGGCAGCTCTGATGACAAGGGACGACCGTCCGTGCATCAAGTTCAATTTTGAACGAGTACATGCACACGTAGGCATACGGCTGAGATCGAGGAGTTCAAGTTTGACGATTGTATACCAGGGAAAAACTTTCCAACGGTATACCGCCGGAAAACCGGAAAAAATTCCTTCCGCTGGTAGCCGGGAAATGGAATTCCGGAAATTTTCGGTATTTTCCGTTTTAAATTTGGAAGATTCAAAAAAATTTGTAAAAAATTGGGAAAATAATATGATAAAAAACTAGGCATTTTTCTAAGCAAATAGGACTAGAACACACTCAAATCTAAGATCATTTACTAGGCTAAAATTGCATTTTAGTTGAAAAACAAGGTTATTTGTAGTCTAATGAGGTAGGATTTATAGCTTTTTAGTATCCGTACTATCAACGGGTTAAAAGAATATACCTTTTGAATGGAATGAGAAGTCTTCTTTATTTATCCTTGCACTTTCATCATATCTTCATTGTACTACGTGATATGCATAGGCATTGTTTATTAGATTGAACTTGGGCTTTTATATGGATTATGCAATTTATGTATTGTAAACTTATATTATGGTCTATGGATTGTAACTGTGTACTTATATTATTGTGATAAATTTAGTTTTCATGCATTTTATTTGTGATTTCATGTGACAATATGTATTTGTTATGAATAATTTGTATGTAATATATTTAATATGCATTGTATATTGCAATATACAATAGATACAAATAATATTCTATCAAATTATTTAATTCTTCATATGTTTGGAGCATTTTCTAGTAAAAAATGCCATTTTCCACCGGAAAGTCCAGAATTCCGCCGGAAAGTAGCGGAATTCCGCTGGAAAGTAGCGGAATTCCGCTCGGAATTTTCGGAATTCCGTTTTTCAAATTTGAATTCACCTTCCGTTCGGAAAATGCAGTTTTCGGCGGAATTTCGTCCGGAATTCCGTTACCGGACGATCCCAGGATTTGTCTAAAAGTCGGAAAGGTTAACCCTGTTGTATACACGGTTGATTGGAGCTTGGGCAAGTGCATTCATCTCTGAAAGCAACACATACGTATACTGGCTGAGAAATACAGCCGCGTATACGGTATACATAATTAATTACATGTGCACGTGTACTGGGCCAAATTAAAGCAACCGTCGTGCAAATAGATTAGCTATGGGCCCATGGCCAAAATTGGGCTGTTATTATGTCATCTGTGGAGTTACAGCTAGCTAGGTGGGCTGCCCTTGTACGTGGCACATCGTTAACCATCTTTGATTAAGTCACTAAATCAAAGCCCAAGGTTTATTGCAAGACAAGCACTGATCTATCTGAATATATTTACTATTCCCTGCTTATTTATTTGTATTCCCATATGGCGAGGAACACTGATATCCGTGCACCATACTTATCAAAATATTTCTACCTTCTTATCAACAGGCGGGCCGGCACAAATATTAAAGCCGCGCATACAAAATTTTGGTACAAAATATCGTCGTACATATATATTATATATAAATACAGAAAATAAAAAAGAATAATAATGAAAATCAAAAGAAAGAATACAACCGAATGTGTACAACTACCTGCGGCCGTGGAAACACCGGCCCCATGGAAGAAAAACGACATGGTAAACATGAATCGTGGAACCACAATGGAAGAAAAAGAATAAAAAAATAGAAGACATGGTACACGCCATGCCACTAGGTTCATGGGCCGAATTAGGTCCGAGAAACTATAAAAAACCCGCGCGTTAATGCAAAAAATTTTAAACTATTTTTTCTAAAGTGAAATTTAAAAGTGGAAACATTAATATAATTGCAAGAAACATTTTTGTTAAGGATATTATACTTAATAGCATGTTCATCTTGGTTGAGAGATCAAGTCTTAAATGACAATAATTGATTGTGTTTCTGATATAAGAATTTTGTAGAAAGATAGCCATATGGACTTGCATGGAAGGCATTAATAGAAGTTACTAATGGATGATGATGTGGCTTTTAACTTAGTGGACTCAGATGGCTTGGACAGCTTGCATGTTAAGAGAAATATAGTGAATGGGGTCCACCAGCCTATCCACTAGATATTTCTCAACATGCAGCCTATTCACATCATTGCAGGGTCCACCAGCCACTACACCACTCATTGAAGTTTTTTTTTTGATTTTCTATGGCTCACATCACTTATGCATGTACTTAAAATGAAGGAAAAAGTATACACACATATTTTTTCCTAATATTAGAAGGGGAAGTGAGTGGGTGGCATGAACCATATTTTAGCATGTATATATTACGGGTCTATGCAGATCATATGAAAAGTGAAAAGCATTCAGGAAGGAATTGAGTCGATCGGCGGGTTACTCAAGGGAAGAGGGAAATGAAAAATAAAAAGGAAGAAATAAAAGGAAGAAGGCTCGCTTGCATACTTCATTTTCCATTAATTCCAAAACAAAATAAAAGTTTTTGGAGTGTATGAGTACAAGATGAGGTGAGAAAATAAAAAACAAAAAAACATCTATTATGTACTCGTGTACTCGTACGCGTGGTGAAAAAAGACTCCCGAAGCGGGGGCACGGTTCAAGAGGGGGGGGGGGGGGCACGGGGTGTGGTGCCTCTCTTAGGTGCTTGATAGCTGTAGAGGAGATAATAGATAGAGATTAACAATATAGGGGCGATATATCCATTCAAGACGAATTCATGCAAACTAAATTACGGTGGTGGAAAACTATCAAAGACTACGAATGCAAAATGGAAAGAAGATCTGAGTAATTTGATAAAGTTAATTGCTCTATAAGTGTTGTAGTACTCTTTTTTTTAAAAAAAATTAATGAACCGGGTTTGCGCACAAATCTAAATCCTATTCTAAGAAAATTTGATATGGCTCGCAAAACAATTTACCACACACGTTTTGATTCATGTGTTTGTGAGAATGTCTTCATCCCGCTGCAACGCACCACTACAATAGAAACCGTCGTTGGCCAGAACCAGAACTGAGTGAACATATCTTTGTCGTTTTTTGTTTGGACAGAAAAAATGTTTGTCGTTTTTTGTTTGGACAGAAAAAATGTTTTTTACTACACTCGTCAGCATGTAGAACTGACAAATTTAAAAACAAGAAGCATCTTTCGCTGTTTACATACTTGACGTGAATGTTTGCTAGTAGAAAAATAAAGTTGGAAAATGGGAATCTCGCCTCGTCGCGTCCCTTGGGAAGGGCACTTGGCGTGTTGCTAGACGATCATCCATGATGCATGCATGCTACAATTAATTTGTTTCAGAGTCCCGTAGCAGCAAATAATTAAGCAAATTCCATAAGTTTGGGATACATAAATCAGTCGTAGAATTGGAGGAGTAGTGTTTTTATATTGGAATTTGGAGGAGTTGCATTAGAGACACGATCGTATGGAACAAAAAGACTGGAGCCGGTACGATTGCTGTACGTTCTATCGGCAGTATATATGGCGACACAGGGGACGGCAGTGGCGGAACCAGGATTGAGTCGAACCCCGGGCCGAGTTTTAAATATAGACGTTCACAAACTCACAGTTCAAAAGATACATGAAAATATAAACGGAAATATAGATAACATAAAAAAGCGTCATCGCGAAGTAATATATTTATTCTTCTTCAGCAATTGATCCAAGTCCTTCTTCAACAATTGATCCAAATCCAGAGGTAGAAACTACTGCAAAATGAAAAAAATTTGGGCCGAACCCCGGGCCATGGCCCGGGTGGCCCGGGGTGTGCATCCGCCCCTGGGGGACGGGACGTGGCCATTGCATCTCACGGCACGACCGCAAGTCCGCAACCCCGCTCGTCCTCGTCCTCGTGCTCTAGCCTCTAGAGTAGAGTAGAACCAAGAAATCATCATGAAGTCGATGAAGTTTGTTTGGTGCATGGCGGCGGCCGCGATCTGCTTTTTCCTCCTAGCAGTTGGCGTTCATCGTGCGGAGGCCCGTCCTCACCGTGAACGTCAGACAAATGATTACCTTCGTGGACGCCGGCAACCGACCGCGAACATCTGAGAAGACGGTGATGTCACGTGCTTGGTTCTATCCCTATGGTATGTCGGACTCATCTCACCGAAACCATGCAACCGGGCGCGTCTCCGATGGTCTGGTGCAATCTGACATCCTGGGTACGTAGCTTTACACAGATCATGCATTGACCTGTTGCTTAATTATACTGATGACGATGATCGCTGCTGATATATATGTTATATATGGTTTTGTAATTCTGCACAACAGCAAAGATCCTAGGGCAGGATGAGTCCCCTCCGCCGTCCAGAGTCCGGAGGTCCAACCCGTCCGGGGTGAACTTCGCCGTCGGCGGCTCGGGCGTGTTCGACAGCGCGGAGGCACCTTCGCTCCGCCAGCAGGTGGACCAGTTCAAGAGCTTGCTGGACAACGGCATCATCGACCACGGGGACCTGCAGCGATCGGTGGCGCTCGTCGCCGTCTCCACCGGCCGCGACTACTTCCAGCGCATCAACCAAGAGACCGGCTCCGGCGACATGAGAGGCCTGAGTGGACAGGTGACGGACGAGATCGTGGACGCCGTGACCCGGATCAAGGGCCTGGGCGTGAGCAAGGTGCTGGTGAACCTGCTGCCCACGCTCAGTTGCCTACCATGGCAGTCCATCGCCAGCAACTACGCCCACTGTGACGATCAAGGCAACATGCTCGCCGGCATGCACAACTCGGCTCTCAGAGGGAAGCTCGAATCGTCGCCGCAAGACGTGTACATGCTCGACCTCTACACCGTCTTCGCTGACATTGTGCAATCAAACTCTGGTATGTGCTGATCGTGATCGATGCCATCAGTGGCGGAGCCAGGAATTTGCGGCTGGGTATGCCATATTTCAAAGCAAATACACAATATAATGGACGATAAGTTATAATGATCATAACAAATCTATAATAGTAACCAAAATTTAAGTTCTAAACATAAATAATTAAATAATATTACAAAACAGTGGTCCGAGAGGGCCACCGGTCAGAGGAGGGCCTTGGACGTCGTTATCTTGGCCGCCGGTGCCCGGTGGGCTGGTGGTAGGCACCTTCTATTCTTCGCAACTCGCGCTAGCAGGAGAGGACGCAAGCCATGGCCCATGTGGACGAGGACATGAAGGTCGCGAGGCCGTCAGGTCTCCGGTTGCCGATCACTAGAGTGGGGGAGCATTCGAGCGGAGAGCCACCGTCCCGTCGAGCACCGAGCACCGACTGGACGCGACTCGCATAGTAGGACACGAGCGGTACTCCACAGCGTTGAGATCACATGAGGGACGTAAGTTTCTGCATTTCTAGGCTTGGTTCGTGAGCTTTGGTGTATTGAGCCAATGAACCATATTTGACAGTATAAGAGCAACTCCAAAAGACTCTATATCTTTCCTCTCATTCCTAGGAATAGAGATTTTGATGGAAAAATACCCTACAACAGTTTCTCTAAGTGGCTATCCAAATGTAGCCATCCCCTGTTCTGTATTTCTTGCTAACTAAAGATAGATAACGAAAATGGCTTTCTAGAGCGTACACAAGATATATAAAAACTGTTGGAGAGTGAAAACATATAGAAAACCACTTTGATGTAGAAGGCTCTTCAAATGATAATTTAGATAGTGTGTTTTAGAAAGACTCTTGGAGATGCATCTATATATCTTTACTAGTATTTCCTTCCAAATCTTGGGTATGCCAAGGAATACAGGGGCATACCCCTAGCTCCGCCCATGGATGCCATTGCATGGTGGTACGTAATTCGATCTATCCAACAACAACTAACAGTAATTCATCTAAATTGGATGCAGGCCCTCAGTTGCAGGAGACGCACACTCCCTGCTCCTCTAACCAGGAGGACCCCATCAATGGCTATTGCGGGCAGGAGGACGGCAATGGCAGAGAGCAGTACAGCCTTTGTGACAACCCAGATAGCTTCTTCTTCTGGGACTACATCCACCCCACGCAGGCAGGCTGGGAGGCCGTCATAGAACGCCTCAAAGGATCCATCGAAGAATTCCTCGAAGAATCCATCGAAGAATTCCTGGATATATTGTCCATCGAAGACATTATTAGCCTTAAGCGAAGAAAATTATAGCAGCCTTCCTTATTAGCTGCCCTCTAGGTGTAGTTGAACCATTTGGACCTGGGACTTGGTCTCAACATTCTTATTTTACCCCCCCCCCCCCCCTCCCCCTCTCCAAATGCCCACCAAACATAAGCTTCGCCTTTGAATATTTGGGCGAGGGCATTCACGGTACCATTTGGTTCATGAGACAAAGTGGGAAAATAGTAAAACCAGTTTTGTTAGCTTTGTTTTCATGCCTATTATCTAAGATAATTTTCTTGGATTTGTTTAGTTTAGTTTGCATTCCTTTTCTGATTTACCTTGTTTAGAGTGGCTGAAAACTATTATATTTATGATTAATTATAGGAAAATGCTTTTGCTGCAAAACTAATTTTAATGAGTTCTTTGTGATGTCCTCTGCATGCTCAAATTATTTCATGATTTATACTTGCTGTTTAGTTCATTCCTTAATTCTTGCATCGCATTCATGCATCATAGTGACCGAACTGTCGGAGGTCGAACCCGTGGAGCCCACCGAGTCCGTGGAACCTGAACCCGGAATCCCGTTCGTGGTCGAGCCCGAAGTTAACCAAGGGAAGCAGCTAAGCATATTCCTTGCACCTGTCTAATCTGATTTAGTTTAGCTATTACACCTGGGTATTGTTGGGCTATATATGTATAGTATGAATATATTGCATTGTTGTACCTATCTTGATGCATAGTCCTTTATTGATTTGTTATCCTTGTTCTTGGCACTAGTTAGTTAGTTAATTACTAACTAACTAGTACACCTTGGGCCGCGCAGGCCGGAAGCCGCCCTCGGCCCAGAAAGGCCACGCGCTGCGCGCGCCGCCTGCGGGCCAAGCCGGGCCAAATTCCCCCGGCCCAGGCCATTCCCCGCGCGGGCCAAAACCCACCTCAGCCCAAGTCCTGTGTATCGCGGACCAAGTCCAAGAATTCGTCAATTAAAAATTCATTCGCCACCCTCTAACTGTCCAGAAAGTCTAAATCCACCCCTTGACACTAAATACTCCATATCTTCTCCGTTCCAACTCCAAATTAGGTGATTCTTGCGCCTAAATTTATCTAAAAACAAGCTCTACCTATTCATACTCTCCACATAGTCTACTTCCCCTAACCAAGACCCTCCACCAACATGCGGCCACCATCTTGCCGTTTCTGTTTCCGCAATAGCCGTATATCCCCTTTTCCCTAGCGTTACCGCAACTCCCGCTACCGTAAACTCCAGCGTGGCCGGAAGCTTGCCGCCCAACTTGCTGCATCTTACATCCTTCCAGCATCAATTCCGTTCGTAAGCCCCATCAACAAATAACTCGTATCCCCTCCAAACACCATGTCATTCCCATCACACCCAAATAGTGATGAGCTCATATTATACCTCGATGGGTTGTGTGTTTTCCCTGTTTGTGCACGTAGGCTACACCAGAGAGTCCGTCCGGCCTGCCCCTCGCGGAGTATTACTCAAGGATCAATGCTCAATACGCCCAACATTGGTGAATCAACCGCTTCAACAAGCGAACGGCAAGCCCACTGGAATCCCCATTTGATGCATAAATTTCCTATGTTTTGTAAACACAACCCCTGGCCTGTTAACCACATAAAACCTGCATGTTTTGCTTGCTAAGGAAACCCCACAAATTATATAGCCACCTAAGCCTATTTTAGAAGTAGTGCGCATAGGTGGGATCGCCCAATTAATTATATCTATCATGATCTTGATGTTATGTTGAGGTTATGGTTATGGAACTTGATGGGTTGGGAAAATGGATGAGTTGTGTTGCGTGGGTGTGGTTTTCAAATAAAATGGGGAAGAACCCTGGCAAACGACCCACGGGTCGGGATCAGCCACCTAAGGGCAGGGTATGAACGGTGATTTAGCAACCCGCGGTCACCCAGGTCCCGATCTTAGTGGAGACGACCGGGTAGGTGGATGCTCGCGGTGTCGAGTGATGGAAAGTATTGGAATGGTTCTACCTGAGCTCTGTAAGGACCGAATTGATTTTCATCTCGCCTAACTCTTTAGTACAACCACTCGCTCTATATGAGGCATTGGCTGAGCCTACGCCGGATTGGATAGCCTAGTAGCCGCTGTGTTGGCGCACAAGGGGCTAGGGAAGGGGTTGAGTGTCATGGGAGTACCGCGGGGTACTGGAATGACTCGGTTGCCTGAATCCCTAAAGCGCTGCTAGGTGATGAAACAAAGGCAATGGTTTAGTTTGGAATTCAGACGCTTATTTGGCCGTAAGTGTCGCTGAGTCCAACTTGTGGGAATTAGTACAACCTCTGATCAGAGTAAAACCTATTCGAATAGTCCGTGTCCACTGGTATGGATGAGTTACGGCTTGGTTAACGATTAGATTTCATAAACTAAAAATGTTGAAAATGGTTTTGGATGAGCAATGGGTTTGTTTTGGTGGATGCTGAGTATGATGGCTGGAAAGTCATTGGCCATGTGGACCGGCAAGTCCAATGGCACCCTTTTTGAGAAAAATCTGTTTTCTGAATGATTAAAACTTGGTAGCTATCTCAAATCTTGCATACAAATGTTTTTATGCAAAATCTTTCTATAAAGCTCCAGATATGCCTTGCATATAGTTATATCTATACCCCTACTCCTTATGGAGGAAGGTGGGTTGCTGAGTACGAATATACTCATCCTTGCTTGTTGTTATTTTTTTCCCAGAGATGGAGAAATCAGCGTGTAGGTGCTCGAGTAAGGGCGACGACCTACTTCCCAACCGAGACGTGGGGAAGCTATGGGCCTACGCTTTTATATTCTGCTGCTTAGATTTCAGGGCTGCGCCCCTGTTTTGTCCGACCCGCTATGGCGGATTGTATCACTCTGATGTAAGAATGTGATTACCAACCCCTGGGATGGTAATAAAGCACATTTTAGTCCCATTTATGAAGATGGGGCGCTTCAGGAGACTAGGTCGATCAGATTCCCGTTTTCCAGCTTTTTTTTCTATGTAGTAGCAAACATGCAAGTTTGTTGCGACGGGGTGAAGAAATTAGCCAAAACTTGTGTCAAATTGTTTGAGCCATATCAATTTTTCTTAGAATAGGATTTAAATTTGTTTTGATCTCCGAAGGCTCTCGTTCTATATGTGACAAGCATACACCACAAATAAACATGCAAACATGCGTATATGAGAACAATACATCAATCAAAGGAAAAGAAAAACTTTGCAAAACACGTGTTAAAATGAGCTTGTCATTAGGGTTATGTAAGTGCAACAAACGTTGAAAACGTAGATATGGTTGGAAAGATAAACCTAACGAAAGGTTTGCATTATTAAACATATGAAAAGACGTATTTGTTGGGTTTTATTTAATTAATAAAATATATGTATAAGGTATTTCTAGAAAACACCTAAGTTGGGATTAGTTCATATTACATTTGAATTAGAAAACACAGTTGAAACTAATCATATTTTATTTATAAACATTTTATATTATTTATAGCATTTAATAAACATTTAACTTTGCGAATAAAAGACATGCGAGAGCATCTACCAGAGGTATAATATAACGTATGCTGTATTTATGCTAGACAAATTGTTAAGCAAAGCATGTTTAGATTGACATTAACCATATTAGCTTTTATTTAGGCCCTGTTTGGATCCTAGGAACTAAATAAAAGTGACTAAAACCAGTGACTAAACCTTTAGTCACCCCTGTTTGGATCCAGTGACTAAAACAGAGACTAAAGCAATAATTACGGTTTACAAAGACCAAACTACCCCTTATTTTCCCTTTCCCTTCCTCCCCTTTCCTCTCCCACTCCCGCCCGGCGCGACGAGCGGTGGCCTTCATCCCCGCGCCGTGGCGTCCTCCCCGCTCGCCCTTGCTGCGCCGGCGCCCTCTCTCACTTCCTGCCTCTCCGCCCCTCCTCCCTTGCCCCGCCGCGGTCGATCTGCGCAGCTCTCCGGTGAGGAGGTCGAGCTCGCCCCGCCGCGAAGGACGGCGCCATGCGGGAGGCGAGGCGAGGCAGGGCCGGCACCGAACGACGGCTCAAGGCGAGGCGAGGTCGGCGGCGCGAGGCGGGGGCGGAGGCCGCGGCGGACGGTGGTGAAGAGGCGAGGCGGGGACGGCGGCGCGAGGCGGGGGCGGAGGCCGCAGCGGACGGCGGCGAAGAGGCGAGGCGGGCCGGCGGGGACGACATCGAAGGCAGAGAGGGGCAGAAAGAGAAATGGGAGAGAGAGTGTGGGGGTAGGGGTGGGAAGGGGGGATTTAGTCACTTTTAGTTTCTCTATTGGAGCTAAAGGAACTAAAGGATTTTAGTCACTTTTTAGCTAGTAGTGTTTGGTTCTTTAGCTCCTAAATTGACTAAAATTTAGCTACTAAAAATTTAGTCACCATGATCCAAACAAGCCCTTATAAAGGAACAAAGTTAGAACATATATTGCTTTTAATTGGGAAGCATATCAGGAAAACAAACTATGTTACATGGTGAAACATCATTATTAACACGTAAACTACGACATTTCGAGGCCAACGCAAATTGAACAGATCAAAACGGAGACAAGGTTGCAGGTCTTAACTGTGATTAGTTTTGAAGGAACGGGGCTTAAAACACAAAACGTCGCCCGCTGACCGGTATTGACTGGCCGCGGGGAGGCATGTGGGCCGTCGGCCTAGTTCAAATCGTCGACGGGGAGGAGAGGCGGCCGGTGGCTGTGGTGTGCACGGCGGCGGGGACGCGAGTGACGGCGGTGGATCGCCGGAGGGAGGGCGCTCAGGCACTCCAGAGCGTTTGAAGGCTCGGGATTTGGCCGGGGAGAGGCAGTGCGTCTCGGCGTACCTGATGGAAGGGGTGTTGACGGCGGTGGGTCACTGCGACGAGCGCGTGCGGCGGCGCGGGTTCCAACTTCGGCGAGCAATAATTACGCACACGAGAGAAGGAGAAACGGGACGGGGAAGTTAATCACCGAGGTTAGGAGACCCGAGCGTGGTACTTAACAACGGAGAGGCTAAGGACGGCGGCGGTGGCTCCTGCACGGCGGGCGCGGGTGAGCGGTGACGACGGGGTACAGGGCGAGGGAGGGTGAGAGAAGGAGCGAATGGTGTGAGCGGTAGCGAGTCGGTTCTTACCGTCGGGCTTCGGGGAGACGGCTGTGGCGGTGAACGTTGGCGGCGCACCGGTCGCAGCTCTGCAAGGCGGCAGCGTGCACGCGGTTAGGCCAAGCAGAGGAGGCCGGGGAGGATTATGGCGCGCAAGAGGTGTTCTCAGCCATATAGAAACTCACCGAACGGACCTGGACGTCGGGGAGGTCGCGGAGGCACCTGTGTACGGTGGCGTACCGGGGCGAGGGCGGCCGCGCTCTGCGAGCTCGAGTGGGCGTCGCGGAAGAGAAATGCGAGGTGGATAGGGGTCTAGGGGATGCGGAGAGTGGGTTTCAGGTGTTTGATGAGTTCCCGAGGTAGGGGCGTGCAGGGGAGGGCGACGCGGGCGCGGGGCGGCGGTTGCTCGGCTCGTCCTCCGCTCCAGGGCGTGCGGGGAAACAGGCGAGCGGTTGGAGGAGCGAGGTGGAGCTGACTAGCGGGGCCCGGTGGCAGTGGCAGGGGAGCTGGAGATGGAGCTGGGCCGCAATATTGGGCCGGGGAAGCGGAAAAGAGAGGGAGGCGGAAGGGGGAGAGAGGGGCTTAGCACTTGGGAGTGACTACCTGTCATTCGGATGATAACATGTTCAGTTTTTATCCGGATGATAGAGTGTTTAGTTTTCATCCACTTTTTCCACTGAGTGACCCTTCCTTGCTCCACTCCCACCATTTTGCCTCCTCCCAGCCAAGGAAAAACTTACCGGCGGTAAGCCATTTACCGGACCTCACCGGTAACGGAAAGTTACCGAAAACCGCCGGTTTACCGGATTTACCGGTCGGTAAACCAATTTAAATTTGAAACCATCGAATTTCGTATTTTTCGACCGGTTACCGTTGTAATTTCGGTGGAATAGGATGCATAATTACCGAAAAATGTTGACCACGGTAGAAAACAACAAATTGTGTTAAGAGAAGTGTAATATTTTCAGAGAATTATATCTAATTCTTATATATAATAGTTCAATATGGATAATGATTTTCTTACAAAGCAAATATTAATAGAATTGATGTAAAACATATGTATATCAATACAAACCACAATCCAAATGCAATAAAATATAGGTTCAACTTGTTAACACAATTTATAGGTTCAAATAATACAAGTCTCAAATAGTTAACACATAATATACTCTAAAATTTTTATTTCGGTGTTTTCCCATAGGAAAACCTTACGACCGACCGGAAATTGTTGATGACTCCCATTGTAACGTCGAATCCTATAAAAAGGAATAAATAAAATGGGTGAGAAGATGTAAAAGAAATGAATGCAAGTGAGAAAATAAGATGTGTTACCTACATACTTAGGTACTCATTCGGAGGGATCTTGCTCTGGAGGATATTCCTGATAGTACATGTGAGGATTTCCATATGGGAGGTATCCTTGATAGTACATATGGGGATATCCATATAGAGGACGCGGAGGGATAGCCATCGGATGTGGTTGTGGTGGCCACACAAAGACATTTTCTGATATTCCAAACGCATAACAAGCATATGGGTGTACGGCACAAGCAGTGTGCGCATACGTACCTTCGAACACACTAGCCAACCTTCTGTCAACAATTTCCATGATCCTGTCACACCTTGCCATATCTGAATGGAACCGGGTATGATATGTACGTTTGAGGCTGCCGTACTCCATAAGAACTTCACCCAAAGTTGGGAACCGGTATTTTCCGTCCGAAATACTTTTCCTTGTACCAAATACATGGGAAAAATAATATATGTCATAAACTATGAACAAATATGAACTGAGTACATATCAAATAAACACTACAGGTCATTAACTACTTGGATCCACAAGAACAATCATCTAAACACAAAATCAACTCACCAAACCCACGGATCCGGTCGGCCCGCAGCGGCTTCCACTCGGGAAACTCAGTTTCTCGCTCGAAAATCTCCGGAAACCGGGCGGAAAACACCGGAATCCGCACGGCCCACTGCCTCGGCACGCGGGGGAGGCGGAATCCGCTCCTACCGGTCGAAAATCGGCGCGCGGTGACCGGATTCCGGCGCTAACAGGCCGAAATCTCCTGCGCGGAGACCTTCCAAGGTGAGCTGCGTGGGGGAGGAGCTGAGACTGCTCGGTGTGAGTGGATAAGACGGCCACGGCGTGTCCAGAGTGGTGGGGGAATGGGGTGGGGGTTAAAAACTCTTAACGGGTTAACGGGTGACCGAAAATCTTAACGGGTTTACTCATTAACTAATGGGTCAGGTGTTTATTAATTTTTTTCGTGAGGTATTTGATGTTAGATTTCAATGACAACTGGTGAAAATAACTCATAAAAATGTCTAGTTTTTATCAGATTTTTACCCTATTTTATATAAATTTTTTTGAAATTTTCAAATTTGAAACCGGTAAATGCGAAATATCACCAAAATCCGTTTCTCGGACACTACCGGTAACGGTAAATTTTCCGGTAAACCGGATTTACCGGTCGAAATTTTTTTCCTTGCTCCCAGCTCCCACATGACGGCGGCGGCGCGGCCCCACGCGGCTCGCCTCCTCTCGCAGCGGCGCATCCCTGCGCGCCTCGCCTCCTCCCATGGCCTAGCCGCGCGCTACCTTGCAGGGCGGTGGAGGAAGCACCCGCCCGTACGCATCCTCGCACGGCGGCAGGGGAGGCCGCTGGGGCACAGCCTCGACGTGGCGGCCATCCGCGCCCAGCTTGGCATGGCGACGATGGAGCCGCCGCTCGCGCTCATCTCTGGCCGCCACTAGCAGGCCGGAGACGGGCGAGGGGCGCCGTCGTGTGCCCTCCTCCCGCGGCGGCGGCGGCGTCGGGGACCCGGCATGAGCGTGAGAGGGGAAGAGGAAGACCGAAGGGGAAGGAAGGACGAATGAAAAAAAAATGAAAATGAACAAAATAAATTGAGAATGGGGTGGATAGAAAATCCCAATGAAGTGCACAAATCTTGAAGCAATCACAGCCATACAAAAGTGAATGAAAAGTGAACTGAAAATCATCCGGATGATAAATAGAAATCCCCTTAGCACTTCTCCAGAGAAAACGTTTTAAAGATTGAGGTTCAAACTTTGATCCAAGCTGGGATTGATTTCCAACCCAAGCACACATAACCAAATAACAATGCACCAGCATGAAATGCATCAAAAATTTTATTTTAGCCTTAAGTCATATTAGTTTGCTTTACTAAATGATTATTTTCTGCATTATATTCCTTGATACACATATAAAGGTTGGAACATTTTAACTATTCAAGAAATTCATTATATTAAATTAGGTTAAAAGTGTCACATTCTAAATTAGAAAATTTGGGATGTGATATCCACCCACCCACTTCCCAGTTTATCTATATAACCTATATAAAATTGAAGCCCACTAACCCTCATTCACTATATTTCTTTTAACATATAAGTTATCCACATCATCTGAATCCACTGAGTTAAAATCTACATCATCATCCATTAGTAAATTCTATTAATGCTTTCCATGCAAGTCCATATGGGTATCTTTCTACAAAATTTTTATATCAAAAACACAATCAATCATTATCATTTAAGAGTTGATCTCTCAACCAAGATGAACATGCTATTACGTATAATATATTTGAAAAAAATGTTCCTTGCAATTATATCAATGTTTCCACCTTTAAATTTCACTTTAGAAAAAATAGTTTAAAATTTCCTACGGTAACGCGGGATACCATCTAGTTTTATACTATTTCTAGGACCTAATTCGACCCATGGCATGGCATGTACCATGTCTTCTACTTTTTATTCTTTTTCTTCCATCATGGTTCCACAGTTCATGTTTACCATATCGTTTTTCTTCCATGGGGCTTGTGTTTCCACAGCCATGGGTAGTTGTATGCATTCGGTTGTGTTCTTTCTTTTGCTTTTCATTTTTATTCCTTTTTATTTTCAGTATTTATAATATATCTGTACAAACGATATTTTGTACCAAAATTTTGTACGCGCGGGTTTAATATCTGTGCCCGCCTGTTGATAAGATAGAAATAAATATTTTTGATAAGTATTGTGCACGGATATCAGTGTTCCTGGCCATATGGGAATACAAATAAATAAGCAGGGAGTGGTAAATATATTCAGATAGATTTTTTTGAGTATCATATATTCGGATAGATCAGTTTGTCTTGCAGTAAACCTTGGGCTTTGATTTAGTGACTGAATCAAAGATGGTTAACGATGTGCACACGTACAAGGGCAGCCCACCAAGCTGTAACTCCAGATGACATACGTAAGAGTACAACAGCCCAATTTTGGCCATGGGCCCATAGCTAATCTATTTGCACGCACAGTTACTTTGGCCCAGTACACGTGCACATGTAATTATGTATACCGTATACGTGGCCGTATACAATCGTGTTGTGTTGCTTTCAGACATGAATGTATTTTGCCCAAGCTGTACACTTCATCTGAGTCCACTAAATTAAAAGCCACGTCATCATCCATTAGTAACTTCTATTAATGCCTTCCATGCAAGTCCATGTGCGTATCTTTCTACAAAACTCTTATATCAGATGAACTCATGAACATGTATGCTAGTAAGTATAATGCCTTTGACAAAAATGTTCCTTGCACATATATCAATGTTTCTACCTTTAAATTTCACTTTAGAAATTTTAGTTTAAAATTTTCTACAGCAACATGCGGGTATCATCTAGTTTTAAACTGTTTGTAGGACCTAATTCGACTCATGAACCTAGTGCATGGCATGTACCATGTCTTCTACTTTTTATTCTTTTTCTTCCATTGTGGTTCCACCGTTCGTGTTTACCATATCGTTTTTCTTATATAGGGCATGTGTTTCCACAACCGCGGGTAGTTGTACGCATTTGTTTGTGTTATTTCTTTTGGTTTTCATTTTTATTCCTTTTTATTTTTTGTATTTATAATATATCTGTACGACGATATTTTGTACCAAAATTTTGTACGTGCGGGTTTAATATTTGTGCCCGCCTGTTGATAAGAAGATAGAGATATTTTGGTAAGTACGGTGAACGGATATCAGTGTTCCTCGCCCATATGGGAATACAAATAAATAAGCAGGGAATGGTAAATATTGTTGAGAAACTACGTTACTACGGATCACCAGAGATCCGTTCTTCTTCCCTCCCATAGCAGATCAGGCGTGGAGAAATTATAGATCCCGTCTCCCATCCCAGATGCACGACAGATAGAACACACAGGAGACAGATGTAGGTGGAGCTTCTGGCCTCTTTTCTTATTCATTATAGATACACATGGTGTTTATTATATAGAGATGGATAACCCTTCAGGGGTATATTTGGTATGAGCCCACCCAAACCTTAAACGGGTTAGGTTTCTTAACACTCCCCCTTGGGCGAATACCGCGACCAACTCATGCCCCATTAAAACTCCAAAAACCCAGTGGAAAAAATATAGAGAAAGAGCGCATAGTGCCGCAAGTTGCTTTTGCACTTTGTTGCCTCGTTAAAAACTTCATGTGAGAAACTTCAGAAAAACTCACCAAGGGAAAAAGAGTACAACATTTGTCTTCGAGACAAATTGCAATCTTCCGGATCTAGATTCTATCGAATCAATTGCAATGGCTGTAAGGAAAATGGCCTCATGTGCCATATTTCCATGGTTGTGTTTTGGTGATTGATTGACAACCAACACTTGGACTAATGAACTTGTCGAGATGCACATTTGTAGGTATTTAGGCCCAAGGGATGAAGTAGAAGAAAAGCCTAAGGAAAGGCCCGAAGGGCCGCCCCAACAGGAGTTCCGCTACCCGGTTAGCGGACAGGGGTTGAGGGGGAGTCGCCCCTCACGGGTCTCAGGGCAGCGCCCTGAAACCTCACAGGATTGTGAGGACCGGATGGTACGGTCTGTGAAGACCGGACAAGGACCGGACCATGTTTCCCCCGAGGTCAGAGAAGCTGAAGCAACTAAGTAACACGGACCGGATAGTACGGTCTGGAAGACCGGACTATGGACTGTCCCATATTAGCCAAGGATGTGAAGGCTTTGGAAGAGGCGCAGACCGGAAGGTACGGTCTAGAAGACCGTCCATAGAGCGTACCATAATACCAGAGAGTGCCAAACCCTCAGACTGGAGCAAAAATAGTACGGTCTCAACAGACCGTCCATAGACCGTCCTATATAACTGTGGCAGAACCGCCCGACATAAACCGGCTTAAGTGCGCTAACCATCGTTGCAAAGGCAATTAGGGATAACACGCACAGGAGACGGAGCACATCGGAGGTCTGTCGGGTAAATTCCCGATAAAACCACTTAAACCTGGATCGAACAAAGCAGCATAACTCACGCGAAGGCGAGTCCAGAGATTACAACACAACACCACATATTACAACACAGAGGGTTTAACACAACTTTAGGATTACAAACCAAGTTCCAAATTTAACAAAGTACTTTTCCAAAGCCAACATAAAAGAAGTTCACCAGAGTCCTTTATTTTAGTGGAAAGTAAACACGAGAACTAACGACGATATGGATGTCTCGAGAAAGCCCGATACAAGACATCACTCGTTTTTGTCATCATTGGCCGGGGACGCATTCCACTCCACGGACCAACCAGGCGGAAGAATGCAAGGCCAAGTCAAACTGGCAATCATATCCTCAAAGGTTTCACCTGAAACAAAATATAGCCACAAGCAAGGCTGGGTATTCTAATACTTAGCAAGGCTTACCCGACTGAGGGTATACTTAGCCCTTTATCTAGACATGCAAGGATTTTGGCTTGAGGGGTTTGGTTTGCCGAAAAGCAGTAATGGTAGATCCTTAATTGCAGGTTGTAGCTTTCAGGTTCTAGTTCAATTAACCACTCTAAGTGAGCATCTATCCAACAACATACATGGTGAACAAAACTTATCTTTCATCAATCAAACATATTCATTATCATCACCATCAAGTTCCACTTCTTACTCTATGTGGCAGAAGGGTTAAGCAGTCCCAAACCGTGAGAAGCGGACGATTCGAATCAAATTTGTTAACCTTGCAAGGCAGACCTAAACACACGTCACGTGGTTACTCCCAGAGTCACACGTGCAACACTTCCCCTTTCTTTCCGGGTTGTGGATCAGGGTCACCGTCCTCGACTACAGAGTACGACGACTCTGCACCCGCATGTGCGCGCATGAGAAACGACGTTCAAAGAAGGTGAAAGTAAAGTCCACTTGCCGGTCCAATCAGGTACTTATGCTTACCGATTACCATATTTCTCGGCATGTGGTTAGTACGTTCAAACGCTTAACCACCACTACCACACATTGCGGCCTTATCAAATTTCACTAAACAGACGGGGCATCACAGGTACCACAGGCCCGCACGTAGGCCTTATAGTTATAGCAGGTATTAAACAACCAACTCCTATAATTTCTCGCGAGTGATAGGAAATCACTCAACTTCTACCGAACAATTAGCATAGCCAACTAGCGACCTACACATACTAGTGTTCAAGCATAGGTACCTAGGATCATGCAACTAAGGTTCCAGTCAACTCCTGTAAACTTAAATGCACAAATAGATAGGAACAATAATAAGTTGCATAAATTTAAAATAGTAGGACATGCTCTGGGGCTTGCCTTCCTGGGCGTAGCTGGATCTGGGCTCCTCCGAAATCGGGTTCGGATCTTGCGCAGCTTCAGTTAGATTAACTTGAGCTTCACGCTGCTCACTCTCAGACTCAGGCACCAGCTCGTATGTTCCGTCAGCGAGAGTAGTAGTATCTATATGAGATGCAATGCACATGGGTAAGTCGTTGTGATGAAAATAATTTATTATTTGCTTTACTAAAAAGTTGAAATTCAAACAGAACCCGAAGTTAAAGAGTGAAACACTTTCATTCATATTTTACTGGGCAATCGTTTATAGAGTACTAACTCAACATATCTAACTACACAAGACATTAAGATCAACATCACAAGAAAGCTATACTAACTTCCTAAACAAGTGGGAGTAGTTTCCTATAGCAATTAAACCATGGTTGGTTAATAAATCAACAACTCAGCACACATTCAGTAATAAATTCAACAAAAATTACATCAAACATAAGGTAAACATAACTAGCTATCCTGAAAAATTCATCCCAAAACCTATAGTCAATTAACCAGAACAAATCATGTAATCAGACAACTCCTAAAACAAGATTGAATTATACAGATTAGAACAGAGTATTAAACAATCTCAAACTTTAACAGCAGGTATAAAAAGGGATGAATTAGCTACTGTGAATTTTTCAGGATTTATTATGCACATAATTAAATAGGAGAAAATAAACAAAACACACATCAGCTTATCAAGATTAATTTTTAGATCCTGTTCTAGAAATGAACTGGGGCTAAAACTCCATGGAAAAGCTAAACCATTCAAAAAGAACACTAAGAAATATTTTTATGATTTATTATCAAAACAAACTATTTATCATGATTAATATCTACTAAACAAGCATTAAATCAAAGAAATAGCTACACAAACATAAAAATAATGAAATTTGTATA
The DNA here is from genome assembly GCF_016808335.1 of Panicum virgatum. NCBI lineage: Eukaryota > Viridiplantae > Streptophyta > Magnoliopsida > Poales > Poaceae > Panicum > Panicum virgatum. Next base: position 402,037 of record NC_053143.1, read on the forward strand.
GTAGTGTTCATCTAGAATTTTAAGTACAGATAAAAAGTTTCATACACATATCTAAGTCAGAACATCCAGAAATAAAAAGTAAGCTACTCTACTAGATCTAGCCAAAACTAGGGTTTCATCAAGTTATAGGTGTTAACTGGTGCTCAAAATTTTACACAACACTAACCATGGAATTTGTTAGCTACCAGCCAAATATCACCTATAGATGATAAGTATAACTCCTAGAATAAATATAGGCTATGAAATCTAATATTTTTCCTAGATTAAAATACATATAGAAAATAAACATATGCATGTAATAAAAGTTGTAGATCGTGTTGCAAGCAACTCAAATCAATTGAGTTTGCATTTTTCTGATTTTTCTATGAATTTTTATTGAATTTACAAGTTCACTACTTTGGAAAACAAAAAAAGAAACATGATCTTTTCGCGCAGAGGCCCCTGGAAGAAATGTTCTCCTCGCAGATAGGCCCCTGGCTGGACCTAGGGACAGGGGAGGCGGCGGGCGGCCGGATTCCGGCGCCTGCGGCGGCCGGCGGCGAGGGGCCCGGTGGGGAAAGGCAAGAGGAGAGTGAGAGGGACCTAGAGGTAGGCTCAGTTGGGGTTGGGGTGGCCGGAGCGGGCGGCGCCGCGGAGAGCAGCGGCCGACAGGGGCGGCGGGCGGCGGCAGCGGCCGTCCGGCGGTCGTGAGCGACGGCGACCGGGTCGGGGAGTACCAGTGGAGGGCGAGGAAGGTGGCTGCGGGGGTTGTTGGGCACAAGGAAGGGCGGAGGAGGGGGCTCGGCGGCGAGCTAGGAGGCGGCGGCGGGCATGGTGGCGGCGGCGGCCGTTCCAGGCGAAAGGGGGCGCGCGGAGCTGGCTCTCGCGCTCAGGGAGGAAGGAGAGAGGGGTGAGGACGTGGTGGAGCTCGCGGGAAGGGTCTAGGCGGGTCAAGGCGCGAGACAGGAGCGAGGCGCGGTCGGTCGGGTCGTCACGGCGTCGCCGTGGCGCCTCGGCGGCCATCCTCGGCGAGCGCGCCGTGGATTGCGACGCGTGGCGAGGCCGAGAAGCTACGGAGCGGAACCGGGGCCGGTTTGGGTGAACCTGGGGTGGGGAGGCGGCCTGGCCGGGCGGGCGGCGCGCGGCCGGCGACCTCTGGTCGGCCGGGCAGAAACAGGGGAGGGAGGGAGAGAGAAGAGAGAGAGAGAGAAAAGAGAGGTTTGAATGATTCAAATTCAATTTTTTCTCAAAAATTCCTTTTGAAACATGAAAAACTCTGAATACGAAAGTTGTAGAGAATTTAAAAACCTACAACTTTTATTTCAGGAAAAAGTTTAATCGAGCAAAGATTTAAAAGTTATTTTAAATTTTTGAAAATTATAACTCAAATCACTTATCATTTCATGTGATTTTTGCCACTTTTACCCCTAAAGTTCAACTAGACATTGATTCATCTTTTCAGGGTGGACATATCTATTCATTTTCATATGCCTATTTGCATTGGTGTGAAAGTTATTTGAAGTTCCTGACCTATGCACACATACACACATACACATGCATACACATATGTTATTTTCCAAAAAAGAAATGCATAACTTGACTTTCTCTTGTTCATTAAGCATGAAATCTCATTTATTATTTCTTGCTTAGCATCTTAGAACTCTGAGATGTCACAATAACTCAAGGGTTTGAAGTGTGAAGCTGCAGTGCACAATGGACCGAAAGGTCCGGTCTCTATAGAGCGGACCAAGTTACGGACCAAAGTACAGTGACGTCGGATTTCAGTGACCGTTGGAAAAGTGAACGGACCGGATGGTCCGGTCTAGACAAAATGAGCAGAGCGGATAGTACGGTCTACACTGCGTCAGCAGACCGTTGGAGCAACGGCTAGTTTGAGTTTGGGGGCTATATATGCCACCCCACCCGGTCATTTGAAGGGAGTTGGAGACACTGAAGTTCAGAGCAAGTGTAGAGGAGGATTCCAAGCATATCTACCACTCCAACCACCATATGAGTGCATAGAGCATCATCCAAGCTAGGTTAGAGCTTAGAGAGAGTGAGCTTGCGAGCTCTTTTTGAGTGTAGCTCCTGCGTGAGCTATTGGAGAAGCCTTGGCTGCGGTCAAGCCACTTGTACTCGTTGCTTGACCCTCCTTCTTGGTGTGGAGCGGCGGTGACAACTTGTGCGGGGACGAGGACACCCTTCAAACTCCGTAGTGAAGCATCCGGTGCCTTGTGACCGGGAGAGACGGTGGCGGTGGCTAAGCCTTGGTGGCTTGGTCGCACTTAGCCTTTGCTTGCTGTGAGTCTTGTGTGGCGAGCGCAAGACGTGACCGGAAGAGTCTTGGTGCCCGGCTCGGATTTTGCCTTCGGTGGCGAGCCCGTGGACGTAGCCCTTTGTGGTGAACCATGTTAAATCTCCGTGTCTCCTCGGGAATTTGCATCCCCTTTCCCTTACTTCTTTACTTACCGCATTTACGTTTCCGCATTGTGTGCCTTTAGCTTTCCTAATTAGTTTGATTAGGTTTGGCTCTAGGTTGCAAGTCTTTTGGGCAAGTTAGAGAGCGCATAGATAAACCTTAGACATAACTAGCATGTGTAGGGCGAAATAGGTTTATTCTATGCACTAGATGGCCCTAGGTTTTAGTTGAGCAATTAGCGACCCAATTCACCCCCTCCCCCTCTTAGGTCGGATACCCCGGCATGTTCCTTTCAATGGCTAACATAAAGATGTGCTCCCCCTGATTCTTGCACGACTCTCTCAATATGGCAAAAACACCTTCTTTTAGAAGTATATGCACATGGAGATTTAACAAACAAATTGCATATTGCTGCAAGGGTTATATCAGGAACTTGACCTCAATTCTCTTTCGGGATTCATGAGGCAAGTGCACATTTAGTAAGCCACTTTCGCTAGTGGTATTGATCTACTAGATCTGATTATTGATAGAGCCTTTGATGAAGGTTTGCATATGAATTGACCATCAAGGTGATGCCTTCGAGTCATACAATAGGACATCCGGTGTCTCACAATTGTGATCAATATTGAGCATTAACTCCCCCTGACAATGACATACATCAAAGTCACTATTTCTCATAACTCAAACATATTCTTCAAGATATGTGCCTCATCATTCTTCTGGAACAAAGAGTGAGAAATCTTGGGGTAAATTTTCATCTCTATCACACACACCACAATCTATATAATTGTGCAATGCAAATAATATGTCCTTTCAGAGAATTTAGGGGATAACATAGTTGCTAGAGTACACATTTCGGATATGATTAATCGCTTTAGGTGCTCATTCATTTCAACTTTTATGATAACAAAATGAATAGTCTATCAAAGACTATCTTTAATCCTTCAAGGATCTCTATTTATCAGATACACTGATACAGTATGTCACTCTGGCACAATGGGGATATTTTGCCAGTAAGACACCATACCTTCTGGGTTTCTGCCTTCAAGGCATTAGAGGATACCGAAATTCCAAAACTTCAGGTGGAAAATGCATTATAGTGAATATATATCACAAGAGTAAATGTACGTGCTTATCAGGTGAACTTCAAGTTCTTCGGTTCCTCATTTCATTCCTTTTCGGGTCTTGTATGGGTCTATATCCCTATATCGGGATTATCAATTTTTGGTGTTCAACTCAGACTAATTTTATTTCTTCAAGAAAATTCCTTCGAGAAAATATTCTGTCTACTGGAAGAAATACTCTATACACGAGAGAGTAGTCATTCTTCGAGATGACATGTTTCATCAAGAAGACAATATTGGTATGAGATTTATATGTTGAATATTTATAATTCGCTCAACGCGGATTTTCAGAATCCTTTAACTGCATAATTCAATTCATGCCATTTGCTAGATATATTACATAACGGAACTATGTTTATTCAACACACGTGGGGATAGGTCTCTTCTAGGACCACTTGAACCATCACATTCTCCACACTTTATTTTGATAGTGACCCATAAATGTCCGAACTCTAGGTCGTGACTTTCAATTTGCGATTTTTGGTTCAGCCTCAATTGCACTTTTCATTGACCCGATAAGAGAGCTTCGAGCACTCATGCCTAGGACTTTGTTCCGGATCCGGGTTCTCTCAAAGAGAATCATTTGCAACTAGAGAGGCAAAATAGGTGTCGACACATTCATCTCCCACGTTCAATTACGATCTTCGTTGTTTCCCAAAACGAATGATCGATTGTGTTCCGTATTCCTAGCACTATGATGTCGCGCGCATTGCTAGGAATTTCATCTTCAAGATGAGCCTCTTCATGAGGCATATCACCTACAGGGTGAGTTCATCGGAGGAGAAGTTCACATACAATGTGAATCTGCGTCAAGAGCGTATGCTTGACTAAGGCTGACGGATCATATTCGTAGGCGTCCCCACAGAATTAGATCAAATGCCAATAAGTCAACTATGGATATAATATTAATCCCGGGTATATCCAGATCTACTTCAGGTAGAAGCATTTACAATGTATCACAACAGATACGGTTACTCCTCAACGATTTTCTGGCAAACTCCATAAACACAGGAGTATACAGTGAACAACGAGTTCAGTTCAGGTTTTGCGTGTTTTATTATTCTACAGGAATATCAAGGCATTACACAAGATGGGCTTTTGTCTCCCCCTAATGCCGTGATATTTGAAAGCATACTAATACGAAAAAAAAATACGATCCCCAACCACAATCTTCTGGTTGTGGCCAAAGCATGCTATGGTGGTGATTTATTTAGGAAATCTTACGTACATAGATAAAGGGGGGGGGGGGGGGGGGGGGGTTTACATATCAACATTATATGCAGTGAGCTTGGACTTAGATTAATGCAGTGTCATGAATACTGCATTGGATTTCTTCTAGTAGAAGGGTTAGTCTCAATTTCTAGCGAGACGCACAACTACAAGTTGTTCATTAGTTACAATTCTGCAAACTCATCGACTTTTATTATCAAATACACAGATAATCTTTAGGATTTCAAATTTCATATGCGACACAATATTGGCCAAAGAAATTCTTCAGGGGCCATGTATATCGTTCGCCATTTGGAGGAAATAGTTGACTTCAGATCAACAAGCAAAAATGGTTTCTCCATTTGAAGTACTCTAAAACATGAGCTAATAGTTGATTTCAGGCGCGTGGAGAAATGTGTGCATATATTATGATAGCAAAGTACATGGCATCAGGCCAGTGCTGCCAAGCAGTGATTTTTTTTGTGTGTACAGAGTTGTATAGCCCACCTCATTTAATCATTGCCCATGGTTTACCCAATTACTCATACCATTAGAAAACTGGGTATTATCGATTGCAACATTTTAAGGTATAATGGTTATGAGAGAATTAAAACCACATTAAGCAAGAATGCTCGAGAATTAACAAGGGAATATGTCTGCATATATATAACTAAAACATGGTTGGACTTTAATGGAGCGACCTACAAGGCCGATGTACAATGCGCATCTTCAAGTGCACGGTACAACCAAACAAAAACATGTGGCTAGCTTGTGTTCTGCACGAAGCCAAGCGTCGTCACAACTTCAGGTGTGTGATGCCAACATAGTACAATTAATCATTTCCCAAGTTAGTTATTTGTGGCGCAAAATGCCTGCGGAGCAAACTTTTCTCCTCATATTATATACCATTTGTTCTATAAAGTATGATTTCAAACTCTTTATTTTTCAGCATAAAGATAAGCTTTAGAACAGAACAGACAAGGCCAAGAATGTGTATTATCTGGGAAATATCATCCGAATGCAAAGTTTCTGACTAAGCAAAGGATAACAGCTGCTTGGCGAGAGCGAAACATGACCAATATCCTTCTGGGACTAGTCTCATACAATAAACAGAGCTACTCTCACATCAAGACTAGGGAGAATACAACAAGTCTCCACACGATCTTCATTTTATATCACAAATTATCATCACTAGCAAACTTGTATGGCATTTCAGCGCCAAAAATTACAGTGACCAAAGATGCCTTAGCACCCACCTTAGCTTTTAGCTCTGCGATGATATGGGATTTCAAAATTACCTTCCAATTGTTCTTACTTCTGGTAGATTAGAGGAAAATTATGCAAAGGGGTAGAATCCAATGCAGTTCTGCTACATAAACCTCAATGCTATGTCCATCAGGGACTGATCTTTACAATTTGGCATACTCCCCCTAAAGCCTATTCAGTGGCTAGAATCAAGTAAAAATTCTGAGAATTATGTGCTATACGAGCACACTGGGTCCAAAATAGGATGATTGAAGTGGTTCTTACAGAACACACAGTCATTCTCCACATAACACATGGCAGAAAATTTCTCAGATAAGCTTTCGGAGTATTTGCAACTTCTTGTTGTTTGGGGGTTATTGCCTTTAATCTCAGATTATGCTTTGTCTTTTCAGCGACAACAAAGGCAATGCGTCAACTTCAAGTCGCACGATTAATGACTGAGATCGCGATCTACTATTAATACATAGAGCATCGATAAGGTCATTTAAGCTCATAACATGAGCACATAAGGAAGATCCCAATATGTGATGTCTTATTAGCCAAAAAGCTTTTGATGCATTATGTTATATTTTTTCTGGTTACTTCAGGTAAAATAACTTTATGCATAAGGAGAGAGTGGAGAGAGCATGAAGCGCCCCAATTTCCATAATGGGACTAAAATGTGCTTTATTACCATCCCAGGGGTTGGTAATCACATTCTTACATCAGAGTGATACAAATCCCCCCAGACGGGTCGGACAACACAGGGGCGCAGCCCTGAAAACTAAGCAGCGGAATATAAAGCGTAGGCCCAAAGCTTCCCCATGTTCTGGTTGGGAAGTAGGCCGTAGCCCTTACTCGAGCACGTACACGATGGTTTCACCATCTCTGAAAAAGATAACAACAAGCAAGGGTGAGTACATTCGTACTCAGCAGCCCACCTTCCTCCATAAGGAGTAGGGGTACAGCTATAACTACATGCAAGGCATATCTGGAGCTCAGAGAGATTTTGCATAAATACATTTGTATGCAGGATTCGAGATAGTTGCCAAGTTTTAATCATTCAGAAAACAGGTTTTTCTCAAAAGGTTTGCCACTGGACTTGCCGGTGCACATGGCCAATGACTTTTCTGTCATCATACTCAGCATCCACCAAAACAAACCCATTGTTCATCCAAAACCATTTCCAACGTTTTTAGTTTATGAAATCTAATTGAAGAAGCACGCCGTAACTCATCCATACCAGTGGACACGGACTATTCGAATAGGTTTTACTCTTATCAGAGGTTGTACTAATTCCCACAAGTTGGACTCAGCGACACTTACGGCCAAATAAGCATTCGAATTCCAAACTGAGCCATTGCCTTTGTTTCATCACCTAGCAGTACTTTAGAGGTTCGGACAGCCGAGCCGCACCCTGGTGCCCCTCGGCACACAACCCATTTCCTAGCCCCTTGTGCGCCAGCACAGAAGCTACTAGGCTATCCACTCTAGCGCAGGCCCAGCCAATGCCTCATACAGAGCGAGTGGTTGTACTAAAGAGTTAGGCGAGATGAAAATCAATTTGGTCCTTACAGAGCTCAGGTAGAACCATTCCAATGCTTTCCATCACTCGACACCGCGAGCATTCCACCTACCCGGTCGTCTCCACGGAAGACCGGGACCTAGGTAACCGCGGGTTGCTAAGCCACCGTTCATACCCTGCCCTTAAAATGGCCTATCCCGACCCGTGGGTCGTTTGCCGGGGTTCTTCCCCATTTTATTTGAAAACACACACACCTATCCTCATCCCATACCCATCAAGTTCCATATCCATAACCTTAACATAACATCAAGATCATGATAGATATAATTAATGGGCGATCCCACCTATGCGCACTACTTCTAAAATAGGCTTAGGTGGCTATATAATTTGTGGGGTTTCCTTAGCAAGCAAAACATGCAAGTTTATCATGATTACCAGGCCAAGGGTTGTGTTTGCAAAACATAGGAAATTTATGCATTAAATGGGGATTCCAGTGGGCTTGCCTTTCAACCGCAACATAAAGCGGTCTATGATCGGGCATTGCGACTTCTAGGGTCGCTGGTTCCGGCGTCTCGGGGACTTCAATATGAAGTGGTTGCTGCTCGGGCGTCATGGTCTCTTCGGGTGCTGGTTCGGGCGTCGTGGTTGTTACGGGTGCTGGTTCTGGCATCGTGGTTTCCACAGGCGCTGGTTCGGGCATCTCGGAAACTGGCCCGATCGGACTCTCCGATGTATCCTACGTGCACCAACAAAGAAACACACAGGTCGAGGCATAATATAAGCTCAACGAGTATTTGATGAGTTGGTGTTTGGGTGGAGAAGACAAGGATTATTTGAGGTTCTTACTGGTGGGATCATTTGAAGAGGTAGGGGTTGTGCAGCGAGCCAGCGGGCAAGTTGGCGGGCTCGGTAACGGCATTTACGGAGATGCCATGGTAGGGACGGTGGAATGGGGATGCGAGGGTAGCGACGCCGAAGGGTTGATGGTCGCATGATGGCGGAGGGTCTTGGTTAGGGGAGGTGGACCATGTGGAGAGTATGGATAGGTAGAGCTTGATTTTAGTTGAATTTAGGCGCAAGAATCAACTAAATCGGAGTTGGAACGGAGAAAATACGGAGTATTTTGTGTTAAGGGGTGGTAGTGGACTTTCTGGGGAGTTGAAGGGGTGGAACTAGACTTTCATTTGGCGAACTCTTGAACTTGGCCCGTGGAACACAGAACCTAGGCCGGGGGGGATTTGGCCCGCGGCGGCCTGGCTCGGCCCGCAAGCGCGCAGCACGCGGCCTCACTGGGCCGAGGGCGGCTCGCAGCCCAGCCTGGCCCACATGCTCGCGCGACGTGCGGCGTGGCCTGGTGGGCCGGCCCAGTTGCGCGGGGTGGGGTGGCGCGACGGCCTGGCGGCGCCGTCAGGCGCGGGCCCACGTGTTTGTGAGACAGAGGGCGACGGCATCAGGGGGGAAGATGACGACGGTCGGGTTGGGTTGAACCGGCGCGGCGGGGCGGACCACCGGCGGCGGCGGTTTTCCGCCGTCTGCCCGGTTCCAGCGACGAGGTTGGGGGCACGACGACCAGATCGTTGCGGCGAATCTGACGGTGGGGTTAATGGAGCGGATTGGTGGCTGGAGGCAGGGCTCCTGCGGCGCGGTGGCGCGAGATGCGAACGGCGGCGAGGGGAGCGCGCGCGGCGGCGCCTCTGGGGAGGTGGAATGGATGCGGTGAGGCGCCAGTGAGGGAGGGGAAGGTGGGGCGGAGCTCAGCCCAGAGTTAATTGGACTCTGGTGGACGGTTGAAGGGGAGATTTTAGGTGGCGATGGCGACCGCGCTCGCCGTGATCGGGCACGGCAAGGCCAGGGGGGAAAGGGTGGTGGTGATAGTGGCTGGTGCTCCTAGCTAGCGGCAGCGGGTGGCTTTTATATCCGGCGAGGGGTGGCGCGGTGGCAACGTGGTGGGGTCGACGGGGTAGCGCAGCGGGGTGCAGCGGCGGCACGCTTGCGGCGCTGACGGGAAGGACCGGGGAGCGCGCGGTGCTAACGAGGGCGCGGGCCGAGGCGTTGTCGCGGCGTGCGGTGCTATCAGGGGTGGGACCGGCGGGCAGGCGGTAGCACTCGCGGTGCGAGCGAGAGCGCGGGGCCCGGCAGGGTGCAGCGGGCAGGCGGCGTTGGAGCGCGCGCATCGTTCGCGGTGCGTGTCCGGACAAGGGAAGAGGACGGGGGGAGAAGGGGTGCTGACGGGCAGGGCCGGGGAATGTCGCGGCGGAGACGACAGGGTCAGCGGGGGTGGGGCCGGGGTAGGGCGCGGCGGAGACGGCGGCGGTGGTGCCGGAGTGATGGCGCGGTCGGGGGCTCTGCCGCCGCGGGCATTGCCCGATGGACCGAGGAGGAAGACGACTGGCGAGCGGGGCCCAGGTGGCGGTGAGAAGAGGAGTGGCTCGGCGCTGGCGGGCCGTAGCGGCTTGGCCGGGGCGGGCGGGGAGCTGGGCCGCGGGGAGGGAGGCGGAGGCGGAGGAGCAGCTGGGCCGCGGCGGGGAGCTGGGCCGAGCGGGAGGAGGGGGAAGAGATGGGCCAGCCGGTAGAGGGGTGGCCCGTGAAGGGTTTTCCCTTTTCTGAATTTGGATTTTTGGCATTGGAATTGTGGGGGAAAATTTGTTGGAGAGAATTTGTGGGAATGTGGAGAGAAAATATTTTGGAATATCAGAGATTTTTGCTGCGCTCATAATTATACACACAACGACAAACAAAATTTTGAAAAGTGATTTTGAATTAGAGGGAGATTAGAAAGAAAAATCCGGGGCTAATTTTCGGGGCGTTACAGAGCATAGAGACAAGGATGGTCTTATATGTGTTTCATTAATTTTCCCATATTTTTAAGATATTGTATAAAATCTTTTTAGTTGTTGGCCACTTGGCTATACATTTATATAACATATGATGCCACACAATAAAAACTCATACAAAAGGATACAGGGCCAAACAAAAGAATTGTCCATGCACTTGAAATTTGCCAAACAAAACCATGTCTTCAGAGGTTTACACGATCCATCTCATCCCACGCGAGCCTAAGCTCAAGCGTCTAGGAATGCCCGCGCGTGTGTGGCCATCAGAGCCACAGTAGTGTGCAAAGCAGCAACAGCTCAATCATGGCCATCAAGGCCATAGCGACGTGCATGCCTCACCCGCGGTCATATAGATGTCCGCGACAACAACGAAGGCTCCCCAAGAGCCAGCCTGACTTGCACAAACATGTGACAAATTATAGTGCACGCCCGCAGATTGCAGGGCAGTCTCTCGCATCTGGCGTGACAACATATGGCACAACAGTGTGGCAACACGACCCGAAGTGGCGCTATAGGCGCAACACAAATTGCTAGGATATGCACGGCTAGGGCAACACATGGTGCCATACGACGGCACAATAATGGTGTGACGGACGTGGCAGACATGCAGAGCATGCAAGCTCATATAACGCGTGACATGTGCAATGAACGAAAAAAACCCTGTGTGAACCTTCTGGATGCACAAAAAACAATCGGGAAGAAAAAAATATACATACAACTACAGGTGTATACAGGTCTACGTAGCAAATTTTGCTAAATTTCCCGGTTAAATACATTTATTAACTTTCTACGAATTATTGGCTACTGAAAATAATTAACAAACGTAGAATAAATAATATATGAAGTCAAATGCATGCATACATAATTTATTTGCATCAATAGATTCATTGAAAAAGGTTTTTTCTGGAAACAAAACACTGGATAAAAAAAAACAGAGGCTCAACACGGTCAAAGCGGCCTGTTGGGGCGCGCAGCCCAAATGCGGTTTAGCGGCAGGCTTAGCTCATAACGCTCGGCGTGGCCCAACAGTGGGCTCGATACGGCCCTAGCGCGGCTGGCACGGCCCTGTTTGCGGGCCATTGCCAAGGGAAGGGAGAGAGGGGGCTTTTTTCTTTTTTATATTAAAAAAAATAAAAATTTCAAAAATATATGTCTGTTTTGAAATATTTCAAAACTACCCCTGGTCGCCCCCCATAGGGCGACAGGCCCTAATTATAATATTTTTTTCTTCAAATTTGCAACGAGGTCTCTGGCAAAAAAAAAAAGCAAGGGGGCCAGTCGCTCCCCCAACGGGCGACAGGGGCCTGTCGCCCACCCCAGGGGCCCACCCTAGGGGCGACAGGGTCCTCCCTCACTATATAAGCCCTGACCGCCATTCCCTTTTCATTTGAGCCTAAAAATTCAGAAAAAAGATAGGGGTGAGGAGAAGAAAAACGGCGAAGTTCTGCTGAATTCCGCACTTGTGATCTACCGGTAACTTCCGTATGAATCCGTTGATATTATATAATAATTTAATTTAATTAGCGGATTAGCTGAATTTGATTTGGTGCTTTAGAACACTCGTTTAGTATTACAATTTGAATACTATTACAGACTTGTTTTTAAATTAATTATGCATTAGAATAGAATTATGACATTACCTTATTGATATTGCAGCATAAGACAATAGAATTATGACAGTACCTATATTTTCATGCATCGATTTGGTATACGATATGTGCATTATTTAAATCATTGTTCGTCATTTGGCGCACCACACTATAGCGCCAATGTCTTCGTCAGGATCAACCTACATTCCGTGGAGCAAGTGTGAAGCCACCATACCTGAAGGAATTGATGTGCCAATGTGCTTCTGCGGTTCGTTATGCAAGTTCATGCAATCTGAGGATTTAGGAGATGACTACGGCATGAGGTTCTTTATGTGTGAGAACTACGAATATGATCCACCTAAGCGATACGGCAAAGACCGGGCCAAGGTAGTAGGACAACATACGCTATTTTTCTTTGTGACCTAACATTGAGTTATGATTCTTACTTTTGTTGGACAAAGTCTCCTCCGGCTCTTTGTGATTTTATGCAGTGGTTCGACACCGTGCAGTCGCAGCAGGCAAAGGACTTTGTGGAACAACAAGCAAGGTGGGCTGCAGAACATTGGCGTCGAATGAAGCACGAGGAACAGTAAGAGGAGAAGCGCAAGAAAGAGCAAGAAGAGATCCGCAAGAGGATGGAGGAGGTGGATCGTAAGGCGGCGGCTGAATGTGAAGCTGACAGGGAGAGAAAGTGAGAGAGGGCACGCCGTGCGAAGGAAGCCGGCCCCGAAGCAATTAGAACGGGCAAATATCCTTGGTGCACTCAGTAGAGTAGTACCATGTAATCCCGGCATTTTACATTCCATAAGACATGGTAGGTTTAGATGCAACAAAAAATTACCTTGTCGCGTGCACATGCCACTGCAATTAGTTGTTTATGTTTTCAGTTGAGAGCTTGACTCTATGTGTTGTAACTTTTACCATTAATTTGCAGTTGTAGCCGGGAATCTATGAAATCTTTGAACTTGTCCTTAATATTTTCGGAGCTTTTCATGTCACTAGAATACTAAAAAGCACACATTTAATTAATATAACGATAAGAAATAAGAACTAAAAAATGCATTACATAATGTAAACCATCAAGTTTACATCATAATACAACGATAATGAAACACACATCACACATACAGTGGCATGGCAGAACCCGTTGCAAACTACGGTAAACAGATTCTGGACTAACCTAACATGCCTTAGGTAATTTAAAAAAAAAAACACAACAAACACAACGATGCAGCATGTCACTAGTACTAGGGTAGTCCTAGTAGCCGTACCCCCACGTAGCAAACTGCGTTGAGCCTTCTCCGCAGTATCCACCCATTGCAGGTGGTGCAGGCAGTGGTGCCGGAGGCGCAGGGCCCTTCTTCTTGTGACAAGGCCAGTTGCAGTAATGAATAGTGCATGGTTCATCCTGTGAACCGGCAGCATTGCTGGTATCATCATCTTCGTCGTCTTTGTTTCCCTCGCTCACTTCCTCATAATGGTTCACTTTGCATTCCAAATCAAAGATTTTTATCTGGAGGTACTCGATGAACTCCTGAACAGAATCAATTAGTGCGGGATTGACCCATCTAATAAAACCACAGTTTTCTGGAGCATCGGAAGACTGCAAAACAAATTTCATGTAAGATGTCTCATTGAAGATAAAGAAATGAAACAACCGAGTATTACCCATACATGTGGACATTTAAAGAAACGCCGATCGCCATCCATCCTGTCGGTGCACATCTGCACTAATCAGTCCTCACCATGTCTGCATTTTGGCCATGGTTCTCTACGGTTATTGTATTGTCGAAGAGGATTTTCATTGGTAAATTCACTCTTGTGCTGTGGCGGAAACTCAAACACTGGTTCCGGAAAAGAATCAGGTCCAAGAGGCCCCTCCCATATTATTGGGTCTCCCTTTCTTCCCACTTTTCCTTTCTCAAAACCGTAGTAATTCTTCCCGCTAGACCCACCTCCAGACATTGGGTATACAATGAGCTTTGGTGTTTGAGTGCTGCTGGGAGTTCACTGTAGCAGCACCGTCCAAATTAAACCGGCTTAAATGCACTAACCATCATCTTAATACTTAATCAAGTTACTGTGCACTTAAAACGGTGTAACCTGACAGGCTGTCGGGTAAAATCCCGATTAAACTACTGTACTCCAGGATCACAATTGCACTTAGACCCGTACGAAGACGAGCACAGGTGTTACCAGCAAACAGAATTCTTCAAATTAATTTACAACACAGGTTTTACATAAAAGGTTTAAATACAAACAACAGAGTTCAAATGCACAGCGGAAGTTTAAAACTGAAATCAAAATACAATACGATAACTACGACGACGATAAAAGGTGAGCTTCACATCCTGCCCACCGATGTGACGCCAACCTGCCCAAACTTCACGGGGAAGACGGGGCCCACTCGACGGTCCAACCCGGAGGAAGCGGCTGTCCAATCCAGGACGCACAGATCTCCTCGAAGTCCGCAGGGACACAACCTGCTCAGAAGGGTTACAACAACAACCCTGAGTATACTAATACTCAGCAAGGCTTACCCGACTCTGGGTATACTTAGCCCATTACCTAGACATGCAAGGCTTTTTGGCTTTGGAGTTCTTTTGCTGAATTGCTGCTAGGATTGAATCCTTACTTTCAATATTTTAGCTCCGTTTAGTAAATCATGTATTAACTAAGTTCGCCTAATCATCTAGAGCACACATGGTAGATTAGATTAATCTTCAGAACAACAGGTAAGGCATTCCATCGCTACCTTTCAATACTTATTCCACTTCTTACTACGATGTGATGCAGTGACCAAGGTTCTCTTAACCGAGAGAGACGGCGAATCGATCCGATTTAACCTTGCAAGGTGGACCTAACTCACACGACACGTGTAAACCCCGTCGGGCCACACACGTCAACTGTTCCCATCATCACCCCGACTTCTGAATCACGCCTGCCAAAACCCGGGTGAAGGGTCCCTCACAGCGAACTCCCAGAGAACTAGGAGGTGACATACACTCCAACACCCGCCATCATTCCACTCCCAGAGTAGCAAGTCGCGATTCAAAGTATCGTTGCAAATCAGGTAATTAGCTTACCGGTTTCGACTACCTCCTACTTCCGGCATGTGGTTAGTACTGTTCAAACTCGGTCATCAGGGCCAACAACGGTACGGTCCTCAATCGACACAGGCGGAAGTTCATTTTCTCATCTATTCTATACCAATACTCCTACTCATTTCCGCCCGGTCTCCAATTCCCTTTACTCATCAACTCATTTCAAAGTCATAGCTAAAGGATCAAGATCCTAAACTCGCGAGTGACAGTAATCACTCGACTTCTACCGAATCCTATTTAGCAGAGCATTTCTATCGACACCTGCATACTAGTATAGGCCCACGGTACCTAGGGAAAACATGCATACTATGGTTCCATTCAACTCCTAGAACATAAATGCACAATACTTAAATAAACATTGAATAATTTAAATTATGGTTATGCTCCGGGGCTTGCCTTGCAGGTCAGCGGGGTTAATGAAAACTTCTGGAGCGGGCTCAACGGTGACCTCCTGCTGCTCTCCTGCTCGTGGCTCCTAGACCGGCTCAGCAACTAGCTCGTGGACAGCTTCGTTCGCGGCGTCTACACGAATAAAATATGACATGCAACAAAAATTAGAACTCAGCGCAAAGCATGAGAGCTTACGATGCGAAAACAAAGTTCAAACATTTAGCCTAGAGTGTTTCCTTCGAAAACAACTACTAAAACGACTTAGGTTAGCATGGATTAGCAGGAGTTTGCTTTGCATGCAACAATTTAACTAACCCTAGCAATAAACGAAGTATAAAAAGATCTACCCAAAAGCGCATAGCAACAGGCCAAGAAACTTTTACGGTGGGCTACACATGAACTGAGTAAGCCACTACAAATTTTCCATAATTTTTAGAGTTATAGAACCGGTGGTACAAAATAAACTAGGTTAAACACAAACCGGATTTTCAGCAGAGAACAAGTGACAATTGACCTGTACAGCTATTTTTCCTCTGAAGATTATGATTTTAGAAACCTAACAAACTTTATTTGGCATTTTTCTCATTTTTCTGTGAATTTCTAGGCAATTATGAATTTCTCAGCCGGAATAATTGAAAGAAAAACATAAAAGAGAGGGGGGCTGACAGCCGGGCCCCACATGGCAGTGGGCACCGGCCCAGCTGCTCCCCCTCCCCTGCTTCGCACGCGCTTGCGCGGCCATGGCCTGCGCGGCGCTGACGGGCCCGCAGCGGGGCTTCCGCTGGCGGGGGCCGGCCGGCGGCACTGCTGCGGGGCGCCACGGCTAGGACGGCAGGCGGGGTCGGGGCGCGGGCGCGGGACAGGGGCGCGCGGCGCAGGGGCGGCGGTGGCGGCGCGCACGGCTTGGAGCGGCGGCGCGGTGGCGGCGGCGACGTTCCGGCCACTGCGGCGCAAGGCGGCGGCGGGAGCGGGCGGCGTGAGCCTCAGGGAGGCCAAGAGGCCTAGGGGCGCGCGGTAGGGGGCCGCGAGCTGGGGCAGGGAGCTCCCGCGGCGTGCGCAGTGAGGGTGGCGGCACGTTCCGCGGCGGCGCGAGGCAAAACGGCGGCGGCGGCTGCGGATTCGGGCGGGGAGGGGGTCGGAGAGTAGGAGGGGGTTGCGAGGAGCTCACCACGGCTCGGTTTGGGGCGGAGGGTGGCCGGGAGGAAGGTCGTCGGCGGAGAGGCGAAGCTCCGGTGAACTGCAATGGCGGTCGGGGCGATCTGCGGCTCGATTCGTCGGAGTAGGGGCTCGGCCGCGCTCGTGGGTGGTCGGAGTGGGTGGACGGCGAGGCTGCGCAGCTCAGGGTGCGACGAATCGAGGCGGAGCGGCGAGCCGTGGCCGACGCGACGAACGGCGGCGAGTCTGCTCGCTTCCGCTCGCTGCTCCGAGGAAGGAGAAGGGAAACACGGGACGGGACAGGAACCTTCGAGGCGTTCGCGAGGATAAGGGCGCCGACGCCGAGGTCAGGCGCGATTGCCGACGCGTGGAGCGGCGCCGACGAGCACAGTCGCCGGTATGGCCGGCGAGCGTCACAGTGCCGAGCAGGAGATGCACTGTTTCTTCGTTTAAATGATTTTAACTCGAATTCGACTAGTTGAAACTCCAATTTTCATATGGGAACATGAAATTTGGCCAAAATAAAAGTTGTAGAGGAAAAGAAGATCTACAACTTTGGTTTTGGGCGGAAGTTGATTTGGAGCTCACATCAAGATAAAAAACGAGGTCGAAAACAGCTAAGTAGATGTTTACTGCGCGAACGCGATTAGCATTAACGACGAATTTGAGTCCACGATTAGCGAGTTAACTCAAGATTAACGAGATGATTAACACAGGGGTGTTACATTCACAAACTTCGGAGTATTTATAGGCGCACAAAGGTCTGATACCCGGAGTGTGGAGTGTAAATGCACCTAAAAAGCCTACATGACAACACAGTGAAGAGGCTAGCTGACCTAACACTAAAAAGGCTAGATTCGATTCTCGAAATGACTACTCGATGCATCTCTGTGCATGCAGACTCGCAGCACTGTATTGCTGCGGCTCGGTCGATGGCGCCTAGATGCTGCCTTCCCCACTACACGCCACAGACCTTCGCTGTAGAATGACAGGTCCATCGTCCTCGCTAGAGAGACTGCTTTGAAGGTGAGCTGGTGTGGTTGCTGTGTTGTCACATCTTTTTGAAATGGTGGAAGGGCACTGCTATTGGGTTGTCGTCTTTTGTCACGTATGTCTGGGCAAAGAATGCGACATTTGGGAAACCCGTGATCGCCGTGCTGAGCAGTGGCAACCTGTGATCTCGTACTCGCAGCTAGATACACTATAGTTCCTATTTTGAGCTATTCGAGCGTGTCACGAAGTTTACACTGTATGCGGTAGTCATCGTCATCGTCTGCGGGATCTCGACCGCTAACTCCTACCGCACCTAACTTGTCCTTCATTAAATCACGGAAAAAATTTGCCAGAACTTCCTTTATTTCACGAGCATTATGGAACCCACAAACATAACAAGTTCACATCAATAGTATCTATAGAAACAAATGACAAGTAAACTAGCACAATCATAAACATCGGATACAAATAAGCGGTCCACAGCTATCTCATTACAAATAAATATCAGAGATACAAACATCAAATATATCTAACCACCCCTAGGGCGTCGGACCCTCTTAGCCCTCTGCTGGGCATGGACATGGCCCTCGGAGTAGGTGAGAACATCCGGAGACCTCACCTGTCGCTCAGGACGCGAAAGGGGCTGCGGTGTCTGCTGCTGAGAGATCCCAAGTGGTGCTCCTCCTAGCTGTGAATACCCCAAGACATCGGGATCACCTTGCGCGGCAGGCTCGTCTGGAGTCAAGCTGTCGAGTTCGTCTAAGGTGAAGCCCTCGTTATCTGGAACGAACGTACTCGAAACAAACCCTGCGTAACATATAAACATAAACCAACATATGTTGTGTGGTAAATTAGTGAGTGTATTGAGAGAGTGTATTGTACCAGGTCGAAAGGAGGAAGAAGAAGGTCCGGCGCCCTCATCGGGTAGAATCCTACGCATAAAATGTGGATGTTAGCGTACGCTCGTGTCTTTCATCATGACATATAGAAACCGAAATACGAAACATAAACTAACCTGTGTAGGCCGGTATCTGTGGCCCCGGTACCATCCCTGAATACGGACTGCCAACCGGTCCAGTATGGCCGAACGCAGTTGTCACACCCGGTTTATGAAGGCAAACCGAATGCATCTCATATGTGCGCCAGGATCAGTTTACACACATATGATTAAACATAAAGTGAATATCACAACTAGTGCAAGCGTAAAAGAGAGTATTAAAGACTTTATTACAAAACCGAATGTCTTAAACGAATAAATAAACGTCTATAGAGTACTAGCGGAATCTTCTTCAGCACAGGCAGATGACTGGGAGACATACACCTAGAAATCCTCGAAGTCTTCTGGAAACTCCGGACAGTTGTTATTACGGTCTGAGCAGCAAGTATGCAAGGGTGAGTACACTTATGGTTGGTACTCAACAAGTGGCAGGGAAACAACTATAATATATATGCAAGGCTAACCCAAGGAATAGCTGACACGGTTTAACTGCACTCAGCAATTTTAGTTGATCAAATTTTATTAGCAAGCATTAACTAGATATAAGTATATACCATTAAACCCACAAGATAAGCATATATAAAGATATACAACAATTAACCATAAATTAGATCATCAATTTAGATCAACTTCAAGTTAAATTATCATGTGAGGGTCCAAGCCGCTCTTGACCGTGAGCACGGCTAACCGGTTAGTTTTACACTCTGCAGAGGTTGTACACTTTACCCACAATTCGTGTTTCCCATGTCGCCCGGGTTTGCAAAGCCCTTAAACACTTCCTTTGGTGAGTGGCTAGGGATTCACTACGAGGCTTTTCCAAAGAATCACTATATGTGCGCACTGGTCCCTTTTTCTGCGGTGCCTCAGAAGACGAAGCTTCCTTCACCCGCTCCTCAAAGCACGATAACCCAAAAAAAAATAAATCCACCAATCAAACGCCCCAGCACGACATATAGATCATCTAGTTACTTAGCCAAGACCAGAGCCATATAGTATTGTGGTTGTACTGTTTTCCTGGGTGGTTCTCCATGTTCCAATTAAATCATATACTCTTGATTAACAACATTAATCATCATGAACATGGAATAAAACATGTATAATATTTGTATCATCATTAACCAACCATATCCCAAAGTATAGCAACTAGCATAGCTACCCAACATGAAATTAAACCCAAGTTGATCAAGGAAATAAGGTAAACAATACTAGGCATGTCCTTAACTCGGTTCCCATCATATTATAGACACATGCATGAACATAAAAGTAAATGTGATAGTTTTGGTGATTTCATGGGTCAAAAACATGATCAAGGGTCCACTTGCCTTCCTCAAACTGCTGCTGGTCCGGTCCTCCGAAGCCTTGATCTTGCTGCTGCTCCTCGAACTGCGGATCATCTATCGCATCGCACACGCACATACAAGCAAACAAGTACAAACAATAAGAAACAGTACACCAAACAACAAAAACAGTACAAAAAGAGGTTACTAAACTATTCTACTCATTGCAACGATCTCGTGAGCGCAAAGATCATCGAAAACGGATCTAAAACGAGAAAGTTATGGCTAAAACAAGATCTAAGGGCTAATTCGTAATTAAACCTTATACGCAGGGGCTAGATCATAAAAACAGGGGCTGATTTGTAAATATTTTCCAACAGCAGTGGACGGCGGGTTCTAATATGGAAAAACAGAGGGGCTTTAGTGCAAAAAGACCATGGTTGACCGGTATCTGATTAGTTGACTGGGATCCGATCTAATTTGAACCGTCCGATTTAGATCTGACGGCCGCAAGCGGGTCGAGGCTGAGCAGCGGCGCTGGCGGCGGCGCATAGCGCCGGCGGCGAGACTGAGGCGGCGGCGCGTGGCGGCGGGACGGCTGGCGTAGGCCAAAACAGCCGTCCGGGGCTCGTTTGGCTCGGGTCTTGGACTGGAAGCGCGCGCGCGAGCACGCGAACTCGATTAGGGGGTTTGGGAGGGCGCTAGGACAGCGGAGCGGGCTAGCGGCGGCGCATGGCGGAGCGAAAACTCCGGCGAGCGAATGCGGCCGAAATAGAATGAGAGGGAGGGAGATAAAAGGTCGGCGAGGTTCCTCTCACCACGGCGGAGCTCCGGAGCAGCGATGTCGTCGAGAATACGAAGCGGAACGGCGGCGCGGCAAAGCTCCAAGAAGCCTCAACAATGGCGGCGGCGCGACTAGGTTTTTGCGAAGGCGGCGGCTACGGCTTCGGTTTGGGGCTTCCAGGGGTCTAGGGTTCCTTTTATAGGGGCGAGGCTGGCGCCTGGGCGTGCGGGCCCGAGTGGGACGCGGCGGCGCGCGTGGCCGGGTCGGACTCAAGCTAGAGTCCGGCTCGGTCGGGGAGGAAGACGCTCCCGACAGGCGGGGCCCGCTTGGCGGTGAGTCAGGGAGGGGAAGGGGGCGCTGGGCCGGTTGGGCCAAGAGGCGGGGGAACGGGCCGGCGGGGAGGAAAATTCTGGGCCGCGGGAATGAGTTCTGGGCCGCAAGGTGAAAGAGGAAAAAGAAAAAAAAACAGACTGGGCTGAAAGAGAGGGAGAAAGAGAAAACCTTTTCATTTTCTGAAATGATTCAAACTCTTTCAAATTAAATTTAAACTCAAAGATTTGAACTTAAGTTGGACAACAAGCAAATAAAAATGCAAACCAGCATGAGATGCACACACCTATTTTCCTATATTTATTTTATGGCTAAATAATTTATTTAAGCTTGCGATAAATGCTCTAAACTCAAGATGAAATAAATAGCACCTTATCGAACCTACAGAAAACCTAATTAAATTCATTTAGGTTCCTAATTTGAAAATACGGGTGTTACAAACCTACCCCCCTTAAAAGGAATCTCGTCCTCGAGATTCAGCTGGGCTAGCAAAGAGCTGGGGGAATTCTGCCTGTAACTCATCTTCTCTTTCCCAAGTAGCCTCATCCTCTGCATGATGGCTCCACTGAACCTTACACATCCGTATCCTCTTACTCCGAGTAATTCTTTCTAGTGTATCCAAAATTTTGACTGGATACTCGGTATAAGTCAGATCATCTTGCACATTCAGTTCCTCTAGAGGCAATTCCTCCTCTGGCGCCCTCAGACACTTTCTCAACTGAGATATATGGAACACATTGTGCACATCGGACAATCGGGCCGGTAGTTCTAGCTCATAAGCTACTTCACCCCTCCGAGCCAAGACCTTGAATGGTCCGATGTAACGGGGTGACAACTTCCCCTTAACTTTGAATCTGCGCAAACCTCTGATAGGTGACACTTTGAGATACACAAAATCTCCTTCTTCAAAGATCAACTCTCTACGTCCCTTGTCCGCATAGCTCTTCTGCCTCGACTGTGCCACTTTCAGATTCTCTCTAACAATCTGTACTTGTCGTTCGGCCTCTTTGATGATCTCTGGGCCGAACAACTGGCTTTCTCCTGTCTCACTCCAATATAATGGAGTTCTGCACTTCCTTCCATATAGTGCCTCAAACGGTGCCATCTTCAAGCTGGCCTGGTAACTGTTGTTGTATGAAAACTCTGCGTACGGCAAGCTCTTATCCCAGCTGCATCCGTGCTTTAGAGCACAAGCTCTAAGCATATCCTCTAACACCTGATTGGTCCTTTCTGTCTGCCCATCCGTCTGCGGGTGGTAAGCTGAACTGAAATTCAACTTCGTATCCATTGACTCATGTAACTTCTGCCAAAACCGAGACGTGAACTGAGTACCTCTGTCGGACACAATCTTCCTAGGTACCCCATGTAGGCAGACAATCCTGGATATGTATAGCTCTGCCAGTTTGGCTCCCGAGTACGTAGTCTTCACTGGAATGAAGTGAGCTACCTTTGTCAACCTATCCACAATAACCCATATGGAATCATAGCCATCCTTTGTACGTGGTAACCCCACAATAAAATCCATACTAATTTCTTCCCATTTCCATTCTGGTATTTTCAATGGTTGCAACAAACCGGCTGGTCTCTGATGTTCTGCCTTGACTCTCTGACACACATCACATATGGCCACGTGAGCTGCAACATCACGCTTCATGCCATACCACCAATACCTTTCTTTCAAATCCTGGTACATCTTGGTGCTGCCTGGGTGAATCGAATAGGCTGAATCATGGGCTTCCTTTAGAATCTTCTCTCGCAGATGATCCACCTCTGGCACACATATCCTCTTTCTGAACCACACGGTTCCATGTTCATCCTCAGTAAAATCAGGTACCTTGCCTTTTGTTATCAGCTCCTTGATCTCCTTGATTTTATCATCCTCAAGCTGACCCTCCCGTATCTCTTGCTCAAGAGTCGGCTCGACTTCTATAGTGATTCCCTCAGTGTGACCAACAAAACCAAGGTTGAGTTTCTCAAACTCCCAACACAATTCCTGAGGCATCTGCCTAACTCTCATTGCATTTACATTGCTCTTGCGGCTCAAAGCATCTGCAACCACATTAGCTTTCCCTGGATGGTAGTGTATCTCCAGGTCATAATCCTTTATGAGCTCTAACCATCTTCTCTGTCTCAAGTTGAGATCATTCTGGGTGAATATGTACTTCAGACTCTTATGATCAGTATATATCTGACATCTATGTCCCAACAAATAGTGTCTCCATATCTTCAAGGCATGCACCACGGCTGCTAACTCCAAATCATGAGTGGGGTAGTTCTGCTCATGTTTCCTTAACTGACGAGATGCATAAGCAATCACATGTCCCTCTTGCATCAGCACACAACCTAGTCCTTGCCGAGATGCATCACAATATATATCAAAGCTCTTGTGGATATCCGGCATAGCCAACACTGGAGCTGTAGTCAGCCGCTTCTTTAATTCTTCAAAACTGGCTTGGCACTCATCTGACCATACAAACTCTTTTCCTTTCTCCAGTAGCGAGGTAAGGGGTTTCACTATCTTGGAGAAGCCTTCTATAAATCTTCTGTAGTAGCCTGCGAGTCCTAAGAAACTCCGGATTTCTGACACTGTCTGAGGTGGTTCCCACTTCAACACATCTCTGACCTTGCTGGGATCAACTGCAATTCCTCCATCTGTGATGACATGACCAAGAAATGAAACCTCGTTCAACCAGAATTCACATTTGCTGAGCTTGGCATACAACTGATTCTCCCTAAGCTTCTGCAAAACAAGCCTCAAGTGCTCCTCATGTTCTTCCTCATTCTTGGAGTACACCAATATATCATCAATGAACACCACTACGAACTTGTCGAGATACTCCATAAATACCTTATTCATCAAGTACATAAAGTAAGCTGGTGCATTGGTCAACCCGAATGACATAACCGTATATTCATACAACCCATATCTGGTAGTGAAAGCGGTCTTGGGAATATCCGAGGGTCGTATCCTCAACTGGTGATACCCTGACCTCAGATCGATCTTGGAGAATACCTTTGCTCCTCTCAGCTGATCAAACAAATCTTCTATACGAGGCAACGGATACTTGTTCTTGATGGTAACTTCATTTAATGACCTGTAGTCCACACACATCCTCTGTGTACCATCCTTCTTGTCCACAAAGATCACGGGGGCTCCCCATGGTGACGAAATAGCACAAATAAATTTCTTATCTAACAATTCCTTTAATTGTTTCTTAAGTTCTTCTAGTTCACCAGCGGACATCCTATATGGTCTCTTAGCAATAGGTGCAGTGCCAGGTAAAAGATCTATAATAAACTCAATGTCGCGTTCAGGTGGCATACCTGGCAAGTCATCGGGGAACACATCTGAGTACTCGCATGCTATCCTGATGTCCTCTATCAGAGCAGCCTTCATCTTATTCACCGTACAATCTGCTGGTGTTGGAGAGGTTGCAAAGAACTCAAACCTCTCACGTGCTGGGCTGGTAAGGAGCACTGATCTCTTGGCACATTGAATGACAGCGTCGTGCTTGGTTAACCAATCCATCCCAAGGATAACATCAATTCCATCCGAATCCAGAACTATAGGTCTTGCATCAAACTCTCTACCCATAATCTGAATTTTAATTCCATGGCACTGGTACATAGCTCTCATATTTCCCCCGGGTGAGTTTACTAGCATAGCTCTAGGCATGGTGCAAAGCGGTATGGAGTGCTTGGCTATGTATTGAGTAGATATAAAAGTATGCGATGCTCCAGAATCGAATAAAACTGATGCAGGGGCTGAGTTGACTAAGAACATACCGAATACAGCGTCCTGAGCCTCCTGAGCGGTGTCTGCAGCAACATGGTTGACCCTGCCGTGGACGTAGTTCTGCTGTCCTCTGTTGCTCTGCGGGGTCTGATTGTTGTTCCTGGGCTGCTGCTGCTGCGGAGTTTGCCTCTGTCCGCTACCATTGTTCTGAGCAGGAGTGTTCTGAGGAGGATTGGGACAACGGTTCGCATAATGACCATGTCCACCACACTTGAAGCACACGGTGGACCCAGTAGGGGCTGTGTTGTTGTTCCTCACGGGAGTACCGACAGGAGTGTTCTGGCGGTTTTGCTGGGGGTTGAAGCGTTGCGCCGACTGTTGATTCTGTTGATTCTGCTGAACTTGACGCGGGTACTGATACTGATTCTGCCCAAAGTTGGCATTCTATCCTCCTGGGCGAATCTGGTTTCCTTGTGGGGGTCCAAAGCGCGGGCGCGAGTTGCTAGGCTGGCTTTGTGACTCGAACTTCCGCTTCTGCTCGCCCATCTCCTTGCGAGCATTCTCCACGGCGATGGCATTGTCCACCAGTTTCTGGAAACTTTCAAACCTGTGCACCAACAACTGATATCTGATGGGTGCAAGCAACCCTAGCCTGAAGTAGTCCTGCTTCTGCCCATCTGTGGCCACATCTGCGGAGGCATAGCGGGACAACTGGATGAACTTGTCCCGATACTCACTTACGGTCATTCCACCTTGCTTCAGAGCTAGAAATTCCTGCCTCTTCAGCTTCATCAAACCCTCAGGTATATGATGCTCCCTGAATTGAGTCCTGAACTCATCCCAGGTGATAGTGTTTTGATCAACATGGGCGGCGGTATAAGCATCCCACCAGTCTGCTGCAGTTCCTTCCAATCTGCCTGAAGCATACAGTACCTTCTCCCTGTCCGTACACTGAACTATATTTAGCATCTTCTCAATGGTCTTGAGCCAGTCATCGGCGTGAAGAGGATCTGGAGAGTGGGAGAAAGTAGGGGGTCTGTGACTCATGAAGTCACGGTGGCGATCCCTCTGTGGCGGCTGTGGTACTGGAGCTTGATTCGCTTGAGCTTGTAGATTGGCCATGGCATTGGCCATTTGAGTCAACAGCTGTGTCTGCGCAGCAAGGAACTGCTCCATCCCTGCTGGTGGTGGTGGCGGTGGCCCGTTGTTCTGGTTGTTGCCTCCACTCATGTTGTTGGGTTGCTGGTTGTTGCCTCTTCTCTGACGCTGCACTGCTGGCTGATCAACTCCTGATCCGGACCTGGTGTTCACCATCTGACCGGTTAGACAAGTAAGACTCATGAAATAATCATGGTAAATCATAGGTGCAAGGATGAGGTAGAGACAATATAAAATAAAATGGATAACCCCAAGCTTTACTAACTAGCTAACTTTATTAAAAACTTGATGCAATTATGGTCATCACTCCATAATTACACCACAATCATTACAAAAAGCCAACTCACAAATGTTCACAAAACCAAGCATTGAAACACACTGATTAACTAACACACTTAAACAAACGTTCACGAGCTAGCGATTACAAAACGACTCTTCACAAGACTCAACCTAAACTCTTAAGCCTATCATCTAATAGAAACGGTTCTGGTAGCCACGGTCGCCGAAACGAAGCCTCTTGCGCGGGGGTGACAAGGCGGGATGCGGAGGCTCCCCCTCTGGAACAGGTGGAGGCGCCTCTCCTGCAAGTTGGGCCTCTAGCTGGCGAATCCTGTGGTGAGCTTCTCTCAATCGGTCTTGGGTGTCGTCCAGCTGGTTGACGACATTCCTTAAGTCCGTGTCGACTCCGGCGAGAGCTCGTACTATGACATTGACACGGTTCTCCTCGTCCTCTCCAAGTGTCAACTCCGTATGCTCTGTCCCACGAGCACAGCGAGGAAGGTGCTGATAGTCTGTGCTCTCCAAGTCTCGACGGTTAGTGTGGTTGAGAGACCAGAGAGCCCTCATGGCAGCATGGCTTACTGAGGCACGGTAGGTCGCCATGGGTGTCGAGGAATCATGTGCGGAGACGGTCATCATGCCTCGGGGTCCAGTATCCACCCTTATGTGGACCCGAGTGACGAAGTAGTCGCCGAGCGCAGGGTCTTCATAGTGCCTTGTCTTGTACAGGGGAGCCACGGGGTTGTGAAGCTCTTCCAGCGTATCCCGAAGCAGCAGGGGGAAGTGACCCTCCTCGTGGGTTGAGGTGTAGACACAGTACAGTCCCCTTTCTTCTGGCGGGTCTTCATCATCATCCTCATCGTCCGGGTCCTCTGGGCCTTCTGGGTCTCCTCCAGCTGGTGCAGGCGCTGAAGCTGCTGGAGCAGGAGGTGCTGGCGGCGGTGCTGGGGCTTCAACTTCTGACATCTCCAGGGGCTCCTCCTCTTCTCCTCCTCCAGCGACGGCGGTAGCTGGAACCTGAGCTTCGAAATAGGCCAGTGGCGGGCCTAGATCGTGTGATGGCGTCGGCGACGGTAGAGGTGGCTGCATGTTTCCGTCCGCATCGACTTCCCGGATGTTGCCTTCTTGGTCTTCGTCAAAGAAGTAATCCCTCCCGGGCACTTCCTCAACCTCTTCCTCTGGCTGATCTGGAACTGGAGCAGGTGCTGAGGGTGGTACTGGCTCAGCGGGTGCCGGAACAGTACGACGGGCGAAGGCACGACCTCCAGTGCGCTTGCGTGCAGTCTGCCTAGTTCTGGCCATCTGAAGAACAGGATTGAAAAAAATTTTAGAACATACTTGAAAGAAAAGACAAGTATGCGATCAAGGATGAGATAAAAGCTAGCAATAAAGATTGAGCGAATAAGCATGAAAGAGCATGGCCACTAAGCAAGATAGACCTTAATTTTTCGACCATTTCTATCTAGGCTAACGTCCTACAGTCAACACTGCTCTGATACCACTTCTGTCACACCCGGTTTATGAAGGCAAACCGAATGCATCTCATATGTGCGCCAGGATCAGTTTACACACATATGATTAAACATAAAGTGAATATCACAACTAGTGCAAGCGTAAAAGAGAGTATTAAAGACTTTATTACAAAACCGAATGTCTTAAACGAATAAATAAACGTCTATAAAGTAGCAGCGGAATCTTCTTCAGCACAGGCAGATGACTGGGAGACATACACCTAGAAATCCTCGAAGTCTTCTGGAAACTCCGGACAGTTGTTATTACGGTCTGAGCAGCAAGTATGCAAGGGTGAGTACACTTATGGTTGGTACTCAACAAGTGGCAGGGAAACAACTATAATATATATGCAAGGCTAACCCAAGGAATAGCTGACACGGTTTAACTGCACTCAGCAATTTTAGTTGATCAAATTTTATTAGCAAGCATTAACTAGATATAAGTATATACCATTAAACCCACAAGATAAGCATATATAAAGATATACAACAATTAACCATAAATTAGATCATCGATTTAGATCAACTTCAAGTTAAATTATCATGTGAGGGTCCAAGCCGCTCTTGACCGTGAGCACGGCTAACCGGTTAGTTTTACACTCTGCAGAGGTTGTACACTTTACCCACAATTTGTGTTTCCCATGTCGCCCGGGTTTGCAAAGCCCTTAAACACTTCCTTTGGTGAGTGGCTAGGGATTCACTACGAGGCTTTTCCAAAGAATCACTATATGTGCGCACTGGTCCCTTTTTCTGCGGTGCCTCAGAAGACGAAGCTTCCTTCACCCGCTCCTCAAAGCACGATAACCCAAAAAAAAAATAAATCCACCAATCAAACGCCCCAGCACGACATATAGATCATCTAGTTACTTAGCCAAGACCAGAGCCATATAGTATTGTGGTTGTACTGTTTTCCTGGGTGGTTCTCCATGTTCCAATTAAATCATATACTCTTGATTAACAACATTAATCATCATGAACATGGAATAAAACATGTATAATATTTGTATCATCATTAACCAACCATATCCCAAAGTATAGCAACTAGCATAGCTACCCAACATGAAATTAAACCCAAGTTGATCAAGGAAATAAGGTAAACAATACTAGGCATGTCCTTAACTCGGTTCCCATCATATTATAGACACATGCATGAACATAAAAGTAAATGTGATAGTTTTGGTGATTTCATGGGTCAAAAACATGATCAAGGGTCCACTTGCCTTCCTCAAACTGCTGCTGGTCTGGTCCTCCGAAGCCTTGATCTTGCTGCTGCTCCTCGAACTGCGGATCGTCTATCGCATCGCACACGCACATGCAAGCAAACAAGTACAAACAATAAGAAACAGTACACCAAACAACAAAAACAGTACAAAAAGAGGTTACTAAACTATTCTACTCATTGCAACGATTGCGTGAGCGCAAAGATCATCGAAAACGGATCTAAAACGAGAAAGTTATGGCTAAAACAAGATCTAAGGGCTAATTCGTAATTAAACCTTATACACAGGGGCTAGATCATAAAAACAGGGGCTGATTTGTAAATATTTTCCAACAGCAGTGGACGGCGGGTTCTAATATGGAAAAACAGAGGGGCTTTAGTGCAAAAAGACCATGGTTGACCGGTATCTGATTAGTTGACTGGGATCCGATCTAATTTGAACCGTCCGATTTAGATCTGACGGCCGCAAGCGGGTCGAGGCTGAGCAGCGGCGCTGGCGGCGGCGCATAGCGCTGGCGGCGAGACTGAGGCGGCGGCGCGCGGCGGCGGGACGGCCGGCGTAGGCCAAAACAGCCGTCCGGGGCTCGTTTGGCTCGGGTCTTGGACTGGAAGCGCGCGCGCGAGCACGCGAACTCGATTAGGGGGTTTGGGAGGGTGCTAGGACAGCGGAGCGGGCTAGCGGCGGCGCATGGCGGAGCGAAAACTCCGGCGAGCGAATGCGGCCGAAACAGAACGAGAGGGAGGGAGATAAAAGGTCGGCGAGGTTCCTCTCACCACGGCGGAGCTCCGGAGCAGCGATGTCGTCGAGAATACGAAGCGGAACGGCGGCGCGGCAAAGCTCCGAGAAGCCTCAACAATGGCGGCGGCGCGACTAGGTTTTTGCGAAGGCGGCGGCTGCGGCTTCGGTTTGGGGCTTCCAGGGGTCTAGGGTTCCTTTTATAGGGGCGAGGCTGGCGCCTGGGCGTGCGGGCCCAAGTGGGACGCGGCGGCGCGCGTGGCCGGGTCGGACTCAAGCTAGAGTCCGGCTCGGTCGGGGAGGAAGACGCTCCCGACAGGCGGGGCCCGCTTGGCGGTGAGTCAGGGAGGGGAAGGGGGCGCTGGGCCGGTTGGGCCAAGAGGCGGGGGAACGGGCCGGCGGGGAGGAAAATTCTGGGCCGCGGGAATGAGTTCTGGGCCGCAAGGTGAAAGAGGAAAAAGAAAAAAAAACAGACTGGGCTGAAAGAGAGGGAGAAAGAGAAAACCTTTTCATTTTCTGAAATGATTCAAACTCTTTCAAATTAAATTCAAACTCAAAGATTTGAACTTAAGTTGGACAACAAGCAAATAAAAATGCAAACCAGCATGAGATGCACACACCTATTTTCCTTATATTTATTTTATGGCTAAATAATTTATTTAAGCTTGCGATAAATGCTCTAAACTCAAGATGAAATAAATAGCACCTTATCGAACCTACAGAAAACCTAATTAAATTCATTTAGGTTCCTAATTTGAAAATACGGGTGTTACAAACCTACCCCCCTTAAAAGGAATCTCGTCCTCGAGATTCAGCTGGGCTAGCAAAGAGCTGGGGGAATTCTGCCTGTAACTCATCTTCTCTTTCCCAAGTAGCCTCATCCTCTGCATGATGGCTCCACTGAACCTTACACATCCGTATCCTCTTACTCCGAGTAATTCTTTCTAGTGTATCCAAAATTTTGACTGGATACTCGGTATAAGTCAGATCATCTTGCACATTCAGTTCCTCTAGAGGCAATTCCTCCTCTGGCGCCCTCAGACACTTTCTCAACTGAGATATATGGAACACATTGTGCACATTAGACAATCGGGCCGGTAGTTCTAGCTCATAAGCTACTTCACCCCTCCGAGCCAAGACCTTGAATGGTAAGGCTCCGTGGTAAGGCTCGTGGCTAACCATGGGCCGACCAATGGCAAGCCTCTCGTACGACCAAAGCTGTAGCAGTAGTGGACACCCTGCCAGGATAGCGTTCCCATGTGTCTTCATGCAGCCGTCGCAGAGTCCACGATAAGTGGCTGCAAGTACCGCCTCACCCCAGTTGTAGGTCGGTATGTCCTCGTCTCCATCCGCAATCTCCCGTGCATACGGAAGGAGAATCCTATCGACCGAGTTGTCATGAGTGTTGTTGAATATGATGTAACCAAACAACCAAAGTAGGTACGCCTCCAGCGATCTGGTCACACTGTACTCGTCGGCATCCGCAGCCAACAGGGCAGGCTGCATAAACAATTAAGATTAATGGTTTCAACTGACAATGCAACATGTGAATTGTAACAATTAAATTTAAATATACAATAAATATGTATTGTAAATTGTAGTAACTAGGTCTTCGAAGGACCTGCTGCTCGCGGGTGCGGGTTGATCGGAACTGCTTCTTCCACGCGGTCAACCAGGGCAAAACGGGCCTCCAGGTCATCCTTCCACTAGGCCGCCACAACACGCGGACCTACAGCCTCCCCGACGATAGGGAGGCCGAGGAGGTAGGCCACGTTCTGCAGCGTAGGAGTCATCTCCCCACACGGGAGGTGGAACGTGTGTGTTTCCGGCCTCCATCTGTCAACGAGCGCCGTCAGGAGGGATCGGTCGAGCTGAATAGGCCCACCCTCGACAAGACGGCCCAGAGTCAGTAGACCGGCCTCACGTAACCTGCAATAAACAAAATTATCGAAACAAAGGAATACCGACAAATACATAAGTGATAAACAATAATAGTTCATTACATACCTGTCACACCAATCGTGGTGTATAGAGATCGCCTCCCCGGGTGGACGAGGACGTAGCACCTCTAGGGCTCGGTGCTCAACTGCTGCAAAGTAAGATCTGTGGCTCGAGTCGATAACTGGGTATAGCAAGGAGTTCATCTCCATACCTGCATTCAAAAATATATGAGAACACATAGGTACATATATGTTTCATACAAACTGGACGCGTAATATTTATACATTACAGATAGGTTCGATACAAACTACATGCACGATTACTACATATTACAGATAGGTTCGATACAAACTCCACGCACGATATTTATACATTACAGATATGTTCCATACAAACTGGACGCACGATTACTACATATTACAGATATGTTCGATACAATTGTGGATCATGACACCGAATGTCTTCCATGAGCAATTCTCGTGATGGTCGTCTGAACGTAGGAGGTGCTCCATCTCTGGGATTTCCGGAAGGACCGACGTCAGCAGCATCATGAAGTGCATTCTGATGACACTTCTTGTAGTTTTGACCCAATGCTCCACATTGGCTGCAACGCTTTTGTGCCTTGCTTGCTTCGGACTCGTCCATACCATTCCGAATACGACGTGTCTGACAGCGGCCTTTTCCTTTCTTAGTGGCTGGATCAGGAATGATCATCTTATTCTCATTATCCTGAATGAAAGGCCCCACTATTCTAATCCCGTATACCTCATGTCCCCAGGTGGATACAGCTGCTTCCTTGCTGAAGTAAGGTGAAACAAATACTTCTGGCTACAACCCAGACTCTGCACATGCCGCAATGAGATGTGAGCATGGCAAATGCAATAACTTAGGCTTCATGCAGGAGCAGAAGGCTTTGCCATCTACTGTAATCAAACTCTCCTGTACCACCCTATCTCTACAGATACTACGACCAGTTCTATCCTTGCATAGAACCTCAAATCTATGCTCCATTGTACCTGTCGATATGACGCGGTGCAGTTTAGCCTTTTTAATCTTCTCTTGCATATATTGTGTCACTCTTGTGCAAAACTGAATTTGGGGGTTGCTGATGTTTATGCTTACAGCCATGTAACGCTCTCTGAAATACTTCATGCACCCATACATGATGAACTCAACAATTCCCACAAGAGGAAAGGCACGACAAGAACGCATAACCATATTGAAACATTCTGCATGGTTCGTTGTCTGAATACCATACCGAATTTCATTGGTATCATAAAGGAATGACCATTTCTCCTTAGGTGCACCTCGAATCTAGTGTGAAAATAGCTTCTCAATTAAATCCCTAGCCTCTGCAGCCTGACTCAAGCCTGCTCCTGATGCCCTTACCTTCACTAGCTCTGCAGTCAACTGATCAAGCATCTGCCATAATGCATTGAATTTTCTCTGTTGATTTTGGGTGCACAACCTCTTAAACATGTTCTTAAGATCCTTATTCTTGAAGTGGTCATAGAATTTTGCACCCATATGCCTAATGCACCACCTGTTTTGGACATCGGGCCACAATGGAGGCGTTGTCGCAGTTCCACGTTGCAACTTCATTATTGATTGTAGTAGACCTGCATGCCTATCACTAAGAAGGCACACATTTGGATGTGCAGCAACAACATGAACCTTCACTTGTTTAAGAAACCAATACCAACTATCTAAGTTCTCATTCTCAACAAATCCAAATGTGAGCGGAACTATTTGGTTGTTGCAATCTACCCCGATTACGGTGAGTATCTGACATTTATACCTTCCAGTCAGAAATGTGCCATCAATGCAGATCGCCGGAAGACAATACTAAAATGCTCTAACACAAGCACCTATGCAAAAGAAGACTCGTTGCAGAATGCTTTGCCCCCTAGTCACGGCTGGTACGAGGTATGTGTCATAAAAGTTTCCAGGATTTCTAGCAGCAACCTGGGATAACATACGAGGTATGTTATCATATGCTGCCTCGTATGTGCCGAACCGCATCTCGAACACCCTTTGTTTAGCCCGCCATGCCTTCAAATAACTAATGGTGTACTGGTAAGTCTGCTCAATGTGTCGAACAATCATTTTTGGCTCATAATTTAGGTTGTCCATAACCAACCCATATATTTGCTTTGCAACAAAGTTGCATGATATATTGTGATGCGAGGGAAGAACTTCTGACAGCAAACAAGTGTGCTCTGTCACAATGGAACATTTCCAGTTCGACTTCCATTTTTCCTTGAATGCATGTACTCGCCATGGATATCCATCATTCACACACTTCACCTCATATTCTTTACTGCCAGACTTTACGACTCTAAATTCTCGTTTCAATAATATTGCCCATAGTCTCATAGCATATTTTACGGCTTCAATGTTTGGATATGTTGCACCTTGCACTACCTCATTCCCTCTGTACTCACACTCCTAATTTCGTACGTCTTCTGCGACATGACGGCCAAAACCATGCTCCTTCCACTCTTTTGGCAATGAGTACTGCTCATCATCAGATGAGCCCTCATATTCTTCCATCTCTATTACGGTTTGGTCTTCTACCTCCATCTCGTCCACAATGTGTAACACACCGGTGTTAGTTTTGATGTTAATATCGTGCTTAATCGCTAATCAGGGTTAATCACGATCATTAGCGTTAATCGAGTTCGCGCGGTAAACATCGGTTTAGCCGCGTTCGATCTCGTTTTTCTCCTTAATCCAAGTCTCAAATCAACTTTTGCCCAAAAGCAAAGTTGTAGATTTTCTCGTCCTCTACAACTTTTATTTTGGCCAAATTTCAAGTTCCTATATGGAATTTTGAGTTTCAATTGGTCAAAGTCCGATCAAAATTAGTCAAAACGATCACTGTGCTGCGCTGTTCTCTACTGTGCTCGCCTCCGAGCGCGTGGCTTATCCAGTTGCGTGCCCTGGAGGCTTCTCGTTCCTACCCCTTTCTTCCTCCTCGAGCGAGCAGAGCAGCCGAGCCGCGCCATCGCTCGCCCTCCGGCCATAGCTCGCCACCCCGCCTCGATCCTTCGCGCCAGAGCCTTCTTCGCCTCTCTCTTTGCCTCCTCCGCCCGTTCCCAAGCTCAGCCAAGCCACACCCCGGTCGAATCGGGCCCCCAAACCACCGGACTGCCATTGCCCTTCGCCGGAGCTCCGCCTCGCCGTCGATCTTCGTCCTCCGGACCACCTCCGCCTGATTTGGGTGCCCAGTGAGCTCCACCACGCCCTAATCCTCCTCCCCGTCCCTTTCCCCGCGCAAATCCCTCACCGTCGCCGGCGGAACACCACCACGGGCGCCATGGCGCCGCTGCGCCCGCTGCGGGCTGCCTCGGCGCGGTCTCACGCGACGCCGCCTCGCTTCCGGGGGTCGTCTGGGCCCCTAGCCGCGCGCGCGCCCCACCTCCGCCGCCGGCTGGCCACGGCCAGGCCGGACTGCCGCGCCGCCGCGCGCGCCCCTGCGCAGCCGCCGCCGTCGCCGCCCGCATGCGTCTTGGGCCGCCCCCCCCCCCCCGCGCGTGCCTCTGCTCGGCCGCGCCTGCGCTGTCCCCTACGCATGGGCCCGCCCGCGCTGCCCCGCCGGCCGGGCCGGTCCACGGCCGCCTCGCGCGCTGGCGCGCGCCGCCGGTGTGCGGCCGGGGCAAGCGGCAGAGCAGAGCAGGGGAGAGCCCCCCCCTCTCTCTCTTTATTCACTGACGGATGGGGCCCGCTGTCAGGGAGAGGGAGATGGTTAGGGTAGTTTTTGTTGTTGTTTTTGTTATTTCGGCTGAAAGTTTGATAATTGTTAGAAAAAGGCAGAAAAATGCTAAAAATGCAAACCAAATTTTGTTAGGTTTCTAAAATCAAGATCTTCAGAGTAAAAATAGTTGTGCTGGTGAAATGTCACTTTTGCCCCTGCAAAAATTTCAGTTTGTGTTTAACCTAGTTTATTTTGTACCGGTTGTTCTATTGCTCTGGAAATTGTGAAATTTATTCAATAAATTACGTTTTGTATGTGTAGTTCACTGAAAAATTTCCTTGGGTAAAAGCTTTGTGTGTGTTGCAAATCCATTTATGCTCGATTTATTATTGCTAGTAGCAAAGTAAATGTTTTCTTTTCTCAATAATTGTTAATAAATTTTTCCTGCATGTGTTAGCATTGCATCTTGATCGCTTGTATCATTTCATTGCACCATTTTAAGTCTTGCTTGGCAACTTTTTTCATACGTGTAGACGTCACGAGCGAAGCCGTCTACGAGTTGGTCGCTGAGCCGATCCAGGAGCCGCAAGCAGGGGAACCACAAGCCGAAGCAGCCGTCGAGCCAGATCCAGAAGTTGCTAATCTCGCTGACTGGCAAGGCAAGCCCCGGTGCATAATCCTTAATTTTAGTATTCAATAATTGTTATATAATTATTGTGCATTTAAGTTTCTAGGAGTTGATTGGAACCTTAGATGCATGATCCCTAGGTTTCCTCAGTCACTCTACTAGTATAGAGGTCGTTAGTACTGCAATGCTTAATTAGGATTCGGTAGAAGATGAGTGATTCCTGTCACTCGCGAGATATAGGTCTTGTTACTTAGGAGAAAGTTGCTGGAGAATGAATCTTTGAGAAAAAGAAAGGAAAAATGGAGACCGGACGGAGATGGATTGGTTATGGATATGGAAGTTATGGAAAGTGAGCCTCCGCCTGTGTCGATTGAGGACCGTACCGTTGTTGGCACTACTGATCGAGGATTGAACAGTACTAACCGCATGCCGGGAGTAGGAGGTAGTCGAAACCGGTAAGCTCAGTACCATATGTGCACCGGTAGGCGGACTTGATACTGTCTTCACCAGTGGAGCTAGTATACAAACTCATGGCTGACCCTTCGTTGGTATCGGTGGGGCTAGCAGTCCCGGGTCGCAGGGCAGTTCGCCTATTCGGTGTGCATATGTGAAGGGTTGGTGTGTATAGCCCGACGGGGCATATACGTGCCGTGTTGGTTAGGTCCACCTTGCAAGGTTAAATCGGATCGATTCGCCGTGACTCGCGGATATGAGAACCTTGATCTCTCTGTCACATCGTAGTAAATGATGGAATTGAGAATGGAAAGTTGAGAATATAAGTTATGGTTGTGGTGCTCTGAAAAGATAATGTGATCAACCATGCGTGCTCTAGATGTTTAGGCAAATCTAGTTGGTACCTGATGAACTTAAATTGAGCTAAAATATTGCAAGTAAGGATCCAGTATTAGTAGCTTTTCAGCAAAACAACTTCAGAGCCAAAAAGCTTTTCATGTCTAGTTATTGGGCTAAGTATACCCATAGTCGGGTAAGTCTTGCTGAGTATTAGAATACTCAGGCTTGTTGTTGCCATATATTTTAGCAGGTTGCGTTCCGGAGGACTCCGAGGAGATCTGCGCCTCGTGGATCGGTCAACCACTTCCTCCGGGTTGGTCGGTCGAGTGGGTCCCGTCTTCGCAGCGAAGTGCGGGCAGGTGAGCCTCACATCAGTGGGCAAAATGTGAAGTTCATCTTCTGACATCGACGTTATCTATCGTATTGTTTTGAAGCTTGTTTTAACTCTAAATTATTTTCCGCTGCATTTGAACTCTGAGGTTTGAATTGTAAAACTGGCTTGTAAACTCTTTTTGTAGTTTAAGTTGGTGCTTCTGTTAAACTCGGTTTGTAAATGGTTTTGAATGCTTTTATCGCTGGTAATCATCTGTGCTCGTCTTTTGGCGAGAGTTCCCGTGCAACCGATCCTGGTTACAGCAGGCGGTCTGAGTGTACTGGTTGAGTGCAGTAATTCTGGTCTGAGTTTAAGTGTTAATTATTACACTTGATTGGTATTATTTGGACTGTTCTGTGACAGCTGGCATCAGAGCTAATTGCACTGGGGGGTGATTACTTGAGTGCTTAACTGCAAAACTTTTGGGTTTTTCGAAAAGTTGACGCTAGATGCGCTAAGGAATAGGATAGATAGTTCGTATGCCCTAATTATGTGTTATAAGTTAGGAGGCATCTAAGTATTTAGTTTATTCCAGCACTTCCAGCATTTACTTCTCGTTAAACCTTACTTTTATGCACAACTACTATTCTGTAACGACGCACCTACGCTGAGGTAAGCAAGGTGAGTATTCTGATAGTCCTTAGAATAGCCCACGTGTTTCATACGTGCGCGGGTCCCGTATGTTGAGCATACGAGGAGGTGATAAGGCTCAATTCAAACGAGCCTGTCGCTATCTGCCGCCTGATATGGAGTGCGGATTTCTTACCGTGTGATTGTGATCACGGCCATCTCGTAAGGCAATGTTACGAGGTGAAGACTCGTTATGCAGTTGGTCATAACCGTGTACCTTGGGACACGTGTACCCTTGGATATCCCATAAGGCGATTTGTACGGGAAGTGAATACGTTGCTTCGGTAACATATGCAGCGCTGCCCATTCAGCGTCGAATGTTTGGGTGCCATCTCTATAGTGGATGGTAATGTATGTGTAAATATGTGGGAAACTGCATATGTGTTACCCGTGTGGCGTAGGACACATGGGGGCCGTTCGTGTGTGCTGGCACGAAGGGTCCAGAAATAGATATTTATATCTCTCTCTTGTTGTCTTGGTTTGTTTGCAGGAACACTAACTACATAAGAACGTTATGAATCCTTGATCGTAGGGACGACTAGTATATATAGGGAGAGTACGTAATTGTGCCACTAGTCGTCTTCGTATACCATAATTGGTAATTGTTTGGGTGAGAACGATAGAACGTGCATGCATCTTGCATTTTCGAGTTGGTTGGTCGCTTCGTAGTGAATAGTTGTGCAACCTTAAGACTGCAACATTATAGCTAGTCTAGTTTCCAACCTGCTGTTCAACTCGGTTAAATGCGGTTTCAATTGAAGCAAACCATTTTGTTCTCTTGGTGAACCATAGCGCGAAGGGAACGATTCATGCTGTGTGTTCATATTAATTATGCACATTCTTTATTGCATGGATTGGTCCCGATAGCGGAATGGCTAACCAAGAGATGGTGCTTTTGCAGATGGGCAATAACAACACTGCTAACCGTGGAAATGAGGGTCAAGGAGCACAGCCACCACCGTCTCCATCCTTGGCTCAGGCTATTGCGACTCTTATCGCCGACCGCAATGAGCAGACCGAATTGTTGAGGCAACTAGTGCAAAGCAATGCTGGAAGAGGTCGACAAGCACCACCAGTAGAAACTGACTATGTCGGTTTTCTTGCCACCCAACCACCTCTATTCCACAAGGCCGAAGATCCCCTTGAGGCAGATGCTTGGATTCGCACCATGGAGGACAAGTTTGGCATTCTTAATTGCACAGAAGTGGACAAGACTGCCTTTGCAGCGCAACAGCTGAGAGGCCCGGCAAAGATATGGTGGGCTAGTCATTTAGCTATGCAACCAACAGAGAGACAGATTCCCTGGTCAGAATTTAGAGAGATTTTTAGGGCACATTATATTCCAGAAGGTTTCATAAAGGTGAAAGTGGAGGAGTTTCTAAATCTAAAACAAGACCACAAATCAGTGATGGAATATGCTAATATTTTCAATCATCTTGCGCAATATGCTGCACATCATGTAGATACCGATGAAAAGAAGCAAGATTGTTTCCAGAAAGGGTTAAATACTGAGTTACTCATGCATTTAGCAGCGAGAACATTTACCAGCTACAGTGACTTGGTCAGTAAAGCTATTCTCCAAGAAGATGCGATGCTGAAGCATGAAAAGGCGAAAAAGAGGAAGAAATCACCTATTGGGTCTCCTGGGAATGTGGTGCAACGCCTATGCCTGGGATCCACTAGCTTTTCCCAAACTCAATATCAACTACAACAGGGGATGCCTGAACATGTGGCTCCTTCACAGTTGGAGCAAAAGAAACCAATACTGCAGCATGTTTTTCGCTCCCACCCTGAACCGTACAAGCATCACCTAGCCGAGGGTTGCCATCACTCGGAGAATATCTATTACACTCCACCCAAGCCGAGAAAAGGTTCTAGCAATACAAATAAGAAAAACAAGGTGCCGTATATTAAGGATGGTTGTGTGAGTTACACCACTTGTGAGGATGTGCCAGAAGGGGAGAACGTGATGGCAGATATATTTTCCCTCAATGATCATCCAGTTAGAGTTCTATTCGATTCTGGTGCTTCACATACATTTCTTAGTAAGGCTTGTGCCGATAGGCACAGATTGAAAATTGATTGCATGAACACTTCATATAAAATTCAATCCCCAGGTGGTCAAATAATCACAAACCAAATGGCAAGAAAGGTACCAATCAACTTGGCTGGGAGAATCTTTCCGACCAATTTTATCATTCTCCCACATCAAGGGATTGATATCATATTGGGTATGAATTGGATGAAGGCGCATG
Source organism: Panicum virgatum (assembly GCF_016808335.1). Taxonomy (NCBI): domain Eukaryota; kingdom Viridiplantae; phylum Streptophyta; class Magnoliopsida; order Poales; family Poaceae; genus Panicum; species Panicum virgatum. Next base: position 441,946 of record NC_053143.1, read on the forward strand.
GAGTGGTGTTGGATACTCAGGCGCATGCTGTTCATATCAATTCACGTGCACATAGTTCTACTGTGTTACTTTTGACCAAGTACAAGGCACACAATACAACCATAAATAAATTGGAGGGTAAAAGCTTAGAGGAGATACCTGTAGTGTGTGATTATTCAGATGTCTTTCCAGAGGATTTACCTGGACTGCCACCTGATCGGGACGTTGAGTTTGTTATTGAACTCCAACCGGGTACAGCACCTATCTCTAGAAGGCCATATCGGATGCCACCAAATGAATTGGCAGAACTGAAGGTACAATTGCAAGACCTACTGAATAAGGGTTTCATTCGTCCAAGCTCATCACCGTGGGGATGCCCAGCTTTATTTGTGAAAAAGAAAGACCAGAGTTTGAGGTTATGTGTTGATTACAGGCCTTTAAATGCGGTTACCATCAAGAATAAATACCCATTGCCTCGCATTGACATTCTCTTTGATCAGTTAGCCGGAGCTAAGGTATTTTCTAAGATAGATCTTCGATCCGGTTATCACCAAATAAAGATCAGACCTCAGGACATTCCAAAGACTGCTTTCTCCACTCGCTATGGTTTATTTGAGTACCTAGTCATGTCTTTTGGATTGACTAATGCTCCAGCTTACTTCATGTATCTTATGAATTCGGTTTTCATGCCTGAGTTGGACAAGTTTATTGTGGTATTCATTGATGACATCCTGATATACTCCAAGAATGAAGAAGAGCACGCCAAGCACCTTCATATTGTTCTTCAACGTCTACGAGAGCACAAGTTGTATGCAAAATTCAGCAAATGTGAATTTTGGCTTAAAGAAGTTCCTTTTTTTAGGCCATGTCATATCTGTAGAGGGTATTTCAGTTGATCCAGGAAAAGTTCAGGATGTGTTGGATTGGGAGGCTCCAACATCAGTTAAGGAAATTCGCAGCTTTCTAGGATTAGCTGGGTATTATCGTCGATTCATCCCAGAGTTTTCAAAAATCGCTAAGCCTATGACCGAGCTACTCAAGAAAGGTGTCAAATTTCATTGGAATGACAAATGTGAAGAGGCTTTCCATACTCTGAAAAAGCTTTTAACTTCTGCACCTATCCTAGCTCAACCCGATACATCAAAACCATTTGACATATAATGTGATGCATCTGGTACTGGTATTGGTTGTGTCTTGATGTAGGAGAACCGAGTGATTGCATATGCGTCTAGGTCACTCAAACGCCACGAGGAAAATTACCCAACTCATGATTTGGAATTAGCTGTTGTAGTTCATGCTCTGAAGATATGGCGGCATTATCTCTTGGGTAGTCTTTGTCGCATCTACACTGACCACAAGAGCCTTAAGTATCTTTTTACTCAACCTGATTTGAACATGCGCCAAATGCGATGGTTGGAACTAATCAAGGATTATGAACTTGAAGTGCAATATCATCCGGGTAAAGCGAATGTAGTTGCAGATGCGCTAAGTCACAAAGCTCACTGTCATTGCATCTCAGCTATACCATTGAGCGAGTCTCTTTGCTTTGAAATGGAAAGGCTGAACTTGAGCATTGTACCACATGGCACACGGGCCCATCTAGAACTCACTCCTACTCTTCGTGATCTAATCATCACAGCACAAAAGAAAGATAAAGGAATAAAGGAAATTCAGAGGAGATTATCAGAAGGAGATCCGAAAGTAAGTTGTTTCCACCAAGATAGTGAGAATGTGTTATGGTTTAAGAACCGATTAGTGGTGCCTAAGGATTTTGCGCTCAGAAAGCAAATTCTTGATGAAGCTCATACCTCTCGGCTATCAATTCATCCTGGTAGCAACAAGATATATCAAGACCTCAAACAACAGTTTTGGTGGACTCGGATGAAAAGAGAGATTGCCAAGTATGTGTCAGAATGTGACATCTGTCGTAGGGTCAAAGCTAGTCATCTCAGACCAGCTGGAACGTTGCAACCCTTGAGTATTCCTGAATGGAAATGGGAGGACATCAGCATGGATTTCATTGTCGGTTTACCCCGAACTCAAAAGGGTTATGATTCGATCTGGGTCATTGTAGACCGCCTGACCAAATCTGCACATTTTCTTCCAGTTAAAACAATCTATCGAGCAAAGAAGTATGCCGAGTTGTATATGGATCGCATCCTATGTTTACATGGAGTGCCAAAGACTATCATATCAGATCGAGGGACCCAGTTTGTTGCTCGCTTCTGGGAACAATTGCATACTTGTTTAGGAACTCGACTGATCCACAGCTCAGCCTATCACCCTCAAATAGATGGCCAAACAGAGAGAATTAACCAGATTTTAGAAGATATGCTCCGCGCATGTGTTTTAGCCTACCCGCAGAAATGGGATGAATGCTTGGCATTAGCTGAATTTTCTTATAACAATAGCTATCAAGAAAGCATTAAAATGGCACCATTCGAAGCTTTATACGGTCGTCGATGTCGTACTCCACTGAATTGGTCTGAAGTTGGAGAGAGGACTATTTTTGGACCTGACATGGTTAAAGAAGCCGAAGAACAAGTTCATCTGATTCAAGAAAACTTGAAGATTGCGCAGTCCCGTTACAAGAGTTATGCGGATAAGCGGTGTGACCCACTTGTTTTGAAATCGGTGACCACGTCGATCTGAAAGTCTCACCGTGGAAAGGCGTGCAAAGATTTGGAGTAAAAGGAAAGTTAGCTCCCCGCTACATTGGTCCATACCCAATTGTGGAGAGATGTGGCCCTGTAGCTTACCGGTTGGATCTTCCAGCAAAATTTTTGGCAATTTATAACATTTTCCATGTGTCACAACTGAAGAAGTGTTTGAGAATTCCAATGGAAGCTATTGACAGTGACTCAATTCAATTAGAATCTGATCTCACTTATCCTGAGTGTCCAATCAAGATACTTGATCGCAAGGATCGAGTTACTCGTCGCACCACCAACCGATTCTACAAAGTTCAGTGGAGTAATCACTCCGAAGATGAAGCTACATGGGAGAAGGAGGAATTTCTGATATCCAAGTATCCGGACTTTTTAAACGCTCATCAAGGTACTTCTCTAATGCCCCATCTCATCTTATACGTTCCCTCGTGCGTGAATCTCGGGACGAGATTCCTTTAAGGGGGGAAGGTTGTAACACACCGGTGTTAGTTTTGATGTTAATATCATGCTTAATCGCTAATCAGGGTTAATCACGATCAATAGCGTTAATCGAGTTCGCGCGGTAAACATCGGTTTAGCCGCGTTCGATCTCGTTTTTCTCCTTAATCCAAGTCTCAAATCAACTTTTGCCCAAAAGCAAAGTTGTAGATTTTCTCGTCCTCTACAACTTTTATTTTGGCCAAATTTCAAGTTCCTATATGGAATTTTGAGTTTCAATTGGTCAAAGTCCGATCAAAATTAGTCAAAACGATCACTGTGCTGTGCTGTTCTCTACTGTGCTCGCCGCGACCGATCACCGGCGACTCCACGCGTCGCGCGCGCCGGCAATCCACGCCCTCCGTGCGCGTGGCTTATCCAGTTGCGTGCCCTGGAGGCTTCTCGTTCCTACCCCTTTCTTCCTCCTCGAGCGAGCAGAGCAGCCGAGCCGCGCCATCGCTCGCCCTCCGGCCATAGCTCGCCACCCCGCCTCGATCCTTCGCGCCAGAGCCTTCTTCGCCTCGCTATTTGCCTCCTCCGCCCGTTCCCAAGCTCAGCCAAGCCACACCCCGGTCGAATCGGGCCCCCAAACCACCGGACTGCCATTGCCCTTCGCCGGAGCTCCGCCTCGCCGTCGATCTTCGTCCTCCGGACCACCTCCGCCCGATTTGGGTGCCCAGTGAGCTCCACCACGCCCTAATCCTCCTCCCCGTCCCTTTCCCCGCGCAAATCCCTCACCGTCGCCGGCGGAACACCACCACGGGCGCCATGGCGCCGCTGCGCCCGCCGCGGGCTGCCTCGGCGCGGTCTCGCGCGACGCCGCCTCGCTTCCGGGGGTCGTCTGGGCCCCTAGCCGCGCGCGCGCCCCACCTCCGCCGCCGGCTGGCCACGGCCAGGCCGGACTGCCGCGCCACCGCGCGCGCCCCTGCGCAGCCGCCGCCGTCGCCCTGCCTTGCCGTCGCCGCCCGCTTGCGTCCTGGCCCCCCCCCCCCCCCCGTGCGTGCCTCTGCTCGGCCGCGCCTGCGCTGTCCCCTGCGCGTGGGCCCGCCCGCGCTGCCCCGCCGGCTGGGCCGGTGTGCGGCCGGGGCAAGCGGCAGAGCAGAGCAGGGGAGAGCCCCCCCCCCCTCTCTCTTTATTCACTGACGGATGGGGCCCGCTGTCAGGGAGAGGGAGATGGTTAGGGTAGTTTTTGTTGTAGTTTTTGTTATTTCGGCTGAAAGTTTGATAATTGTTAGAAAAATGCAGAAAAATGCTAAAAATGCAAACCAAATTTTGTTAGGTTTCTAAAATCAAGATCTTCAGAGTAAAAATAGTTGTGCTGGTGAAATGTCACTTTTGCCCCTGCAAAAATTTCAGTTTGTGTTTAACCTAGTTTATTTTGTACCGGTTGTTCTATTGCTCTGGAAATTGTGAAATTTATTCAATAAATTATGTTTTGTATGTGTAGTTCACTGAAAAATTTCCTTGGGTAAAAGCTTTGTGTGTGTTGCAAATCCATTTATGCTCGATTTATTATTGCTAGTAGCAAAGTAAATGTTTTCTTTTCTCAATAATTGTTAATAAATTTTTCCTGCATGTGTTAGCATTGCATCTTGATCGCTTGTATCATTTCATTGCACCATTTTAAGTCTTGCTTGGCATCTTTTTTCATACGTGTAGACGTCACGAGCGAAGCCGTCTACGAGTTGGTCGCTGAGCCGATCCAGGAGCCGCAAGCAAGGGAACCACAAGCCGAAGCAGCCGTCGAGCCAGATCCAGAAGTTGCTAATCTCGCTGACTGGCAAGGCAAGCCCCGGTGCATAATCCTTAATTTTAGTATTCAATAATTGTTATATAATTATTGTGCATTTAAGTTTCTAGGAGTTGATTGGAACCTTAGATGCATGATCCCTAGGTTTCCTCAGTCACTCTACTAGTATAGAGGTCGTTAGTACTGCAATGCTTAATTAGGATTCGGTAGAAGATGAGTGATTCCTGTCACTCGCGAGATATAGGTCTTGTTACTTAGGAGAAAGTTGCTGGAGAATGAATCTTTGAGAAAAAGAAAGGAAAAATGGAGACCGGGCGGAGATGGATTGGTTATGGATATGGAAGTTATGGAAAGTGAGCCTCCGCCTGTGTCGATTGAGGACCGTACCGTTGTTGGCACTACTGATCGAGGATTGAACAGTACTAACCGCATGCCGGGAGTAGGAGGTAGTCGAAACCGGTAAGCTCAGTACCATATGTGCACCGGTAGGCGGACTTGATACTGTCTTCACCAGTGGAGCTAGTATACAAACTCATGGCTGACCCTTCGTTGGTATCGGTGGGGCTAGCAGTCCCGGGTCGCAGGGCAGTTCGCCTATTCGGTGTGCATATGTGAAGGGTTGGTGTGTATAGCCCGACGGGGCATATACGTGCCGTGTTGGTTAGGTCCACCTTGCAAGGTTAAATCGGATCGATTCGCCGTGACTCGCGGATATGAGAACCTTGATCTCTCTGTCACATCGTAGTAAATGATGGAATTGAGAATGGAAAGTTGAGAATATAAGTTATGGTTGTGGTGCTCTGAAAAGATAATGTGATCAACCATGCGTGCTCTAGATGTTTAGGCAAATCTAGTTGGTACCTGATGAACTTAAATTGAGCTAAAATATTGCAAGTAAGGATCCAGTATTAGTAGCTTTTCAGCAAAACAACTTCAGAGCCAAAAAGCTTTTCATGTCTAGTTATTGGGCTAAGTATACCCATAGTCGGGTAAGTCTTGCTGAGTATTAGAATACTCAGGCTTGTTGTTGCCATATATTTTAGCAGCTTGTGTTCCGGAGGACTCCGAGGAGATCTGCGCCTCGTGGATCGGTCAACCACTTCCTCCGGGTTGGTCGGTCGAGTGGGTCCCGTCTTCGCCGTGAAGTGCGGGCAGGTGAGCCTCACATCAGTGGGCAAGATGTGAAGTTCATCTTCTGACATCGACGTTATCTATCGTATTGTTTTGAAGCTTGTTTTAACTCTAAATTACTTTCTGTTCCGTTTGAACTCTGAGGTTTGAATTGTAAAACTGGCTTGTAAACTCTTTTTGTAGTTTAAGTTGGTGCTTCTGTTAAACTCGGTTTGTAAATGGTTTTGAATGCTTTTATCGCTGGTAATCATCTGTGCTCGTCTTTTGGCGAGAGTTCCCGTGCAACCGATCCTGGTTACAGCAGGCGGTCTGAGTGTACTGGTTGAGTGCAGTAATTCTGGTCTGAGTTTAAGTGTTAATTATTGCACTTGATTGGTATTATTTTGACTGTTCTGTGACACAATGCTATGTATCCTCTCTCCCTCATCAACAAGGCTCTGTGATCCCAAATTTTGGTTCTCTGTCTCTTCTGACTCATCTTGCTCAACATAATTGGTCTCTCTTCGAATACTTGGAGTTGCTTGATCTGCACCATGTTGGATTTTATTTTGTGTCTTCTCCCGGATTTGAACAAGAATGGCCAGAGGCCACCCACACTCTAGAGATGTTTGCATGTACTTCTGCCAGTCATCAGTGCTGTGTATCATCATCAATTCCCATAAATCACTTTCTACCTCCTAATTAACAAGAGACTGGACGGTCATCACATGTGTCAACGGATCAACACGGAACCCACGCTGCAGCCACTTACATATGAAACCAAAACTCCTTTCCAGAAGTTTATCTATGACGCTAGATGTGCACTTAAAGGCAGAAAGGTCTACTCTATTTGGCCCATACAAAACATTATAGTCACCATAAAATACTTGAAACTGCATCTTGCTCGACATATCTGTATATCACAGAATACTTATCGAGTTATACTCTTTACTTCACTACCTTATTCAATAATCCGTAAAAACTAAGTATAGAATTCAACTACAACGTATAATTATTCATAACTACGTGATGACACTCAAATTATATACTGCATATGCCAAATTCTATTCTAAATCATAATTAATTTATAAACACGTCTCTAATAGTACTGCAATTGTAATAATAAATGCATAGTACTAATTTTCTAAACTAATTTACTACTACGTAACTAAAAACTAAAGTATCATTAAACACCTACTTAAATGGTTTTACTATAGCACTAATTAAATTAAATTACTCTACAATACCAATGGAAAAATACATAAATTAAATGTACTAACCTGCAGATCACAAGTGCGGAATCCGGCAGGGCTTCGCCGCTTCCCTTCTCCTCATCCCTCTCTTTTTTTCTGGATTTTGGTGGAATTTATAGGCTCAAATGAGGAGAGAATGGGAGTAGAAGGCTTATATAGGGGAGCAAGCTCCGGTCGCCCGAGGGGGGGTGACAGGCCCCCCCTGTCGCCCGCGGGGGGGTGGGGGGCGACAGGCCCCCCTGTCGCGCCTGTGGGCGGGGCCCATCGGTCGCCCGAGGGGGGGCGACATGCCCCCTGTCGCCCGTTGGGGGGGCGACAGGCCCCCTTGCAATTTTTTTTGGCCAGGAACCTCGTTGCAAATTTGAAGAAAAAAATTACAATTAGGACCTGTCGCCCTATGGGGGGCGACCGGTGGGTAATTTTAAAATATTTCAAAACAGACATATATTTTTGAAATTTTAATTTTTTTAAAATATAAAAAAAGAAAAAAGCGCTCGAGAGCGGCTGGTGGCGCGGGGCGGCCCAACGGGTGCACGGGCGGCGGGCAGCGGCCGAACAGAGCCGTGGCGGCGCAGCTGGCCGATGGCATGGCCCAAGTGCGCGCCTGCGGCAGCCCAGCTGCGCGGCGCTTGGGCAGGAGGCCCAGCTGCTGGACGTGTGAGGGCAGCAGCTCAGACGGTCGGCGCGGGGCTGCAGGCCCTGTGGCGGCCCACGCGATTGTTGGCTGCGGCGCGGCAGTAGCCGAAGATCTCACTGTTTTGATCCAAATCGATGGAAACAGGATCAAGTAACACGATCGAGTAGCATCTACGGGATGCTAATGGCCGATGCACACGCAGGTTACGTCGCCATGCACGAGCACGATCAACGTGATCGTTCACTTACACGTGCATTAAGAGATTATTAAAACCCCATTCAACGTAAGTAGCCAAAGAAATTAATTACGTAGTTCTCAACGTCAACGTGGAACTAATCAAGATAACGATCTCCTGGATTGGCCGTACAAAATTGATTGAGATTTCTCGCTGCAGCGCTTCTGGCGCCGAGGCCGCCGACACTGAGTCGCGATCTACAGAACACAATTGTTCGTACCTCCATCCACGCAATGAATCGGAGGCTGTCGCGTAGGACAGTTCGGTTAAGTCAAAGATCTGCCGGCGTGACGGAGAGTTGATGCAGAACAAATCGGATCTCGCAGCAACGCGATGTCGGGGTAGAGCGTGCTGATAACGTGTTGCGAAACTACGTTACCGCGGATCACCAGATCCGTTCCTCTTCCCTCCCGTAGCAGATCAGGCGTGGAGAAATTGTAGATCCCGTCTCCCATCCCAGGTGCACGACAGATAGAACACACAGGAGACAGATATAGGTGGAGCTTCTGGCCTCTTATCTTATTCATTATAGATACACGTGGTGTTTATTATATAGAGGTGGATAACCCTTCAGGGGTGTATTTGGTATGAGCCCACCCAAATCAATCATCAGGCCCGGTATAGGGCCTTTGAGCCACACGAGTCCGGTCCAGTCCAAACAATATCTATCTATCTATCCCATTAATGGCCGGCCATGCTGTCAGCCGGCCGAGCGTGCGTCGTTTACTAATGGAGTCAGTGACTGATCACATGATTAAGGACAATATCTGCAGGTTAATTACTGATGGTGCAACTTGGCTGCGCTTCCATAGTTCCACTCCAACCGGAGGCGGAGCCCCCAACGCCGCCGCAGCAAGAGAGCTGAGACTGAGAAGGCCAGCCGGCTGCCGGCCATGTCCTCCTCGAGCGCCTCCTCCCCGGCAGCCAGCTCATCGTCCACTGTTGGAGAACGGCTTATTAGTGCCGGTCACAGGACGTGTTAGTGCCGGTCCCTGTGACCGGCACTAAATGGCCGGCACTAACGTGACAGACGTTAGTGCCGGCTACTCTGACCGGCACTAACGTGCGTATGTTAGTGCCGGTCCGTATTACCAGCCGGCACTAACGTGCCCGCCGCCGCCCGAGTCCTGACAGCAAGGTTAGTGCCGGCTGATATAACTAGCCGGCACTAAATGTTTTTTCTTCTTTATGTTTCTTTTCTTTTTATTTTTATACGTATGGCTATGCGTATTTCTAGCATATGTGACTACATAGTCGTACTCTTTGCATTGCACAGTATTATTAGAACAGCATATTACACTAATATTATATATATATATGTCATGTATGGAACACTTAGGAGTTCCACAGTACATGAGATGTTACAAATTATTGCGCACATCAACTATAATAACGTATCAGCTTCCTCGTCGTCGGATCTTCTTGGGCGACACTTAGACGGAGATCGCCATGAAATTCGCCCTTAGGATTTATGACTTCATCGAGTAGAAATCCGCATATAGCTTCTTGAATTGCCCTGATCCGAGCAATTTCAATGAGTTCTTCTTTCATCCACCAACGCTGTCACATTTTTCGATAAAAACATGAGAATAAAAAATAATAAATTAAAATAATGAGCAGATGTGATTGTGCTCACGTACATTGAATGCCTCCACTGTCATTTGCCCTTTTTCACTTGCAAAAGAGTTGATCCACTCGCATACGTAGTATCCACATAAGTTGTTTCCTTGGCCCTGTCTCCAACACTATGGACAAATGTGGGTTACGATATAGAATTTTTCTGATGTTTATTGCGAATGACATTAGTAGCGAGAGTATATTCATACCGGAAAATCAGTCACCCAATGAAGAGGCTCGATTTCACCTATGGGCAAGCCTGTGTGTTTGTGGAGGTAGCGACTCCATGCAGTATTTACCACCTCGATGATATCTTGGTATTTTGATTTATCTTGCCTTAACGAGTCGTACACCAAGACCTTGTGCTCCTCAATCCGAATACAAAGCAATATCCAATGAAAGCTGTGCATATACATACGCATAACCAATTAATGTTGATTATAATAGTTATTAAATAGTATTATTAATACGAAGGGATTGAAAAAAAAGTCTAACAAAGAACGACTCACTGATGGTTGTATGGCAAGAGAATGAAGGGACACATGCTATTTTTACGCAACCCCCTGTATATAACATTGACTATGTCTCCAGGATTTAGCGCTAGCGATTTCTCGTGTATAATATCGGGGTCGAAGAACCCGACGTTATGGAAGTTCTTCTTTCGGCAAATTTGAATTTTTGACCTACATGACACAAGAAAAACGGGGATCAGTCAACACACAAGACTAAAATAATGAAACGAGAGACAATACTTACATGCACCATACACTGACGAGGCACTTGTAAAGGGCATCTTGATGGTATAAATCGTAAAGTGCTGCAAACTCGATATATACATCATCTCCCCCCCCGCCAGAAATGCTCATCTTTAATCCGAGCTGGGAACATCTCTAATTGATTAGCTTTAGATTGCACGGCATACCATTTGTGTAACTCGGCCATTCTCGTTGGTAGGAATGGTAGCAACTCTGGCCATATCAAAGGTTCACCAAGTACAAACTTTTTCTTGCCGCGTGCATTCTGTAGGGCCTCCCCAAGCAATTGAGCCCTTGTTAGATCAGTTTGCAATATCATCCCAGCCATGGTCAACGGATCTCTTGATTCATCGGGACATTCTTCACGCGGCACTATCAACGGAGGGATCGATTGTTTGGACTGCTCTCCGAGCTGGGGAACGGTCTTTGCATTAAGCCGCCGATTCTTGGGGTTGCTGTAGCACTTTCTGATCTGACGATCATAATCCGACTCCCTTTATTTCTCCTTGGTGGGATCTTTAATGAAGTGTTTAATAAAGTGTGCCTTGGTGGGAAGCAACACTACTACGACGCTGAGAAGAGGGGCTGATCTCGACATGGGCAGCAGGTTGGTCCGAGCGTTGCCCAACTGCTGCCTCAAGTGACATTATCCGGTTTTCTAGGCTACAGATCATCTCTGCCACTACTGCCTTGCTTCTGCATCGGCTTCGGTAGGTTTCGAGATCTCCGGAAAAACCATATTTCCATGGAACTACGCCCACGCCTCGGGTCCGTCCAGTGTGTTCCGCATTCCCAAGAGCGTAAGTCAGCTCGTCATTCTCTCTGTTAGGCTGGAAGGTTCCTTCTTCCGTACACCTCATTGCGTCGTCGAGTCTTTGGGCAGCCTCTCTTAGTACGTCGCTAGTCACAAACATTCCAGTGTCGGGGTCTAGTGTGCCTCCATGAGCATAGAAGTAATACCTTGCTCGTTTGGGCCAACTCAAGGTCTGCGGTACGATTCCTTTTGCAATTAAATTATTTTCCATCTTTTCCCATTTCGGAACAGCAACCTTATAACCTCCAGGCCCAAGTCTATGGAAGTTTGTCTTTTTGCTAGTATTCATTTTGCCTTGAATCGAGGCTGCCATGCTGTCAGTACTGTGCTTGTAATTCACGAAATCATTCCACCACTCTCGTTGCTTCTTCCAGACTTTATCAAAATCTGGTGTGAGGCCCTTGTTGACAAAGTTTGCCACCAATTTTTTTTTGAACGAGCCGAACTGAATTGCCATCTTCTTAAATGCCCATCCCTTTACTTTGTCAGCTTTGCCTGGGGGAAAGTTGAAGTGCAACGACACCTCTTTCCATAACAAATCTTTCTCTGAATCTGGCACGATATCTTCAGGTCGATCAGAGACTTTATTTCTCTTCCAAAGCTTGTACTTTATGGGGACGCTTTCCCTAACAAGATATCCCAATTGATTTACAAATGTTGTCTTAATTTGACCAGGGGCTAGTGGCTCGCCGGTTGCTTCATTGATCTCCGTGATGGTCGTACATCCTACCATCTTCCTCTTGGAGCCACGTTTCCGTTTATGCTTCGTCGATTCTGATGCCTGAAAGAATCGCAAATTTATCAAGCGGGTTGCTATCAACTAGTGGACGTCGCGGCAGATATGCGTAACCTTCATAACCCGCAAGCAAGGGTTCCAGATCGATAATTATTGACTGAAACATGCATAAGAATTTTTAGCTGGAGCACGACTGCTTACCCAAGGACTGAAATCATCAACAAAGCTAGCAACATAACACAAATAGTTCGCAGCTGGCCGCTTGTGTCACAAACAATATCTTGCTCCTAACATATATATTGACAAAACGTTTATCCTGATGCCTGAAAGAATCACTAAACTTTTATACCTCGGCTTCCTCGACATTTTCTTCTTCCTCCCCACTAATATCTTGCTCCTCGTCGCCATGATAATGCAAGTTTAAAAATTGGTTGCCATCGTTCTCGTCCTCATCAAACTCTGGAGCTGTGTGCCCAGTACTACCACGAATGAGCTCGTGCGTTAACTCATCCGTAGGATCCATTTCCACTACCTGAAACAATAAAAAAACATTAAGTATTTTCTAGTACCAATAAAATGTACATATTTGCAAAAATATTGTATCAGAAGAGAGTGTAGAATATTTCATGGCTACTCAATTATTTACCAAAGACATGAACCGTGAGAGTGTAAAAATATTGTATCTTGCTGCTGAATTACTTGGCTCAATTAGTAAAAAAACAGAGCACAAATCACAGAGCAACTAACATATGATGGTATGAGATGATTTTAAATGGCTGTACAAGTTTTAGAGGTAGGTATTTTTTATGATATTAGAGGCAGTTGTCTATATACAGAGCAACTTCTGTTGACACCAAACATTCATTGATAGAATCAAGTACGATTTGTGCATAGGTAACAGAACATAGCAAGCAAAACTTGAGAAGCACAAGTCAAGCGAATAAATCATGCCTGATTGTTCAACGTGGATCCCAGTTGCATATCTCAGTAAGCTAAATTTCAGAAATAGAAGTATGGTTTTATTTTTTATATTGTATCAAGCTGCAGGAACAAAAATGTCAAACTTTACAAACACATGTTTTAGACAGCTTGATATGTGAAGCCAAGTTTCTTTTCAGGTGAAACCACACAGTTCATAAAATAAGAGATCAATGATCCTGATGCAATTATTATAAGATCATCATACACTCTTGCTAATAATTATCCTGCTGGGGACTTACTTAAAAAAATCCTGATCGACAACATCAATCTGGTTATGCATTTTCTCCAAGTTGTCTAATTTTTTTGGTTATGCATTTCAAAATTGTCTACTTAGTTTTCCTTTCCCTATGTATGGGCACCCAATTTGAAATGAATGTTTGGTTAAGCATTTTCAGTGAAGTGCCTACCTGTTCTTCCTTCCCCTGCGCATGGGTAACCGATTTGAAAGTATTTCACTTAAAAAAATACTGCTCCTGCCCTTGTGAATGGTGCAGATCAATAGGGACAAGAAAGATGCTAAGAGAATCAACTGACAAGATGAAGTCCCCCCAAAGATAGAACATTCAAGAAAGCAGCCCTACTTCGTACTGGTTTGTGGATTATCGGAGGCGCCTAGGCAGTAATTTCAAATATTTCTATTTGATGAAATTGCTTATAGGTATACAGTAAGTACATTTTAGACCACGGCATGCAAAATCACACCAAGCAACCCACAAAATTAACCCAGCAATATTAAACTTCATACTAACAAGCCATGAGGGAAGACTTGTTGTAAATGCTCACAGGTTACTAAGCTCCATGGAACACGTGAACATGATTGCCATGAGGAAAATCTTTTTACTGTATGGAAAAAAAATGCTCTGAATCCTAAACTAACAATTTCAACTGAGCACAATTACATTTAGTTATACCTGTGAAACCTTTGCAGAGATATGCAATCACTATGCCATTCTAATATCAATCAATATTGATGTGATAATTGCCAGAGGAATTATGATCAATCAACTGCAAATGGTCAAATGGAAAGCTAGCATTTGCTCTGAAATAAACTTAGCTGTGGCGATTTATTATGATGTAAACCGTAAATAGAAACCAAGCCTATGAATCCTTTGCTCTGAAACTTAGCTGTGGCGAATGGATAATTTACCGTAAATAGAAACCGTAAATAAACTTAGCTGTGGCGAATGGATAATCAAACAAGGATCGATGGTCTGCTTACTTTGCTCTGAAACTGAGAGCTGGGTACAGCACTATTGCAGGGCGCGGCCGGGACGTCGACGGGGATGAGGAGGGGCGGCAGCGCGGACCGGGCGCGGCGAGGGGCGGCGCGGGGGCAGCTGGCCGGCCAGGGACGAGCGAGGTCGGGGCCGGGCGGCGGCCAGGGCAGAGCGTCGAGGCGGCCGCCGAGGACGAGGCGCCGGCGCGGTGGGGGATGCGAGGACGACCTCGAGGATCCGGGGCGGCAGGGGCAGGCGTCGCGTCGGGGCCGCCGGGGACGAGGCGCCGGCACAGCGTGCGCGGGGGACGCGAGGACGATGAGGCGTCTGGCACCGCGGGGCAGGAGGAAGACGCGACGCGCGGCAGAGCTCGCGGGGCGAGGGCCGTCGGGGACCAACGCGCGGCCGGGGATGGCGGTGGCGGCGGCGCAGGCGGGCGAGCGCGGGAGCAGGGGCACACCCGGCCGAACGACGTCGATCTGAAATTGGTGAGGTGTCGGAGAGAAGGAAGGGGAATAGTTGGGCGCGGTGGTAAGGTTAGTGCCGGCTGGACTTATCAGCCGGCACTAATGTGCCCTCGATGACGTCAGTAGTACAGGTTAGTGCCGGCTGGTAAAACCAGCCGGTACTAACGTGAAAAGTTAGTACCGGCTAGTTTTACCAGCCGGCACTAACGTGTTCCATCTGGCGGGAACAAAAAATTTGCCCTATCAATTCCCTTTTACAATAAACTTTTAATATTGATTAATTTATTCGTAATAGGCTTAAAAATTAGAATAATATAGAAAAAAATATATCTTAATTTTTTAGCATATTATTAATTATATCAACACAATAAATTGAAAACATTTCGTTTTGAAGTAAATATACGAATATGAAACCATTATCAATTATGTGTAGCTTATAGGGTTTATATGTGTATATGTTTCTGTTATTCGTTATAAATTGAAAATATTTCATTTTGATCCATGCAAAAATATTCAAAAAACTTTTCAATAGTAGCCTATACAATGATGTAATTAATTCGTATATTACTTGATTATTTATTTGTAATTTTATGTTTCAATGCTTCTAGTAATGCAAAATTAGTGAACATAAATAATATTTATACCATGCAAAAATATAATATTATCTGAAGATGATATTGTATCATAATTGGACAAATAGTATCGAGAATTGAGATAAATACGATGCGGTGCGTTACATTACATCACTGATTGAGATAATTCAATATATAACTTATATAAAACTACTACTCATTATCATTATCTACTGGAACATTGATAATCTTCCTTTTGACGAAAGTGCCTTGAGCGTGATCACGGCGTAAGTAAGGTGTGTCCTCTTTGGATAAGAGGATGCTAGGGTCAACGTCAACTGAGAATTGAGGAAGGTCATTAATCTGGTCATAATCTTCCGAATTGTCCGAAATATTCTCAATTCCAACAACTTTTCTTTTTCCGGGAAGAACTATGTGCCATTTCGGCTCATTTCCAGCCTTGTCTGCTTCAGGCGTCTTATCCGACTTCTTCTTCGGTTTGCTCGACATGTCCTTCACATAGAACACTTGTGTCATATCCTTGGCTAGAACGAATGGTTCATCTTTATATCCAATCTTTTTAAAATCGACTATGGTCATCCCAAACCGGTCCTTCGTTACGCCTCCTCCAGCCACCCATTCACAACGAAACAGAGGGACAACTATGGGTCCATATTCAAGTTCCCATATCTCCTCTATAACACCATAGTAGTTGTTCTTTTCTCCATTACTGTTTACTATACACATACGGACACCACTGTTTTGGTTGGTGCTTTTTTTGTCTTGAGCTCTCGTATAAAATGTATACCCATTGATTTCATACCCTTGGTATTGCTGGACAGTGATTGATGGTCCCCTAGCCAGCCATTGAAGTTCTTGATCAACTTTGTTATTGCCCAATAGTTTTCGTCTGAACCAGCCGTCAAAAGTTTTTATATGTTGGCGTGTAATCCAAGCAAGATTCTTCTGTGGATTTTCAGACTGTATAATATTCATGTGCTCATCAATATATGGAGCCACCTTGGATGAATTCTGAAGAACCGTGAAGTTTGCTTGGCTGAATTCACTACAAGGGATGTTCACATTACATTTCTTTCCTAGTGTGCCTTTTCCCTTTAGTCGCCCCTCATGGTGTGACACGGGGAGCCCAATCGGATTGAGATCAGGAAGATAGTCAACGCAAAACTCAATGACCTCCTCTGTTCCATAGCCCTTAGCAATGCATCCTTCTGGGCGAGAACGTTTACGCACGTACTTCTTCAATACTGCCATGAACCTCTCGAAAGGGAACATATTGTGTAGAAAAACAGGACCCAGGATAGTTATCCAAACTATTGCCGGGTGCTCTGCCGAGGTGCTCCGGCTGCCGTGCATCCATTGCCGGTCCATCTGTAATTAATTACCGTATAAAAACAAAAATCAATTCTACATATATCAAAACAAGTTACTATGAAGTATTTCGAAAACAAATTGTAAATGTGTCATAGGCCACCTATCTAGTAAACCTAAAGTAAATAGCAAAATAAATTGACACAATAACATATACACATGTCACCATGAAATAATTCGAAAAAATCATTCTAAATATGTGATAGTCAAACTATATAGTTAACTTTCTCTAAAAAACAACAAATAATTCTACCTTGCTCAAATTAATGAACAAATTGATAAATCATGTTCATTTTCCCTCATCCTTAAAATTTTGCATAATAACATATAAACATGTCCCCATGAAATAATTCAAAAAAAATAATCTAAATGTGTCATACTCAAACTATATAGTAATCCTTCTCTAAAACACAATAAATCAATTCTATTTTGTTCAAATTAATGAACAAATTGAAAAATTATGCTCATTGTTCCTCAACCTTAAAATCACTATTTTCTTTACCTAGAAAGCATGAAACAAAACAATAAACACTGTGAAAGAAGAGTGGAAGAAGCTGCTAACCTTTAATGCATTTAGATGGGCGAAATCCTCATAAATTTTGGAGAAAAGGGGCAGCACATCTCCTCTAACACGCCATGGTTGAGAGGAGAAGCTCGGCCAAATGGATGGGTCGGGCTGGGGAAGAAGGGAGGGGTCAGTATATACGGGGCAACTTAGTGCCGGCCAGAGAATTCAGCCGGCACAAACTGTAGACAGTTAGTGCCGGCTGGACCCTTCAGCCGGCACTAACCTGCACCGTGCCAAGTTAGTGCCGGCTGGAGGCTCCAGCCGGCACTAAATTGGCTCTGACCGTCAGGGCGCAGGTTGCTAACCGTTGGGGGTGACACTTTAGTGCCGGCTGTAGAGAATAGCCGGTACTAAAGTGACTGTGGTGTACTGTAGATATACGTTAGTGCCGGCTCCCTTGTGACCGGCACTAACGTGCTGGTACCGATAAGCGTTTCTCCAACAGTGGTCCGCCTCCAACGACGACGACGACAGCACCATCGTCGGCAACTACGACTACGGCAGCATCCTTAACGCCGCCGCCGACATCGTCGTCACCGCCACAACACCACCCGAGACCCAAACCGGCGCCGAAGAACGAGGCCGCCGCCGCCTCCTTCGTCGTCCCTCCTCTGGCGGCATGCCGCCGTTCCACGCGGTTGCGGCGGCGTTCGTGCCCTTGCCTGACTCTGACCCACGCCCGGACCCCGCGCCGGCATCCGCCATCGCGGCGCTGCCCGTGGTGGAGGCAAGGAAAAATTTTTCGGACGGAAAACACTGGTTTCCGGTAAAATTTTCCGTTTCCGGTCGGTTCCGGAAAACGTTTTCCGATCAAATTTCGGATTTTCCGTTTTCAAAATTTAAAATTTCAAAAAAAATTATAAAAAATAGGTAAAAATATGATAAAAAACTAGAGATTTTTATGAGTTATTTGCACCAATTGTCATTGAAATCTAACATCAAATACCTCACGAAAAAAATTAATAAACGCCTGACCCATTAGTTAATGAGTAAACCCGTTAAGCCCGTTAAGATTTTGGGTCACCCGTTAACCCGTTAAGAGTTTTTAACCCCCCACCCCATTCCCCCACCGGTCTGGACACACCGTCGCCGTCTTATCCACTCACACCGAGCACTCTCAGCTCCTTCCCCCACGCAGCTCACCTTGGAAGGTCTCAGCGCAGGAGATTTCGGCCTGTTTGCGCCGGAATCCAGTCAGCGCGCGCCGAGTTCCGACCGGTAGGAGCGGATTCCGCCTCCCCCGTGTGCCGAGGCTACGGGCCGTGCGGATTCCGGTGTTTTCCGCCCAGTTTCTGGAGCTTTTCGAGCGAGAAACTGAGTTTCCCGAGTGGAAGCCGCTGCGGGCCGACCGGATTTGTGGGTTTGGTGAGTTGATTTTGTGTTTAGATGATTGTTCTTGTGGATCCAAGTAGTTAATGACCTGTAGTGTTTATTTGATATGTACTCAGTTCATATTTGTTCATAGTTTATGAGATATATTATTTTTTCCCATGTATTTGGTATGAGTGGAAACATGCATAGGTAAATCTCATGTGCCGAATGCTTCTGACAATACCAACTGTGAGCATTGAATTATTTTGCACCGCTGTAGGTAAATGGTTGACCCTGTATGGGAACATGGAGAAAAGAGGGGTGGGGGTTTCAAGTGCAAGTATTGTGATACATCGAAGAGTGGTGGAGGGGCAACACGGTTCAAGGATCATTTGGCACATAGAGGGCATGATGTGATTGATTGCCCTTCGGTCCCTCCCGCGGTGAAGAAGTTTTTCATTGGTGAAGAAGTTTTCCAACGGGGAGGGACATTGATGGAAAATATCTGGCAGAGAACGTGGAGGAGATAAAGAAGGAGATCAACAAGTGGAAGCAGGAGTTCCCTAATTTTGGTGCCACAATCATATCTGATTCATGATCCTGCTACTAGCTTCATGGATCTCTCATTGTATCGGCAGAACAGGCCAATTCGAGAATGGATGGAGCATGGAAGTTCCAATAGAGCACCCACCTTGGATGAAGATTCTGATTTTGGCGATCCTCCTGTGTCTGCTCAGATATTGACTGACCTTGCACGTAGTTTGGGTGAGCAAGTAAATGTTGTTCATTGGGCCGAAGAAAATATTGGTGACACCCACCTTGGAAAAAGGAAGACCAAAATTCCTCCAAGTCGGTCTAAAGGAAAAAAACAAAGAAGGGGTGATGATGAGGAGAAAATTCTTGGGAGTGAGGATAGCACACCAGAGCCTAGTGATGATACACATGGTGGTGGTGGTGATGATGATGATGACGACGATGATGGCAATGATGGTGGTGATGACAATGATGATGACGATGGTGGTGGTGGAGGTGCTGTTGGGGGTGGGGGTGCTTCTAGTAGTGGTGCTGCTACTGGTGGTATGAGATTTACGGGAGAGACTGACTTCACCCATGCCACACAAGATCGAGATCATGGAGCACCCTCCTCACAACGACGTCCATTAGGTCCGTACGATGCTGAGGATGATGGTAGCTTTACCTCTGTCAGTTCCACCTACAGCTACCCGTCGGCACCATCGTATGTGTGGCTGAAAGTGATCGGGTGCTCTAGCCTAAGAGGGGAGGGGGTGAATTAGGTACTCTAAAAACTAAGACCTATGGCTCCAACTAGTTTGCACAAAACTTAAACTAAAACATGCTATCTAGATATGCAACTAGATTGTTCTAGTGTGAAAACCCCTATCCCAAAAGAGTTTAGCAACCTATAGCCTTTCCTATCAAGAAACTATTCTATGAAAGTAAAGGCACACAAATTGCTAGTAAGAAATGCGGAAGCTTAAAGAGCGGGATAGGAGATAGCAAACTCTTGACGCGGGTGTTTATCCCGTGGTTCGGTTAGCCACAAAGGCACACCTACATCCACGTTGTTGTAGCACTCACTAAGAGTATTGCTACTCGGCCACCAAGTCTCTTCCGTGAACACAATCACGGTCACCTTGGCCCCGGGTTCCACTAAGGAGCTTCTCCACAAAGGATGGGGGTCTCCACGTCCCCCGCACAAAGATGTCATCGCCGCTCCACACCAAGTCGGAGGGTCGATGATGTTACCGGCGAGCTTCACGCTCCAAGGTGCCGGCGCACCAAGCTCTTGTTTTGGTTCACTAATGAACCACAGCACAAAGGCTCTAAGCCTTGCAATCTCACTCACTAAGAGCTAATCCTTTACACAACACTCTCAAAGTGTGCTAAGGGCTAAGGATATGATCTTGATGCTTTTGTATGGCTTGGAGATGTTCTTGGGTGTGTGGGATGTCCAGCAACTCTAGCAATCTTCAAATGGCCAGGGTGAGGCGTATATATAGGCCACCAAGTCTTATAGCCGTTGCTCCAACGGTCAGCTGAAAATCTGCGTACCACCGGAAGAACCGATGCCTTTTGGCGGGGTAGCGTCGGTTCATCCGGTCACTCATAACACGAAGTAGCCGTTGGACTCCTGATGGCTGACGCAGAGACCACCGGTTGAACCGATGCTTTGTTCCGATGCATCACCGGTTCTTCCGGTGCTTAAGAATCTTCTCCTGGTCGCTGACGTCATTGCACCGATGGTATGCACCGATGCACCGTCGGTTGAACCGGTGCTGAAGAAACTTCTTCTGGGCACTTGACATCGTCTCTGGTACAAAGAACGGCCAATGCACCGATGTCCTTTCTTGGACCGTCGGTTCAACCGGTGCCTATAAGCTGACTTGGCTTCGATTCCATCCTACACCAAACATCATGGCGTCGGTTCTTCCGACAAGCATCGGATGCACCGATGCCCCTGGCGTTGGTTCTTCCGGTGCTACTGAACCGAAGAGCTTTGGGCCTTGCTACGCCTATCTTCTCTTTCTCTTTGTCATCACTTGAACCTAAAAGCCTGAGAATGATCATCTTAATAATCATATTAGTCCAAGTGTTGTGTTGTCATTCGATCACCAAAATCACTCGAAATGGCATAAATGGTGCCATATTCATTACAGTGGCCACTACAACCACATTCGAAGGCTGTCCCTCCGCATCCTCTATATGGATATCCCCATATGTACTATGAAGGATATCTCCCATATGGATCTCCTCACATGTACTATCAGCAATATCCCCCAGGACAAGATCACATCGATGAGGAATGACTACTCATGTATGTGAAATAGAAATGTAAACCCTTAATAAGCCTTTTATTTTATCCAATGTTTATGCTAAAGGGTTCATGCTACTTAGATTTAATTAGTTGTGTTCATGTTGTGTTTATTTAGCAAAAGATGTCCTATATATGATCAGTTTGTGCATGCCAATATTGTTGCTATCAATATTTGAATATTAATTTTAGAGTATAGTTTGTGTTAACGATTTGAGACTTGTATTATTTACATTGAACCTATATTTTATTGCATTTGGATTGTGTTTTGTATTGACATACATATGTTTTATGTCAATTCTATTAATATTTGGTGTGTAAAATATTCATTATGCATTGTGAACTATTATATATAGAGAATTAGACAAAATGTTCTCAAAATATTCAACTATCCTTAACATAATTTGTATTTTCCAAACGTTATCATTATTTCCCGGTTGCTTTTCATCATTTTCCGGTCGGAAAGCACCGGTTTCCGGTCGGAAAACACCGAAATCCGGTAGGAAAACGTCGAAAAATCGAAATTTGAATTTGAAATCATTTTCCGGTCAGAAAATCCGGAAAAAACCGGAAAACCGGAAATTTTCCGTTTCCGGAAAGGTCCGGAAAACCAGTTTCCGTCGGAAATGTAAACCCTGGGTGGAGGTGCCGTCCGGCGGCTCCGAGCCGCCCGGTGGCGGGGCCTGCTGCGCCGTCTGCAAGGAGGACCTCACGGCGGCCGAAGCGCGGCGGCTCCCGTGCGCCCACCTCTACCACTCCCACTGCATCGTGCCGTGGCTCAAGGTGCACAACTCGTGCCCCGTCTGCCGCTTCCGCCTCCCGGCCATCGTCCCACCCGCTGCTGGCGCCTCCTCCAACCCCTGCGATCACCCACGCGCGGGGGAGGTGGTGGTGGTGCCGGCGCCGGCGTCGTCCGATCAGCTGCAGGATCCGCCGTCGTCCGCGGTTGGTGGCGCTGAGGATGGTGATCAGCGGCTCCCCGCCGTGCAGGCTGTTACTGGGGAAGGAGAAGAGACCGCGCCCGTCTGATCACTCTCATTAATTCTGCTGTTAGCTCTCAGCTCCAAATTATGAACTACTTTAATTTGGAGGCAGGCCTAGTAATAACTCGGATGCATTATGAACTACTTGCATGCATTTCGGAAATCCTTTTTTTTTCACTATACGGGTCTCCACCCGCAGAATTTTTGTTATGTCATTGGTCTAAAATGACTCCTATAATTACAACAAACAAAACGGAAATTACATAGGAGGAGACGACGACAACGTGACGCAAGGGGTAAAACATCTAATACTAATAGGGTAACAGCGGTCAATTGTCGACTAGCAATCTAGCACATACACAAGAGCATCATACTCGGCGGTACACCTAGGCCATTGCATCCCCAAACCTTCCCTCATGGCTACGCCACTCCATTGCTTTGTGGCCATCTGCCACGCAGACGTGAGTTGGAAATATGAAATGGAGTCTAAATTTTCTTCAGGCAAAAACCAAGATTACACTACAGGAAAAATGTATTTTTTTCGTGGGCCATAAACCCACGAAATTACCCAAAAACCCACGAAATTGAGTCGTTTTCGTCAGCCTGCCGACGAAATTTCTACCCGAAACAAAAACGGACGGGTCCCCACGAATTTACATTAAATTCGTGGGCTTGCCGACGAATTTAAATTGGCCGACGAAATTACAGCCACGGGGACAAGTAATTTCGTCGGCCACATGGGCCCACAAATTTACATTTCCACTATAATTTCGTCGGCCTTTTTGGCCCACGAAAATACAACAATTTTCGTTTAAAAAAATAAATAACATACATAGAAAATTTCAAAAAAAACACAGAAAAAATATACTGCATAGTCCATATACATATCCACCAAATTAAACAGAATTCATATCCATATACATATCCACATGCGTAAACCAAAGTCCTCATGATACAACATACAAGTCCATACATACACTGGTTAACTCAATTAATTTCTCATGCCAAATCCCCTACTATTTTGGCATACCACCATAACCATCCACTATTTTGTGTACATCTTATCTAGTTTGTGGAGATATCGATGATGGCTGTACAATTGGGGAATCAAGATAGCTGAAATACCGTAAAAAGAAGATTCAGGCCATATATAACAGTGTTGATGTTGAGAACAGGCTTCGAGTCTTCAAGCAGAATGTGGTCATACATTACCTTCCAAATCAATATTTGGATGGTACACCTGAAGGCATGTTACGGAATGCTACACCCATCTCACTCCAAGTAGAATAGGGTATATAAGCATGCAATAAACCTGCCTGCAAACCGTAAGTGATTTTAATAAGATTCAGTAATTATGCCACAATATATTCCAAATACAAAGAAAGAATTCATGCTTAATTAGTTAACCATTATTCTAAATTCAAAGAAGGCTTTGGCATAAGCAGCGTGGCCATATACATGTGGTAATTTAATGATCGCATACATAATGTAGTGTGATGCTATAAGTACTTCCATCATGGGAGTAGAAGCTGAAATGTAGAACCAGGAATTCTTAAACATATGTTGTTTTGTAATTATCCTTGTAATTATCCATAATATCTAAAGGGCAAACTACTAATATACCAAAAGAAAAAATGTCAATTTGGTTAATTTTATGTATAGCAGTTAGCAAAATATGAAAATATTGATAGTGGTTAGATGAGCAGCGAAATTATGGACTTCTGTACATAGAGAGTATTATTGGGATCAATCAATGACTCATTTGGTATATTTGTTCTCCAGCATACAGCAAGCAATCAGCATACAAAACTATCATCCATTAACCCATATTTTGCAACGTAACTGAAAAAGCATGGCTTCATTTACCCTAGCATAAAAGGCTTGGAATATGTTAACGCATCCAAAATTCAAGTAACAACAAAATTAGTATCCATCAAGACAAAACACTGTAGGAGAACATTACATTGAGTCACTTCGCAAAGACAACTGGATAAATTACCTCTCCATCTTAATTGAGTGTGTTTTAACTTATCAATATAGGAGGAATAAATATATTAACACACACATATATGTTGTAGTGGACCTGAAGGCATGTTATAACAACAAAGTGATTTAATCACTTGAAAGCAGAGTTCAGTGGATAAAGACAAAGGAATCATAAAAGTATAGGATACCGTCTAATACCTTGGTCTTGCATTTGACCTTCGGGGGATCATGAGGATAAGATGGAGACACTTGAAAGGTGAAAACAAAAGTGCCTCCCTAGAAAAGGCAGTGAAGATACAATTAAATTGGGAAAGGCTCAGAAAACTGACAAAGCTGGCAGCTAAGATACTACCTGATGAACATAATCATAAAATGAAACAAAAATGAGCTCATTAACTTAGGTTGAAGTCAGCACAGCTATTTTTGGGTATACTAAATTGATAATCTCTCCACTAGCAGGGCTATAACATAAATAATGTTACAATTCAAAAAGTGTACCTTAACTTGATTATGCAGCATATCAACTACCATGAAGAGTGGCACTTACATGTAATATCAAAATTTATCAGATCATCCTTGTCATTGGGAAAAGAAATCAATGTGGTCTTTGGTAGGTTGAGCTCACTAATATCTGCAAGGTTCAGAAAGAACAAATAACATAAATAATTCATCACTTAAATGATATACAAGTTCGTCCAAGGCCTAAACAAAGTACGAATCTAAGTAGAACCTAAAACCCAAGCATCCGGTCAATTTTACAAGCCCAGCAGAGTAGACGTGATGGGTCAACAATTATTTGGCACTGGTGGGTGGATAAGGTAAGCACCTCATGTGGGATCAATCAACCGATGCCATTCAGGAATGCGCAGTGCGCCATAGCAAGCACGTCTAGAATCTAATCTATCAATCACATTCATCGGAGGAAGCACCTCTGCAGCAGGCCCGTTTTTGGGCCCGTGCGGCCCGTGCGACCGCACAGGGCCCCCAAATTTCAGGGGCCCCTAAAATTTAATAAGTATACTAGGTATAGTTATATAACGGGATTTATTTTAGTTGTATTTTGGCCCACTACGAAGCAAACCGTGGCCCAAATACATCACAGAAGTTGAAATGTCATCCAATCCGCACGCCGCGTGGTCCTTTCCGCTTCCCCCGCTCGGCGATCGCGCAGGCCGTCACCACATCGAGCACGGAGCAGCGCCCTGCGGCTGCGCCCAGGCCGCTCGGCGATTGCGCAGGCTGTCACCACATCAAGCACGGAGTAGCGCCCTGCCGCCCTGCGCCCAGGCCGCTCGGGGATCGCGTGGCGGTGGCCACTGGCCTAGTGCCCTGCGCCCTTCCTCTTCCTAGCCCTGCGCCCAGACATCTCAGGTCTGCACCGCCACCAGGTAAGGTTTGGTTTCGCCCAGCATCTCTGACACAATGTTGTTTTTTTAATTACTAGTTCCAATCCAAATGCATCTATTAATTTTGTTGTTTCTATTGTTAGTCATGTCTTCTAGAAAATATGCATCTGGTTATCAAAAGCGTCAAAAGAAACAGAAGATAGATGAACTAATTCAATCTCAGAAAGGGGCAATGGAAAGATTTATTAGAAAGGAATCACAAGTTTCTCCTCTTAATCAGTCACTTGATCAGGGCATTGCACCAAATACTAGTGATGGCAATGAACCTAATAATAATGAGACAGACACAGATATGGAAACCATTGTTCCTAATGATGGCCTAGATACAGAAAACATTGAACAAGTTCCTAATAGTGATGATAACATGGATAGTTCTTCTCATGATGCAAATGTTGATACTTCCTTTCAGCCTGATATATTTGATCCAAGGTATTGGGATTCTCTTGATCGTAGGCAGATTGACATTTTAGCACGGAAGGGTCCTAAAAGAGACTTATCAATTCTGAAAGGTCCTAAGGATAGATATAATAGAAGGTTTTCTGCACTATCCTATACAAGATTTCTATCCAATGGTGAGGAGTACAATAGAGATTGGCTTGTGTATTCCAAAGATCAAGATAGAGTGTTTTGCTTTAGTTGTAAATTATTTACAAAAGGGCAGCGAAAAGGTCAGTTGGCAAATGATGGGTTTAATGATTGGACACATCTTGGTGAAAGACTTAGAGAGCATGAAACAAGTGTATATCATGTTTTGAATATGACTACTTGGTATGAATTGCGTAATAGATTGGAAAAAGATGAAACTATTGATAAAGCTGCTCAGCGACAACTTGAGAAAGAAAAGGAGCACTGGAGAAATGTTTTGTTCAGAATTGTGGCCATCATAAAATTTCTTGCCAGGCATAATCTTGCATTTCGTGGCACTAACAGCAAACTATATGAAGATAGCAATGGAAATTTTTTGGGTTTGGTAGAGATGTTGGCTCAATTTGACCCATTTATTGCAGAACATGTTCGGCGCATTACAAATGAAGAAACTCATGTTCATTATCTTGCACCTAGTATTCAGAATGAAATGATACACTTGCTTGCTTCTGCTATTAGGTCTGAAACTATTAAGAAAATAAAAAGTGCAAAGTATTTCTCTGTCATTCTTGATTGTACCCCCGATGCAAGCCACCAAGAACAAATGTCTTTGATTATAAGATATGTGGATTTATCTTCAGGTGATGTTAAAATTGAAGAATCATTTATGGGATTTTTAGAAGTAAATGATACAACTGGTCAAGGCCTTTTTGATGTCCTAGTAAGTGAATTAAAGAGTCTTGGTCTTGATATAGATGATGTGAGAGGACAAGGCTATGATAATGGGTCAAATATGAAAGGAAAAAATCAAGGAGTACAAAAGAAACTCCTCGATGTAAATCCTAGAGCCTTCTATATTGCTTGTGGTTGCCATAGCCTTAATTTAACACTTTGTGATATGGCCAAGGCTTGTGCTAAAGACTTCTTTGGAATAATCCAACGCATCTACACAACTTTTGCTAAGTCAACTAAGAAATGGCAGATTCTGAAAGATAACATATCAGGATTGACTCTCAAGTCAGTGTCAGCTACACGTTGGGAGAGTCGTATTGAAAGTGTTAAGGCTATTAGATTTCAGTGCGCAGACATTCGAGAGGCTCTACTTCAGGTAATTGATATTTTTTATATTGATAATGATGAATCTCTTTGGCTAACACATATTAATACATATTTCCTTTAATCAAATTTCAGGTATCCGATATTGATAATGATCCTGGATCGAGCAGTGAGGCTAAAGGTTTGGCAAACAATGAACTTGGAGAGTTTGAATTTATAGTGGCAATAGTCATTTGGTATGAAGTATTATATGCTGTTAATTTAGTGAGCAAACACTTGCAAGCAAAGGATATGCTTATTGATGATGCTATTGAGAAAGTACAAGGGTTGATTTCTTTCTTCAAAGGGTACAGGGAAACTGGTTTCCTAGATGCACTAGAGACAGCAAAAGGAATTGCACTTGGAATGGATATTGGTACATCGTTTCGTAAGAAACGAATAATTAAAAGAAAGAGGCAATTCGATGAGAACCCAGATGACACAACTATGGCCACACAGTCTGCGGAGGAATCATTTAGAATCAGCTATTTTATTCCTCTTGTTGATCAAGCTATTGCCTCGCTCACAAGGAGATTTGAACAATATCAAGATTATCAGAAAAATTTCGGTTTCTTATTTAATTCTAACATGTTGAAGTCGTTGGATACCGAGACCTTGAAATCTTCTTGTGATAATCTTGAGGACATCCTTAAAAGAGATGGAAAATCTGATATTGATGCTACTGAGCTGTATGGAGAGTTGAGGATTCTTCGAGATTTCTTTCCAAGAGAAGATATGGGTGCAATTGAAATTCTAAAGTTTTTGAAGCGGCATGATTGCTTTCCCAATGCAACAATTGCATATAGAGTTATGTTGACTATTCCAGTGACGGTTGCATCAGCAGAACGAAGCTTTTCTAAATTGAAGCTATTGAAATCCTACTTACGTTCTACAATGACACAAGAAAGACTTAATGATTTGGCCATGATAGCACTTGAGGGTGATCTGTTGGAGAAGATTGATTACGAGTGCATAATTGAAGAATTCATTTCAAAGAACACTCAAAGAATGACGTGCTTCAAGTGAAGATCATGCAAATTGCAAAGAAGAGTTGAATAATGAATAGGTATGATAATTCTTGAAAAATTTTGTTTACATGCACTATGTTATAACATATATGTCATTTTATAGTAGTTATTACTAGGCCACTAGGGCCCCAGTTCATAATTTCGCACAGGGCCTCCGGATTTGCCGGTACGGCCCTGCTCTGCAGCCAGAGGAGGGCAGAGCCTTTACCTCAGCGATTCGTGAGGGGAGCTCGGCGGAGAGGACGAAGGGCCGGAGGGTCCTCCTTGCCGGCACTAGCGCATCACAGACCTGCAGAGAGAGGAACCGAACGAGTGAGGACGAGGGGGAGGACACGTGCGGTGCGGCCAGCGGGGTGGGGGCTAACCCTAGCCTCCATGTGTAGAGAGAAAAGCCAGCAGAGGAGGAGGAGGAGGAGGTGCGCGCCGCCCAGAAGAAGAGAGGGGGAGGGGAGGCGCCGGTGCCGCGGAGCGCGCAGATCCGCCCGGGGAGGCGGTCGCGCCGCGTCGGGGCCGGGGAGGTGCCGCACCGAGTTGGTGCCGGGGAGGCACCGCCGCGCATCGGGGCCGGGGAGGGAGGCGCCGGGTAGGGTCAAGGCCCCGGAGGCGGCCGGCGGCGACGCGGACAGAGCTGGGGAAGGGCGAGGCGGCGGCAGGGTGCGCGAATGTGTGCGGAGCGTGTGTGTGTGTGGGCTGGAGAGGGAGAGGGGTCACGGGCCGTAGGGTTATGGGCCTTCTATTTTCGTCGGCCGATCATTGGACCGACGAAAATATCCTCTATCTTCGTGGGCCAAACAGAAAACCCACGAAATTACATTTATTTTCGTCGGTTTGCTCACCCTCGAATTTATTTCGACTTTTTCAAAATTCCACGCTCGCAGTTAATTTCGTCGGTTAACAGGTCGACCCACGAAGTTACATATATTTTCGTGGGTTTACATGTTTGGCCTACGAATTTACATGTATTTTCGTAGGTTTTAGGAGCCGACGAAATTAGGTCGTGTAATTTCGTGGGCCGGCCCACGAAATTAACTTGGCCCACGAAAAAATACATTTTTCCTGTAGTGTTAATAGTCATTTCCGTTAGCTTTCTGCTAATTTTGTTTTGTTCTCGTCCATCCGTCGGCTTGTTGCTATTTTTTATTGGTTCTCGTCCATCATCAATAAGGTGACGTACGGAAAATCTTTAATTTCCATCTGCCCGGCCTACCTTAATAGTTGAACTATACACAATTTTCATCATTTTTTCTGCTTATTTTCATTGCTTCTCGTCCATCATCAATAAGGTGATATACGGAAATCTTAGCTTCTTCCACGTTCTTTTCTCTCCATATATACCGTTCCTAATCCTAGGCCGGTTATAGTACGTAGATCTGTTATGACTACATGATCACGGTGATTGCATAAACGAGGCTTGTGCGTTGCTTAAGAATATAGACGATCGAGGTTTCTTTTTTGCTTAATTGACAAATAATTTTGTGACTCCTCTTCCTCAAGCCGACAGATTGCCGGTTAGTGATGAGAGAGAGAGAGAGAGAGAGAGAGAGAGAGAGAGAGAGAGAGAGAGAGAGATGAGGTCATGGCCCTGCACATATGCAGGCTGACAGGCTGTTACCAAGTTTCATTCAACTCGCTTGGCGAAAGAACAGTACTATGACATTAGCATCCAAATTAAGAGTACGCGCCATCGTCCCTTTTCTTCTTCTTAATTTCGTAGCAATTCCCAGTGGCGCAACTACATGAATCGCTCGCCACTGATGTTGGTATTTGATCTGCTCCGTGGAAAATCATGTCAAAAAGGCTAGCTAGCCTCTGATGCAGTCGGCACAAAGGAACAAATGTGCTAGCAGCACTACGACCCAGAAAACTATATCCAAGTTGCTAATAACCAGTAATTATTCTGAATCTCATTCTTCACTCCGGTTAAGAATCAAAATGCCAGGCGTGCAGGCCTTGGAAAAACAATGCAGTACACTGTGGTGTAGACAGTTATTGAATTGTTAAATTAATACGTGGCCAACAAAAGGTGTGGGCCACCGCGAGAAATTTTTCCACAAACAGCACCCGTGAAATTTTAATTGGACTTTTGAGCTCACACGAAATGCCTGCTATGCTTAGGAGAGGAGGGTGACGAATCTGTGCTGACATGAGCGAGGCTCTGTCAGCATGATGGAACATGAGTTTTCTGTCTCCAGGTAATTATTAAGCTAGCTTATTCCAGCCCTATAACATTACTCTCTTTGTCCCAAATTAAATTATAGTTTCTTTTAAGTTTCAAACATATTCGTTTATTTATTTTCCCATTATTATTGTGTTTTAATTTGTATGTATATGTCTACATCAACATCCATCCGAACATAATCGGATAGAAATGTATTTTGCTGTGTCCAGGTAATTAAGCTAGCTCATTCCACCTCCTATATACTCCCTTCAGTCATAAATATATACATACCATTTTATTCTATTTTTTTAAACTAACTACGTCATATGTTACATAGAGGAGGTAATATTATAATACGATTCTCTTCAAAAAAAAAAGTATTATAATACGAATATTAGTGTTTACGCAGATCAGAGAGTGCTGATTGGATGCGAGTATTGCGGGAAGAAGAAACAAGTCTTGTTTTGTGAGCACCTGAGGATCGGATCAGACCGAATCCATTCATGCCAGGACAAACTAATTCTGAATTTCCAATCACTGCCCTGATGCTTGTTCAGACAGCCTACTAGGAAGGGGAAACTGCTCAAATGGGCCAGACAGCTCTTCTTTTTAGATTGTTGGAAAGAACACGTGACAGTTAAGGCAGAAGAGCAATAGGTAAGGGTGTAAACGGTACGGATATTATCCATCCGTATTCGAGTCCGGATCCGTTTAGAAGGGTTGAGATCCGACCGTATCCGAGTCCGGACATTCAATATCCGATCTGTATTCGATTTATATCCGTATCCGAATAATGAAAGTTGGATATATATGATGTCGATGTCCATCTAAGTCTTATCCGACACCAACTCTTAATATCCGTATCCGATCCAAATTCGAAGGAAAAATATGAAAACAAATACGGTATTGGCAGTATCCGTCCGTATCCAATCCGATCACATCCCTAGCAATAGGTGAAAAAGGCCAGGTGAGAACTACTGCGACTGCTCAATTGACCAGATTTGTTTGTTTTGGGAGCAGGGAGTACCTGGTGAGCACTGAGCACTGAATGAGCACAACCCAACAACTGACTAACGAGGAAGTTAACCAATCCTAATGGCAGGTTAAATTTCATTGACAGCGACTGCAGGATCTAGCCATGATCTTCCAAATCACTACCTGCGTACGTACTCATCTCGTGCTAGCAGCAAGAGACGACCCAGATTAACCTATTATCGCGCGCGCGGTAGCTAGCAAGTCAGGGTCCTTCCTGTCTATTTCCATGTGCTCTGCTCACCTGAATATGTTACTGCCCAATTGGATCGTTGATTAGGTTATCGTGACATTGCCCTTCTCCATATATAAGTACAGCCGATTAGGAGCAGCCTTACTGCCATAGCCAGAAACAGGCAAAGACGATGAAGCACCATGGTAGCAGCATGGGTCTTCCTCAACCTTCAGTTTCTTCTGATCGCCCTTCGCTCGTCTGCGACCACCACCGGCCGGCGATGAAGGAGGTCGCGAGGGGCCAGTCTCTGGTGACACAGCTGCGAGCCATCGTCCTTCCGGCGCTCCAGGCGGATGAGCGCTCAGAGATTGTCGCCCAGATGTTCCAGAGCATACTGGACTGCTCCAGCAAGGCCATGGCCGAGCTGCAGCAGCTTCATCGGTCTCGGAATGCTCGACCTGATGATGACGATGTGCTGGTGGATGACAAGAAAAGAGTGAGGAGGATCTCCTCTGATTGCTGCAGCAAGGAGGAGGGTGTTAATACTGGCACTGCTAACCAATGTTTTAAAAAGCCGGCTAAGGCATTTAGCGATCTATGTCTAAAAATAGGCTATAGCCGGCTATAACGGGATTGCTGCAGCAAGGAGGAGGGTGTCAATACTGGCACTGCTAACCAATGTTTTAAAAAGCCGGCTAAGGCATTTAGCGATCTATGTCTAAAAATAGGCTATAGCCGGCTATAACGGGCTATAGCGGCAGCTAAGAGCTAAGTTGTACATGAAAAATCTTAGCTAAATCTCTCTCAAACAGCTATAGCGGGAGATAGCGGAAGCTATAGCCGGAGATTTAAAACCTTGCTGCTAACCCTCATCATCATCGCAAGAGAAGGTACAATATCATGGGGCCTGATTTCTTCATTTGAGAGCATAACTAAGCAGATTCCTTTTAATTTGGAGTAATTCTTGAGGTTCCATATATACATATAATTAAGCGTCATTAATTTTTTTTCTTCTCTCCATAAATGAAAATCTAAACAGGAGGTTATGTGATGATTCGGTGTCGCTTGAAACACCTGTTCCCCACTATGATGGACGCCAATGGAGAAAGTATGGGCAAAAGCACATCAACAATGCAAAACACCCAAGGTAAACTAAACTACCAAAAGTTAATGGGATGATAGAAAATTAAGGATACTGCGATTATTAGGGCTGTCCTTGGTTGATGTATTAGACTATTAGTATGTGCAACAAATTAGATAACGATACAATTTTGCAATAAACAGTAGTATCAATATTGATTTAGTTGTATATGCAGGAGCTACTACAGATGCACATACAGGCAGGAACAAGGCTGCAAAGCAACAAAGACGGTGCAGCAGCAAGATGACAGCAGCGGCGCTGATCATCCCTTGATGTACACGGTCGTCTACCATGGACAGCATACTTGCAAGGACAATGATGGTGTTAATTCAGGCGCTGATGAGTCTGAAATAAACGCCCGAAGCAGCAGCGACACCCAATCAAGCATTTCTAGCACCTGTACAGACACCTATGACCAGCAGACATCCCTCCATGACAATAAGCTGATCGACAAATCTGAAGACGTGTATGAGCCATTTGACATGGCTGCATTCGCACCCTTGGATTTGGACAGTTGGGAGTTGGATGCTCTCCTGAGATTTGGATCAGCCTGATAATTCAGACATTGATGAAAAGCTAGCGATCATCGATAATTTGGTATGATATATATGAGCAGAGACAATAAGATATATCTCATCAGAAGCTTGTACTTAGTTGTCTAGGGGTGAGAATATCACTAGGCAAATGTATAATATATATATGTCGATTTTGTGTCCTTCTGTATCAAGAAAAGTGAGCAAAAGAGAGAAAATTACACTTAATTTTACAACCTTCAAGGCTTCAACAATAGTATATGGGTGGTGCACCTATCGATTTGCAGTATCATTGATCGATCCATTCCGCCATGACGATTTTGGCATCATGACATTGTCACTCATCCTGTGGATCATACTTTAATCTGCATCAGAAAAACTAAAATGGCCTTTTTTTTTGTTATCACCCCACTAGCTAGGACCAGATTTACAACTCTTCATCCACAATGTTCCCTAATACCCATCAGCAGGAAGACAATTCCGTTGATTTGTGCACTCCTCTATTTTCATTATTACATTTTTCATGTTTCTAATTTGCCGACTTCGTTAATTACAGCAACATGCCTTTCTCAACCTTAAATGTAAACTGAAGAATTGATAATAGGCGGCCTTGACATGTCTCACTCTGCTAGGGATCAGCTGGCAACCGGAGTGCGCGTGGGATCCTTGCCGTCATATTCATTGATAATTGTGTTCAGGATTTCATATATACAAGTGCTATCTTATTCTGAGAAATTAAAAATGCCATGCATATGCAACAGCTAGTTGGCAAGAAAATATAGTTAGATGAATAAAAAAGAGTAGTAGCTAGGGGGTCTGACCCGCAGCCGCCACAAGATTGTCGTATGTGCCGCTCTTTAAATTTTCCATTGCCACTAGCCACTATGTGTAATATTAGTTTAGTGAGAAAGTTGAAGGATTGATGTTGAGACCAAACATTAGCAGCATACCCGTACAGTGTAGTTTATCAGACCAGTTGGTCTATGCCAAATATGTATCTAGGGGAGCAAATATCTATTTGTTGAACGTCATCTGTAAATATAATGAAGGATCTGATCTAATGCAGCGCATGGTTACCACTGGACAATGTATAAGTTTATTTTACATACTTCCAGTTCATCAGCTAATACCTGACTGGATCCAAGCAAGACGATGCATGCATGCCTGTTGCGCTGCTTATGGCAACTTTTTTTTTATGGCACTAATTACATCAGTTCTTAGTCCTTTCATTTACAAGGACCTGTAGCTTGCAGTAGGGTACTTTGGATTCCTGAATTTCGGGTTATGTTATAGATAGATTGATGAGCTGGAAGTAACCTGATGTATGTATCACGGGGCAGTAAAACGCTAAACCTCTTATATTCTGAATTCCATATAGAATGCATCATAGAGGGGACCACATCCCTGTAACTCATATTATGATTTGGAGCATCTGGTGATTCATATGTCAATGGATGTAGTCATGAGATATTGATCAATCTGCATGATATATGAAATAAACATTAGAAACACGGTACCAGTGTAGGATAGCACAGACATATATATGATGAGATGAATGAATTAGGAAATGATAAATCATGCCGCCGAGAAAAGTCAGAGTGATAAATATACCAGTGGGCCTGTAGCGCGACAAGTATTTGTGAACAAAGGGAGCAGCACAGATCGAAACAGCTGGAGTTTGGCGCGTCTGTCGGAATCTAATACCACTTTGAAGGCACTGGATTCTCGTAATGCAATATCCTATGATTGCTACAGTACGCGTTCTAAATTTGGAATCGGTAGTACAACCTTAATATGCAAATCATATGTTCAGAGTCGTGCTGCAATAGCAAGCAACTACACATAATTAATCATGATGTCATGATAATTAGCTGCTGAGCGATCATTAGGTATTAATTAAAAACAGTGTCAATACTGTGATAATTGGCTCCCACTTCGGCAACATGCATCGTCCTTGCTCTTAGGGTATGAACAATCGAGTGATAGTGAAGAATAGCAACATTTAGTAGTGGGCCCCAAATTTCTATATGAATTTTTAATGTTTATGCCCGTAAACAATACTAGCTCATGCTTCAGCACGGGTAGATGCACTAGTATTTCACTAGTCTATCAACCCATGCTTTCGCACATGTTGAGTCTTAAATGTATTATGTGTTATAGTACAACATATATAGATATATGTTTATACTTAGTTTCTTATAATAGCATATCTTGCTAATGTACATGTATGCTTAATTGATTTAGATAATCTTTGATACGATTGCAAAAGTAGGTAATTTTAATATAAATTTGAGGAGTTACTTTCATTATACTATCAGTCATAATAACAAAGGTAAACAATTTAGATATAAATTAGAGGGGCTATTTGGTATTATCCATCATAATAGCAAATGTGAGTAATTATGTATAAATTTAGGGTGTTATTTCATATTTTCTTTCATAATGGTAGAGTGGGAAATTAATATGTAATTTTAGGGGTTATTTAATATTGTTTTGATAATGGAAAATGTGGGTGATTACTTAGAAAACAGATTTATATTAAGATTCCAACCTATCAATTGCTGATCAGATGTTTCTGATTATTGTGAGAATTTCTATGATTTTATTTTTTTCTAGTGCATCTTATGAGAATTGATGTGGAAACTTCAAAAGAAGTCTATAATCAGTAATAGTAAGATTAGGCACAAGATGTCTGTTTCATGGAAAGGTTTCTAGCATCTTTAATGAGAAAAACAGACAAAAACTGAAGGCAAATTTGAAAATGGGAAAAATCTGCAAAAAAAAAAGATATTTGTTTTCATTGAGAGTTGAACCCATGACCTTTCATAATGGTAGAGGTGGATAATTACTTAGAAAACAGGTCTAATGACTATCAATATTCCAATCAACCAATTGATGGTCGGATGTTTCTGATTATTGTGAGAATTTCTTAGATTTATCTTTTTTTCTAGCGCGCTTTGAAAGTAGTGTTTCTTTTAGAACCTTCAATTAGTAATAGTAAGACAAGATACTCCCTCGGTTTAAAAATGTATGACGCGGTTGATTTTTTTTCTAAAACTTTGATTGTTCTTCTTATTCAAACAATTTATTCAAATATGTAAAAATGTAACTCATACTCAAACTATGTTTAGTAATAAAAAAATCATAACAAAATAAATGATAAATTGTGATTTTTTTTAATAAGACGAGTGATCGAAGTTTTGAAAAAAAAGTCAACTGCATCAAACATTTTGTGAACAGAGGGAGTGATTGCTAAACCATAGAGCTATATACTTATCATTTAGTTGACAACATTAATCTAGATTCATCATACATCTGCCTAACTGAGCTATATTACCTTTTTTTTTCAACTTACTGTATGTAAAAGTATTCTCCATTTGACACAGACAAGTTTCTACCTGGATGGTGTAAAATCGTAGCCCAAGCTTATTCCATGGCCAGCATACTATCGGTCGTTCCCCCCACGTACAAAAAAAACCCAGCATACCTTTTCCTTTTTGGTTTATTTAGTATTTTTCTGAAAACTTTCAAACAGTTGTTTCATGGCCGGAATTCCATTCTCGAATCTATTTTAATGAAAAAAAGCAGGTATTCAAAGTAATGGCTAAAGGGAAGAAAGCTTTCTTTCGAAAGTTGGATCTATATCACAGGATGAGGGAAGTTGTTCCTTGTAGCAAACAAAAAGGAATTATATATACGCATCGAATATAAAAGGAATAGCCTTTGTGTAATTAAGAAGGCCAGCAGGTTACATAGGAAATTAGCTTAGCATATAACATGCATGATGAACTAGTA
This sequence comes from Panicum virgatum, assembly GCF_016808335.1. Classification (NCBI taxonomy): domain Eukaryota; kingdom Viridiplantae; phylum Streptophyta; class Magnoliopsida; order Poales; family Poaceae; genus Panicum; species Panicum virgatum. Next base: position 479,233 of record NC_053143.1, read on the forward strand.
TGCGATGACCTTCGTACACAAAAATACAAGCTAGCAGCGTATATATGGAGTCAGTGATATAATGCTATAGTTGTTGGTCTAGATCATGCATCAGCATACACGCTGTATCTATCTGCAGTAGTAGACGGCGGCAAGCCTGCAGCAAGAGGTAGCCACATGTCGATCAGCCCCTAGAGCAGAGAGGGCAGGTGTTGTTGCCAGCCTGGAACCATCCGGCGATGCATCCCTTGTGGAACTGGTGGCGGCACTCCGGCATGACGCTGCACAGCTCGCCGTCTTTAAAGGGGCCCAGGCAGATGGTGGTCAAACATGATTGGCCTAGTCCACACAGCAACATCAAATAAGCGAACTCAAGCTGTCATATACACGATTTGGACACATATTTCATTAAGAGGAGAAAGCGACGACAAAGTGGGCTTGAATCCCAAGTCTCAAGAGCGGGTATTACATTACAACAATGTCACAACTAACTACCGGCAACACAATTCTTAAACTACTGAAGAAAACTAATAGGTGACTTTGGTACTTGTGGAAAGAACAATGACAATGAGTCTTTGACATCAAGGCCCAAACACAAGTGAAAATTGCTAATACAATTCAACAAGGAAGCTTCCTATATGAATGGGAGCATCACCAACTTGCCATGAACCGCTAGTGTCTGTTCGGGATGGCTAGCGGTTGTCATGTTCAATCTCTGCCGGTTGCTTTACACACACTCTTTTATTTTACAGTTTCTATAAATATAATAGTGTAATGTTGTAGCCTCCTCTTACTATAATGCAATGGCAGTGCACCTGCCCTTTCACACTCCAAAAAAAAGTAGAAGAGATGTGGGCATAATAATCTCCCCCAGATTGCAAAGTACATGTTCCACTTGGTGTTGATGAAACAAGAGAAATCGCCACCCTTCCTCATACTTACTGAATCAGTAGTTCATGACTCGTGGCATGACTATCTAGCAGTCCCCAAAATGCAGATTTTTATCTTATTGTGCTCAGCCATAGAGTTGCATTCTCTTTGCATTATTGTGCCATGATTTTAGGTATCTGAAATGTTTATGTAACAGAACTGATTAGAGAGTCATTCGAACATCATCAGAAGATCTCACTTAAGCATCTCGCCTTAACCCAGCATGATCCGTATTTAATGTGTTTGCGAAAAACTGATTGATTCCACTGTCAGCAAAACAAGTTGGCGCTTGAAGAATCTTGCCAAGTTTGTGAGAACCAACATCAAATTCTTTGCGTATCCGGTAAAAGTTTTCTGCACATGGAGCAGTACAATTAATTGAGAATTCCTTTTTAAGAAGAAAACAATTCTGAATGAAGCAACTGATTAAGGACAAAATAAGCAATAATTCATAAAATTAATTCACAACACAGTTGTATACCAGAAGAAAGTTATTTCATACAAATCAAATGAAAATCATAAATACTCTCAAACTGAAGACATAATGATATATGTGCCCACATGTTCTGACCAGAAAAGTGGCAGCAGCACGTGACATTATTAATGTAGTACATAATGGAGAGAAACGTGCCGCAGATTTGTGATTAGACACAGTGCAATATGATGGGGACGGGGTGACAAGATCTTCTATTAGGTGGGGATTGTTGAGTTGGCCTTGGTCATATGCTTATTGTACATGTTCACATCACAATGGATGGTAGGCCAGTGAGCCTAGACATGCTACTCCTTCAAATGTTGTTGGTTCCTTTTACGCAGAATTGAAATCAAAACTCTTCAGTGTGCATCAACAATGTAGCAGCTAGGTAGCCCATATAACATTAGTTAGCGAAAATGGTAGATTTGGACAAGGTAGATATAGAGGCTGCATATTTGAATAACCCCTTGTCAAACAATACAATACTTGATGAGGGCAGCCCAGTTCAATCACACATCAGGTTCAATGAGACATATCATAAACATAAATCATCAAATGAAGGGCTTGTTTAGTAACATTTCTTCTCAATGTCGTAGTTTTGAAATACCATACTTTTGCAATTGTCACCTTTCACCGGATTCTCCGGGCCTACGGTGCGTCGGTGCCTACCTCGCTTCTTCCCTCCACCGCGTGGACCGCCGGCCGGTTCCCAGTCTCCCTCCGCATCAGCCTCTGCCATTATCTTACTCAAATCAGCGGGGCCATACCAACCACCGCGTTAATCACCCTAAATCATCTGATTAATCTCCAACTGGACTAGGGATTACGAAGTTGCTGCGTGCTGAAAGAGAACCCAGAAGCCGCATCTGCCGGTGATGCCATACTAGATATTGATAGACGAGCGAGGAAAACCACAACTCCCTGGGTTTTATGGTTCACTCAAGCAGAAGTAGCCCTTACAGTCTGATACACGTGTTTGACGTTTCTGCAGGAATTCAGGGATAATCTCAGATGAGCACCGGTGAATTATGCATAGCCCACCCCCACACACACAAGTACACAACTCAAATATCGGATAGCATATACACACCTTAATTATAAAAACCAACCATACACTACCGGAAACCCGATGTTTGCCGAGTGCCGAAGGCTTTGCCGAGTGCAAGATATCGAACACTCGGCAAAGTTACAATTTGCCGAGTGCTTACCAAAAACCACTCGGCAAAAATTAAACACTCGGCAAAGATTGGCTTTGCCGAGTGCCTGATTACAGACACTCAGCAAACCCATCTTTGCCGAGTGCCACGCGGGCAGCACTGGGCACACAGCCTCACGTGTGCGCCGCAAACTCCCGCCGCGCCCGTTACCCGTCACGGCCGTTATTGTTTGCCGAGTGCCCGCAAGGGGACACTCGGCAAACACCTCTTTGCCGAGTGCCGCAACCTCTTGGCCCCCACATTGCGCACCTCTCACTTACATGTGACCATATCAGGTGTCGTCTTCAACACTCTCGCTCCATTCTCTACGCTGCAACCTCTGCAGCTGCCTCTACTTTACTGTCGCCACTGCTGCTATGGATGTACGTTGATGTGTGCTTAGCCCTCGCCCCTTCTCTACTTCATCCCTTCCCTCTCACTCGCATCGATTTCTCCCATGCCGAATCATTGCTGCACTCCCCCCAGAGCCTTGACTAGGAGCATCTGCTGCAGTTCTCCCATGCCGAGACAGCCATATTTCTCGGCATCCACGTCGCCCTCGACCACTCCTTCCTCACCACCAAGTGGCATAAGGCGCTCTGGGATGACATCGTTGTGTGCCTCCAGGAGCGACGAAGGCTAGGGGTTTTGGCAGTGTGAGGCAGAACATGAGGTGGAGCTATGCCATTGCTAGGTCATGGTGATTCTACGCTAGGTCAAGAGATGAAGGACAACGAGCATGAGAGACCAAGAGTTGTGCATGAGAACAAGCAACGCAGCACCATGGTTGTGTTGGGGCCTTGGGGGGGGAGGGGCGAGATCTTGGCGCAATAGTACTCATCATGGTTCCTCTGCCATCCATGGTCATGCGCCTCAAGATTTTTTGATAAAGACCCCCAGAAGTCCTATAACTTTATTGTATGATTTTTTGTGTGTCTTGACCATGTCTCGAATACTCCCTCGAAACAATTAAAATCTTTTAATTTAGTCCAAACCTCGCTAATATGTGGAGCCTATTGCCACGTCACCAAAACCACTTACAAAACCATTTTGAACCAGCCAAGGGGTTAATACGTCTTGTTTTTAGAATTTAAAGTTAAGGTGTCTATTTTGTACTACATTTGAGTTTGAGAAGGGGGTGTTCCAAACTCTAGACAAGTTCAGGGCGTAAAATGGACTTCATTCAATGTGTAAGATAGAAATATACTATAAGGGCCTAATTAGAAACATGGCATGGATTTTTCAAGCCCAAACAATTTTGTTTATCAAATTACCACCAACATTGGTTTATAGTTTCCACCATGTAGCGAAAATGGGCTTTTATGCTATATTTTGTATATTTTAGTGACTGGATGATGAAAACATGCTACTTGGACTAATGATCTTATCTACAAGTATATCCTCATATTTTTTAGGTCCAAGGGATGAAGGTCCGAAGGGCTGCTCTGACATCAAGGAAAACCAAGTGTTGATGTGTATTTGGAATTCCCCAACAAGAATCAAAGAAGATTACATAAGTCGGTAGTTAAACCAAGGTTGGAACATATATGTTGTTGGTGCGTTGAGTTGGACTGAACAGAAACCAAAGAAATGAAGGCATTAGTTAAACCGATGATGAGAAGAAGTGAATGTCGGTAAATTTGTCTAGAAAGGTGGTAGTTCAAGAGTTTAGGGCAAAATTCACTCAAAAGTTAAACTGACGAGGACATTTGTGTATATTTTGGTATATTAAAATAGATATTGGAGTATAACATCTAATTGGGTAATTGTGTCTTATCAGTTAAATGATGATGGTAGTCTCATAGGCATAGGGTTTAACCGATGTTGACAGCGATTTTGCAACAGCTTTTCCTATGGATCTTTTGGGGTGTAAGGGTTATTTATACCCTCCAAGGGCCTTGGTTGAGAGTGTTGAAGACGACAAAGAGTGTCGAGGTGATATCCAAGTGTTTGATCTACTCCAACCATCATATGCGATGTTAGTGCATCATCAAACTTGCTAGAGCTTTGTAAGCAAGTGTGAGAAGCTTATGATAGGGTTAGTTGTTGAGAGATCAATGCAATTTCAAGATAAGTCTTGCTACAACAAGCAATTGTACTAATTGTCGATCCTCCAACTTGGTGTGGAGAATTGGCGACACTTTTTGCACGGATGAGGAGCAACCCCTACTCGGTGTTAAACTCCATAGTGAAAAAGGTGCCATAAATACCAAGAGAGATGGCAGTGGCCTTGTCTTAGGTACGGTGGCAAGTTGGCCTAACCAAAACATGGGATAAAGATGTCTTCTCAAGTGTTTGCTTCCTCTTTCCTTGATCCTTACCACATTTATGTTTCTATATTTACATCTTGAGTGTCTTTACCTAGTCAATTGATTATGTTTGGCTATAGGCTACAAGTATTTTCAGTAGATTAAATGATGTGATAGATAAACCTTAGTGATGAAAGTATCAAGATGTCCAAGAGGGGTGTGAATTGGACTCAAATTTCAAGAACTCAAAATTAAAACCTATTGCAATAGTCCCAGTTCACCACAGGTGCCTAATGTGTGACTAAGTTCTCTACACGATAAGAAGATAGAACCTAGGTCCAAATTAAAGCATTCAACTTTAGGAATTTAAATGCGTAATGTAAAATGCATGGAAGTAAAGAGGCAGGGGGAAAGAGGATTTGTTTCCTGAGGTATCAAAGAGTTGTGAATCCCTTAGTCCTCGTTGGAGCACCCTCGCAAGTGTCTTGGTCCTCCTTGATCCATGCTATGAACATATCGCCAAGGACAAACTTCATATTGGTATAGAAAAATGATGGTCATTGGGCTAGCTTGATGTCAAACGATCAAGCCCTTACCTGACACGCCAATTGTCGATCTTTAGTACTGGAAATCCACCACCAGGTGTACTATGAGATGGATTACACGCGTCATGATCGTGATGTAATGCAATGGTGCACACGAGAATATACAAGTTACAAGGAATAACACGATGTAGATATGTTTGGGCCGTCGAAAAGAGTAATACCCTATGTCCTGTATGCATGGTTATTATTTTTTATAAGTATATGGGTTTCAAATCGTTTGTAGGGGTCCCTGCCTCCCTTTATATACTATAGGGGACATTATTACATATTCAGTTATGATCTCTTGCTAAGTCGAGTAGAAAATCTAGAGTTTGACTCAGTTACAAAATAAACACTACCTTCGTATCCTAAGCGACTCTGACGCCTTCCTTGGCCTCTACATCAACATGCATTCTGGTCAAAGAACTACTCATATGTCACACCTGCCAGCTATACATCATGCCCTATTTATGAGGTATCCCGAGGTAGTTCAAGTCGCAAGTCACATGTCACGTGATTTTCATGTTTTTAAGGATTAGAACCCTAGACCTCCAGCCTTGCACTTTCCCTCGTCACCACTGAACTATATAGTCACATCAAACTATATCACTGTGCCAAAAATTGTAATAGGAGACACTAACATTACAGACGCGGATTTGAGCAGCGTCTGTGACAACAATTCACAGACGCGCGAACGACCCCCGCAGCTCCCATCTAGGAAAAGAGAAAACCCGTTTGTGATGTGAATAAATCATAGACGCGGTTTAAAAAATCCGCGTCTGTGATGACCACACATGTATGAGACGTGTTTGAACAACACGTGTACGTGATACGAAAGGCCACGGACCTGAAAAAACCATTCGATTTGGTTAATTCCAAGAATCCACCCGGCCTTCGCGTCCACCCCTGACCTTCGCATCCATCCAGCCTGAGTCTCCTCCTCGTCTTCATCCTCCTCAGCAGGCCGCCTCCTCGCCCGCCCATCGCCGCCACTCCACCCCCGCCAACGTCGGATCCGGCTGCCGCCTCTTCATCCCCCGCCTCGTCGACGTCGGATCCGGCCACCGCCTCCTCCGTGATGCACCTCACGCTGAGCGACGGCACCAGCGAGGAGGAGGCTGCTGCCATCCAGATCCAGCGAGGAGATGGCTGCTGCTGGCCAGATCTGGCGAGGGAGATCGTTGCCAGCAAGATCCGGGGAGGTGAAGGGCGGTGGTGCCGCGGCCATGCTGACCCTGCGTGTCCTGAAGCTCTCACTGCTCCGCCGCCTGCACACGGCCGCCGAGCTTTCTCCGTTGTGGTGACCCTGGTACGCATCTTCTCTTCTCTCTTGGTTCTCGTGCGTTGCGCGCGTGGTGGTGTGCTTGTGCAATTGTGCCTATGCACGCCAGGTGTTTGTGCTAACGCCACAGCATGGTCCACTCCAGCTGCAGCATCGTCCTGCCCACCGGGAGCTACCTCGCCTCCTTCAATGACCGCCTCACAGGGCACCTCGACGACCGCCGCATCTCCGGCCTCAGCGGCATCAGTGTGAGGGCCTTCTTCCGTTGGTGGTCCATCACGCGGATCAGCCAAGGCCGCTTCCTAAGTCAAAGTAAACAAGGTACTCCACTATTGGTGCTACATACTCTTACTAGCACCGTCTGCTTGCGTTGGCACCGTTCATGGAACCTGAGAACACAGCTTCTATGATGTTGCTTTTCTATATCTGTAGATTATCAAAGCATCGATGTGTGTTTGCGTGCGGTATTGTTGTTTGCTTAGTTTACTAGGTTCTAATTATAGCGGTGCACAGCATGGGTTGTGCCTTGTGATGTTATCTGTATATTCTAGGATTCTATCTGAGTTTTTTGAGCTTCTGTCTTGTTACGTTGCTATTTGGAGCATTGGATATGCATGTACCTAGGTGGCGATGTCCCTATGAGATAAGATTGTACTCTATTCCCTTTTATTGCTGTTGATTTGTTGTTTCTCTTCATCAACTGAATGATCCTAGATGATTGTGAGATTGCAGATTTTAATATTCAGTTTGCAATACATTGGATGGGAGCACTACCACACAGTAGGGTGAGTCTGACTCCTAGTTCAATTTATCTCCTTGTTTCTTGCTTTTTCTGCAGATTTTTAATTGTCAGAAAGCTATCACAGTCATCTTACACTACTTTAATTGTCAGAGAGCCGTCGACCATCGCCGCTTGTGTCACCGTGGAGGAGGGACGCAAGCTCGACCTTGGCTGTTGTAGCACTCCGCCAGACCGCTGACACAACACCGCAGCACCGGCACGGCGTCACCAGCCCTGCCTCCAGCACCTTGGCTCCTCCCACTCATCATATATCCTCTATAAAGGTTTCCTCCTTCAGTCCTTCCCCACTTTTCTGTACTGCAGGAACTGAAATCCTCAACTCCAATACCTGAGAAGGAACCAGATTGCATGATGGCAGCATGCTGCCACCTTCTCTAGTGTTCAATTTCTTATTTCTATGTATGCAAGGTCCATGAACTATTATGCCTAGCCTATTGCCTTTTGTAAACCGCGACTTATGGGTTGTTTTATTCGTGAACCACTAAGACAAGACATGTAATGTATTGTGCCTTGTGTTGTTACGTTCTATCTGTAATTTGTGAGTTTTTTTGGCATGTGTTGTTGATGTGTTTTTACTTTTATATCAGGTTATTAATTCTTATATGTTTCATTGTTACTTTGCTAGCTATTGTAAAGGCAAAAACCAAGGAGGCAAGAACAGGAAGCCAAGAACAAGTATGCAATAGGTATGAACCACATTCATATTACTTTGCTCATTCTTAACAGTTGAAACTGCTTTTCTTTTCTTGTTAGGCTCTATTTATGCCATGTTAGCCATATTACTTGATTTCAGTAACAACAGCTAGGTATGAATTGTTTTTTTTCTCCTTTGGTGAAGGTAATGCAATCGTTATTTCCCTTTGCGTATTCAACCTGTTGTCTCCCCTTTAGTTTTGTAAGACTAAAGACGTCTCTGTAATTGATTATCATAAGAAGCAAGTAACTCATTTGTAGCATTACATTTGTCTCTGACTGCACTAGTGGTTGATCTGTTCTCATGCTGTCTGATGTAGCTGCACATTTCCATATTTTAACCTATGGTCTGCTCAGTCAATGAGATGCTATTTCTGTAACTCATGCCTAAATTAACTGATCATATCTTTCTTTTCCTTGTTTTAGATGTAATAACGAATTTGTGTACTGTAGAAGACTAATCTTTGCTGTACACTTATGATGTATATATGAGGTTGATCTTTTTGGTTATCATGTGGTTTGATACGTAAATAGGAGAGGTATTTTCACTACTACAGAACAGCCAATCTGTCCCCTGGATCCATCCCGGCGCCAATTGGAACCGGGACTGATATAAGAATCGGTCCCGGTTCCAAAGCCCAGGACCCTTGGGGGCGCTATGCGGGGCGCCCGGAGACGCATTAGTCCCGGTTGGGAATGCCAGGGGCCCTCGGGGGAGGTTCAATACCGGTTGGTGTCACCAACCGGGACTAAATATCTTTTTAGAATAAACAATGGCGGGGAGGAATTTAGTACCGGTGGATGCCACCAACCAGGACTAATAGCATCCCTTCCCGCCATCTATAACTCCCGCCGGCCCGTTGCCGCCATCTCCTCTCCTTTTCATCTTCCTCCTTTCCTCTCCTCTTCCGCCGTCGCCTCAATGGAAGCAACACCAGTGGAAGTTGCCCTAGTTGCGCGCCTCAACGCGGGACCCTAGAAGAGCGTCTCGCAGTGGCTAAGCGCATGGATCGCGGCCACCTCAGGCACTGGCGCCGGTGGAGGCTCTGTCGCGCCGGCGTACATTGGGCGTTCTCTTGCGCCTGCAAGCTTCTCTCGAACCGTCGTTGCTGCGTCGCCGCTGCCGGCCCATCTACTTGCCATGAGGTGGGCTCCTTGTCCTCGACCACACGTGACATCATCTCAGCGCCCGTCACCGCCGAGGCCGCCATTTTGGAGTACATCGCCGGCCATGTGGTGTGGGCGCCGGCGCCACAAGTCATCACCACTGTCAACGATGAAGATGATGAGATTGATTGGGCGGCACTAATAGCCGAGGATGAGTAGAAATGTAGAAATTATTATTAGTTATATGTAAGAACTTAGTATGGAATTATATATATGTGTTCTAATCTTTGTGTTCAATTCTGTGAATCTATGGTTCAAATGTGATTGTAACACCATCTTGAGAACCCTATCATCGGTCCACTGCCGGAGGCTAAAGCTAAATCGCTGAAGATATCCCATTCAAGGAATTGATGAGTATGTGTTTGGGTCATTGGTTGGTGCTACGGAAATATGGGTCTTTCCCTCCATCCGACCTCGTGATCCATAACCCATAACGTAAAATGGCCAACAGCCTTCATTATTCCTTATCATTGTTAGAGATACCCTACATCAGAGACGCATTTTGACAAAACCGTGTCTGTGATGACTGCACATTACAGACGTAAATTCTCGGACGCGGTTTTTTCGTGTCTGTGATAACTGTTTCTGGCATAGTGTATAAAGGATACTATTATTCTTTTATATATTTTTTTGAATAATTAGATGTTTAAGCATTTCGATGACCTTAGATTAAAAAAATATAGTCAACTACAAAATTTTAGATCTTGTTTAGACTACATTTGTCTTCGTCTAAGGTTGTTCAAACATTTAAATTTTAAATTTTAAACAAGACTAAATAGTTGAGAATATAAACAAACTCAATTGAAAAGTTATCAACTATGAAGTTATATAGATCTCGTTCTAGCACTAAATTTTTTATATAAAGTTTACCTTTATCCAAGTTCATATGAAAACCTATAAATCTATTTGCACGACAACTATTTTTCATATAGACATCGATACATCACTTTCGGTTCAAACCACGAACCGATGGTGATATGCCTCCACATCACTGATAGTTTATAACACAAGCTAGTAGTGATATGTCTATATATGCCGGTTCATGCTACAAACCGACAGTGATGTGGAGTATCACATTCGGTTTTTGCCGAATCTATGACCGACAGTTTTCGTATAACCAGGCAACGACAGTATGCCAAGGAAGACGAAATCCGTAGTAAGGCTGGGCTCACCAGGGCGTTCATCCAACCCTGTCCATCCACTATTCCAACGACCTTCTTCTCTGTCTACAGTGCCGCACAGTGTATGGGCGCCCTCTTTTGGACCCTCTGGTGAGCCCAGCCTAATGGCTAGACGCTCAGAACATGTGATCAGTCGACATCACTTTAGGATGGAGAGCATTTCAAAGTTTTTAAAAAAACTTCAAATTTTCATGTGTGCAAAGTTATCTCCTTATCCCTTTTTTTATAAATGGGAAAGAAAACTATCATCGGTTACTGATTTTGATTTAAAAAAAGGTTGAATACTCTCTACGAAACAACCACTTCCTCATGAACAACCTATCGTGCCAGCTCGCTAGGGTCAGGGGGACAACGCGTGCGCGTCCTAGCTGGCGCTTGCCGCTGCACGAGCGAATTTTTTACGGTTCCCATTTCTCTAATCACAACATGTATTGCGACTTGAGACCGCGCCTAGCTAATAAGCATGCATGCATGCATATCTGCAGCTTTCCATGATTGTAAGCGGAGGAGAAAACTAAAATCTAGATGCGGCTTTGCTTTGGATATGGATGGTGCTTTCACCTGAGGAATGAGAGTACTCTATCCTGCCTGTGATGAGTGAATTGTCAACCGTGCGGTGTGATCGTGCGCTTGGTCTTTGGATTGCAGGTACACGGGCGTCGAGTGTCGACGGAGAGCTGTCGTGGAGGAGCTCAGGCCGGGCGGCAGCTGTGGCGTCCACTCCTGGATCGAGGGTGCAAGCGGCGACAGAAGGCAAGTTTCTTGGTTTGCGCCACAAAAGTAAGGAGGCGGACGGCGGTTGAAGACGCCAAGTCGTGGAGGCATGCGTGTCGGTCTCGGGACTGACGGAGGCGTCGGGCGTCGGGCGGCGTCTAGGGCCGTCAGAAGGCCGAGGCGAGAACGGCATCTAGGGCCACGGCGTTGGAGGCGGGAATCTTCCCGCGCGTGGAGTTTTGGCGGTTTTCTCAAAACCGGGCGCCTACCCGGGTTGCGCGGACCCCCCAAAACCGCGAACCGGATCTTCATCCACACGGCGGCATCGCGGAGAAGACTTCGACTCGAAGAAAGAACCTCGACCGTCGGATGAGTCTTTGTATCTTTTTCCGGTTTTGCCCCTACGGGCTTTCTAGTGTCTAATAGAGTGTAGGGTTAGTTTAGTCTTTTGGGTTGAGAGTTGTGGGGTATTAAAAACCCCTCACCCCCTCTCCCTCTCTCTCTCCTTTTGGCTGGATAGAGCACGTCGCCAGGGTCAGGGGGACAACACGTGCGCGTCCTAGCTGGCGCTTGCCGCTTGGCGCTGCACGAGCGAATTTTTTACGGTTCCCATTTCTCTAATCACAACATGTATTGCGACTTGAGACCGCGCCTAGCTAATAAGCATGCATGCATGCATATCTGCAGCTTTCCATTATTGTAAGCGGAGGAGAAAACTAAAATCTAGATGCGGCTTTGCTTTGGATACGGATGGTGCTTTCACCGAGGCGACCCGCGTGTTAATTTCTTGCAAAACGAGCCTGCACTGCACAGCCGTACGTGCATGAAACCAGTTGCTGTGCCGTGCCCGTGATGATACATACCATGGGCGTGAAACCAGCTATGGTTCTTGTTCTTGGAGCAGACTACTGTAATAATGGCGTACTACCCGTAAGAGCAAGGTCAATAAGAAAACCAATTGCGAGCTGTCACACCATTGTCAGGTTATTAATCTACTAATAACGTACTATCTCTAAATTAAATGTTGTTGTACGTAAGCTTTGAGTAAAATTTCTAAACTTTTAATTATAAATAACTTTTAAAGCATCTAGTTTAGATACTTAACTATCAGATATAGATTTATCTTAGAAAATAGTTTCACAAAAATATAAATTATTTATAATGTTTATTTATATTCTAATAGAAAATTTGAGTCAGTACTATGTTATCATAATCTTGATGTTAAGTTGGGATTGTGGTTGTGGAACTTGATGGGATTGGGATAAGGATAGGTGTGAGTGTTTTTAAAACAAAATGGGGAAGAACCCCAGCAAACGACCCACGGGTCTGGATCAGCCACCTAAGGGCAGGGTATGAATGGGTAACTTGCAGATCGCGGTTACCCCAGGTCCCGGTCTTCGTGGAGAAGGCCGGGTAGGTGGATGCTCGCGGTGTCGAGCAGTGGAAAGTGGGAAAGGTTCTACCTGCGCTCTGTAAGGACCGCGTTGATTTTCGTCTCGCCTAACTCTTTAGTACAACCACTCGCTCTGTATGAGGCACTGGCCAGGCCCGAGCCGGAATGGATAATCTAGTGGCAGCTGTGTTGGCGCACAAGGGGCTAAGGAAGGGGTTGAGTGTCATGGTAGTACCGCGGGGTACTGGAGTGACTCGGTTGCCCGAACCTCTAAAGCACTGCTAGACCATGAAGTGATGGCGAAAGGCTTAGTTTGGAATTCGGACGCTTATTTAGCGGTAAGTGTCGCTGAGTCCAACTTGTGGGAATTAGTACAACCTCTGATCAGAGTAAAAACCTATTCGAATAGTCCGTGTCCACTGGTATGGATGGGTTACAGCTTGGTTCTTCAACTAGATTTCATAAACTAAAATGAATGGTTTGATTTTGGGTGAGAACTGGTTTTTGGGTGGATGCAGTGTGATGGCTGGAAAGTCATTATTGGCCATGTGGACCGGCAAGTCCAATGGCACCCTTTTGAGAAAAACCCTATTTTCTGAATGATTAAAACTTGACAACTATCTCGAACCCTGCATACAAATGTTTTTATGCAAAAACCTCCCTGAGCTCCAGATATACCTTGCATGTAGCTATAGCTATACCCCTACTCCTTATGGAGGAAGGTGGGCTGCTGAGTACGTAAGTACTCACCCTTACTTTGTTGATGTTTTCCCAGTGGAGACGATGAAGTCACCATATATGATAGCGATTGAGTGCTACGACCTACTTCCCAACCGTACGTGGGGAAGCTTTGGGCCTACGTTTTATATTTCGCTGCTTAGTTTTTCAGGGCTGCGCCCCTATAATGTCCGACCCCGTAGGGCGGATCTATATCACTCTGATGTAAGAATGTGATTACCAAACCCTGGGATGGTAATAAAGCACATTTTAGTCCCATTATGGAAACTGGGGCGCTTCAGGTGCCCACAGTGCGAAGCTCCACGGTACAAGCATGTCCAAAATGGTAGTAGGACCAAAGGCGGCCCGGTAAAAGTCGCATAGTATTTTCCAATATTGCCTCGCTTGGAGAGGTTGTTCGCAAACGCAGAGGTAGCCATGCTACTGTGCTGGCATGAAGAAGGGCATAAGAAAGATAAAATGCTCAGGCATCCTGCTGATGGTTCTGATTGGAGGACCACCAATTCTATATTCAAGAAGAATTTTGGCTATGATCCAAGAAATATTAGGTTCGGGTTGAGTACAGATGGGATGAATCCTTTTGACATGGTTAGAAGTAATCATAGCACCTAGCCCGTGACGCTTTGCATATACAACCTGCCACCTTGGCTGTGTATGAAGCGGGCGTACCTCCAACTGGCAGTTTTGATCCAAGGGCGAAAACAACCTGGAAATGACATTGATGTGTATTTGGAACCATTGATCAACGATCTACAGAAATTGTGGAATGATGGCCTGATGGTGTGGGATGAGTACAAGAAAGAACACTGCTTGGTGAAGGAAATGCTACTCACTACAATCACTAACCTGCTAGGGCGTGGTTGCTTATCTGGTGAAGCCACAAAAGGATATCATGGATGTGTAGAGTGCTTGGACGAGACCGACGCCAAATGGCTACCGAACAGCTCCAAGATGGTTTATATGGGTAACCGTAGAGGCCTACCCAGGTATCACCCTTACCGCAGAAATAAGAAATCATTTGACGGCACTACAGACCATCGTAAACTTCCACAGTATCGAGATGGGAAGCAGATATTTAAAGAGGTTAGCAAACTCAAAGTCGTCCTTGGGAAGGGAAAATGACAAGTATCTGCACCTGACGGATCTTTGTGGAAAATGTCAATCTTCTGGAAACTTCCTTATTGGAGACACTTGAGTGTACGTCACTCAGTTGACCCCATGCACCTAACTAAAAACGTGTGCGCTAGCATACTTGGGACCTTGTTGGCCACGAAGGGAGAATCGAAGGATTCACTAAAAGCATGCATGGACCTAGCAGAAATGGGTGTTAGGGCTGAGCTACATCCCATAATTCTCGAGGATGGATCTAAGAAGCTTCCGGTTGCATCATGGATCTTGAGTAAGAGGGAAAAGGAGAAGTTTCTATCTTTCTTCAATGAACTCAAAGTACCTACTGGGTACTGTGCAAACCTAAAGAGGCTAGTGAACATGAAAGAGCTCAAACTCAACATCAGCAGTATGAAGGCCCATGACTGCCATGTCATGATGACTCAGTTGCTTCCGGTTGCCCTTAGGGGGATTCTTCCAAACAAAGTGCGTGACCCAATTATAAAGCTGTGCTCGTTCTTCAATGCAATCTCACAAAAGGTCATTGATGTGAACACGTTAGACAAGATGCAGGCAAACATAGTCCATACTCTATGCAGGCTTGAGATGCATTTCCCACCTACATTCTTCGATATGTCAGTCCATCTGCTTGTTCACCTTGTAGACCAGATTAAAGCCCTTGGCCCTATGTTCTTGCATCAGATGTGGCCATTTGAGAGGTTAATGAGCGTTTTTAGGAAGTATGTTAGGAACAGATTCAGGCCAAAAGGGTGCATGGTCCAGGGATGGCTAACAGAGGAGGCCATTGAGTTTTGCACACACTATCTAGATATCTCGCGGGTTGGTGTTCCTGTATCTCGTCATGAGGGAAGGCTATAAGGCAGAGGAAAGATTGGTGAGAAATCTGTACTCGTCGACGACCTTGTTGCTTTCAAGCAAGCACACTTCACTGTTCTCCAACAAGCAACCGTAGTGTCACCACACTTTGACGAGCATAGGCGGGAATTACAAATACAGAATCCAGGAAGAACAGAGGCTTGGCTCGCGAAACAACATAGAGATCAGTTTGGTGAGTGGCTACGACAACGTATGATGGGAAAAGTGTCGGGTTCTCCTCAGTTGGATGTCTTAATTAGCCATGGGACCATCCACAACATTGCTGAATTACAAAGGATATGACATAAATGGATTTACATTTTACACAAGACAGCAAGATCAGAGAAGCAGCAACCAAAATAGTGGTGTTTGTTTTGATGCGTACGACGACAATGGTGAGATCCAAGTGACATACTATGGTGTCATAGACGAGATCTGGGAGCTAGACTACGGTGCATTGAAGGTGGCTCTTTTACGTTGCCAGTGGGTTCGACTCCCTAGGGGAGTCTTCACTGACAAAAAGGATGGTATGACTATCGTGGATCTGAACAACATTGCTTACAAAGACGATCCATTTGTTCTTGCAAAAGATGTACTGCAAGTCTTCTATGCAAAGGACAACTCTAATAAGGGCAAACATGTGGTGCTTCAAGGGAAAAGGCATATCGTGGGTGTTGAAGGTGTGACAGACGACGAAGCCTACAAGGGCTACGAGGAAATGCCTCCTTTCGGAGTGGACGTCGACCTAACTATCTTTGAGGAAAGCAAGGAAGCTGCATACGTGCGACTTGACCACGATGAGGCCCCGGAGTTCGAATAAAGCAATTGTAATTGTGCACACATTATTATGGAATGAAATATTTCAACAATTGTAATTGTGCTCATTATGTAATATAATACTTTATGTTTTGATCTAGTTAAAATCAATTCATATGTTTCTAAATAATTTAGGTTTTGATCCAGTTAAAATCAATCCTTATGTTTCTAAACAATTTATGTTTTGTTCCAGTTAAATCACTGCCGGGTCTGGTGCTAACCGGCAGTGATGACTCATATCACTGCCGGTTGGTGTTTAGACCTGGCAGTGATAACTCGTATCACTACCGGTTGGTGTTTAGAACCGGCAGTGATGGTTCCATTATCACTGCCGATTAAATCAGAACCGGCAGTGATAATGTAGCATCACTGCCGGTTGGCCCCCAGACCCGGCAGTGATGAGGACTATCACTGCCGGTTTGTTTGTAGACCCGGCAGTGATACGCCTTCTATATATATCCGCGCCTTCATCCATTTCATTTCCATCGCGCCAACCCCAAATATTTTCCGTTCCCGCCGCCACCGGAGCTCGCCGCCGTCACCGGAGCGCGTCGCCGCCACCGGATCTCGCCCCCGCCCCGCGCCTCTGCGGAATGCCACCACCGCCACCGGAGCTCGCCCCCGGCCCGCGCCTCCGCGGAACGTCGCCGCCGCCACCGGATCTAGCCCCCGGCCCGCGCCTCCGCGGAACGTCGCCGCCGCCACCAGAGCTCGCTGCCATCCACCGCGTGCGCCGCCTCGCATCATCTCCAGAGGTGAGGAACCCATGTTCTCCCTCACCCTCATCCTCCGCCGCTTATCCTCGTCGAGGATTTGGGGCTGGCCCGAGCTCAATCGAGCTCGGCGCCCAATCCATGGTGCCAGCGCCGCCTCAGTCCCACGGGAACGAGCCCTCCCAGGCTCCCTGTCACACGCACAAGGCGCGGGATGGCCGTGCGCACCTCGAATGGCCATCCTCGCGCACTGCCTCGGCCTAGCCTCGCCCCCATGCCCGCTCGCTGCTGTGCGCGGCACTGTGCGCCGGTGCACGACACGTGCACCACAGAGAAAGAGGAAAGAAAGGGAGGAGAGGGAGAGAAGGGGAGCACACGAGCAATCACCATCGAAGAAAGATGCAGAGGGTGAGGGCTTGAGGTTTAGAGCTTTTGGGTCCTCGTCGCCCCCGTCCCACGCCTCCGCAGAACGTCGCCGCCGCCACCGGAGCTCGCCGCCGTCATCGGAGCTCGCCCCCACGCAGCTCCCCCGCTCGGGCCGAAAACGCGTTTGATTTTTCTACCATTATATTTAAAAGAGAAAGTATTAGCAACATCATTGTGGCAAACATTATTGTCAGATATCCATGGTTTTTTCTGGCAACAAAGAACATGTTTCCATAGGCACCACATCAAAATATGCGCTATCATGGTATGTGCCAATGCGAAATTGTATCTTGACAATATTATTTACCTTAAACTTGTATGGTTTATGTTATGAAGATAGCCATGGTTCACAATTCCACCCTCCGCTCGCCGTCGAACCAAGCTGCACCGGACCAAGAGTTGCAGGATGAACAAAGCCCTAGCTCTTATCTGAACCTTGACCACCTAGATGAGCATGAAGTGGAGGCACCAGAGCCGGAGGTTAGTTGCTCGGGTAGCAAAGTTTCCAAGAAACGAGGCCGAAGCAAGCTTCTGGCAGGCCGATATGTGATCGTCGAGGTCGATCCATCCGGCGAGCCCACAAGGCCTACCACTGTATTGGGCCCGTACAAGACGGTGCTTGGTGTCCTCATAAGGGACTTCATCCCAATAAAGTATAGAAGTTGGACCAAGACGACCCAAAATGACAATGAAGATTGGGTGGTCCCGAACGCGCTCAAGGACCAGCTATGGCAGAAGGTTGAAGAAAAGTTCACATTTCCGCAAGGATGTGGCCTAGAAGCCGTCAAAAAGCATGCACTGCAGACAAGCAATGGCCACTTCATTTAAGAATTTCAAAGTTGATCTCAATAAGCATGTGAAGAATGGGAACGAGCCAGATTGGACGGAGTACCCGAGCCAGCAACCTCATTGGGATGAATTCAGAGAGGACAAGCTCTCAGAGGCGGCACAGAAAATCAGCCGAGTAAATACATCGAACTCTAAGAAGAACATTCATCCTCATAAGCTTGGCTCCCGTGGTTACAAGAAAAAAATTGATGTATGGGACAGGCAACAGGCGGAGCTACTCAACTGCAGCGTCACGCCTCAGACTGTCGATTGTGAGCCGAGATCCATACGGTTCCTATTAGCTAGGTGGGCATCGTACAACCCCGACGGCTCCCTAAGTATCGGCAGTAACACAAGCTTGGAGAATCTCACCAAGAAGGTTGCCGAGGCGCATGTGGAGGCTTTCCAAGGGACTCTACAATGCAGCAGGGAGATGGACGTGCTCGCCCATGCACTCGGCACCAAGGAACATCCCGGTCGCACAAGAGGGACTGGCGTTGTTCCTTGGAAGCTTGCTTTCGAGGATGACGAAGCTAGTCGCCAGGCGCGTAAAGCAGCCGAGGAAGAGCTAAAGCTCAAAGAGATCGAGGAGCGTGTGGAGCAAAGAGTCACAGCGCAATTTCAATCGCATATCGATCAGTTGATTGCGGCTGCAAGTGCCGCCCGCACCTCCACAGAGACAGCTCCCATAGGCATGAGCCCCGTGTTCAAGGGCAGTAGCTGTGGGTCCACCCCGATGGATGAAAGCGAAGCAAATGCAACGCATCCGGTGGACAGCATCACAGCGCCCACTTCCTGCACATTGTACGTGCATCAACAGTGGTTTCCTCTCAAAGTGGCGCTCGGCCTGGTGTGGCCTGTCGAAGAAGGTACGTGTAGCGCATCGAGGAATTCTTTTGTTGTACCTTTACCATCTCTTGATGTACACATGAACTAATTGCTATTTGCACACAGGTATGCAAGTGCACGGTCGCCAACTACCAGCAGGCTATGCCAAGGTCACCATTGATAGGATTTTAAAGAAAAAATACAACAAGATAATGCTTGACTACCCCCCGAGGAAGATTCTCCAACTCTTCAGGAGAACAGGGGTGGATTTGTGCCGTGGCGCAAATGCTACATTAAGTTGAGCACTGAGGGGTCTTCTTCGGATGACGACGAAGACGAAGGAAAGAACAGAACAGATCCTCATCCCCTTCCTTCGCCACCGAGGAGAGAGGCTCCTCCTCCTCCTCCCCTCCTTCCTTCGCCGCCGAGGAGAGAGACTCCTCCTCCTCCTGCCCCCCTTCCTTCACCGCCGAGGAGAGTCTCCTCCTGCCCCCCTCCTAGGACAAAAAGAAAGAAAGTCAGCGGCAGTGTCACAAGCTTAATGAAAGACCCAGCTGGTTACCAGGACAAAATCAGCGATGAATCAAAGCGCGCCATACTCAAAAATTTGAAACAGTCGAGGTATATCCCGACCGTCTCGGACTACGAACGGCAGATCTCTAAACCAGAAAATAAAAAGAAAAGCTGTGAAACGATAAAGAAACAAAAGGCGGCAAGGCAACAACAAGCCGAAGACATGGGATTAACAGAGGAGCAGCTCACAGCCTTCGAGCAAGGCACCTTGGAATTAGAGAGCGCTCCCATCGCATACAAGTATGCCCATGGCAAAGATCTACTGGAGGACACGAAAGAGCTCCAAAAGTTGCCGACAAGGATGCGTGAGCTGCACAATTGGTACAAAGAACAGACCAAGAATGGATCCATAACATTCGGGGTTAGGGTCCCAACAAAAATCTACCATCAAAGGAATGAACACACAATGTGGATTGAATTCGAAAGCCTGTTCTACCTATTCCAGAAGCGCGACCTAGACATTCAACTACTAAGCCTATGGACTATGTAAGTACCCTACTCACCTGATATGTCTTCTATCAATGGATAAATTTAACATTTGATCTATTCTTGCTTATGCAGTATGGAGGCACAACAATGCATAGTGAGGAACATTAATCATGTTGCCTTCTTGGACCTTGAGCGACTAAATAATCATACATGCAATGGTCGTGGGGCTGAACTATGGGATCTAGCGAATGATTTGGCAAGGATATTCTTAGAATTCCAACGTAAAGAAAGCATACTCTTAGCCTACGAGTGCGAGTACGTGTTCCTCTAACTTGGTGCTTCATTTTGCCTTGGCCAATATGTTATTAAATGATCATGATTTAATTAGTTTTTGACGTTTCATCATTGTAGCTACCATTATGTCCTCATAGAAATCATGCTAGAACAGAGCGTGGTCAATGTCTACGACTCGAAGAGGAGGCCACTAAGTCACATCATAGCACTCGAACATATACTAAACATGTAAGTGGATTGAGTAACTTTTGTATTTTCATGATGCAACAAATCTGTATTTATATACAACATTCACACTTTATGACACACAGGGCCTTTGAGCAATATCGTAAGAAAAGTAAAAGACATAGACCATTTTGGAAAGATTTCACTGTAAAGAGAATGGATATGTTCACACTCACTCAACCATTGGGCAACAACCAGTGTGGCTTCTATGTCATGTGGGCAATGCACCAGTTCACCGGCGATGGTACATCAGCTGGGCAATTACTTGTGCGTATACTTTTCATTTATGTACACTAATTAATTCAACCTTCAATCACTAATATTTTTAGACAATCACTAATGTTTTTACTTTAATGACAGGGTAACGAACTTAACACCCGTTAGCTGCTAGAGAGTGAGATCATAGGAATACAGGAGCAGCTAGCGGGTTTCATCATGGACGAAGTGGTGAAAGAAGATGGAAAGTTCAACATTTTGTATACTTAAGATTAATGGACATTTAAGTGATTTGTAATATGTGAACATCGAATGTCTATGTCTATGTAATTGTACAATTTTGATATTACAGTATAATATAAGCGCTAGTTAGATATATGTGTCGTATTGAACTCTAAACCCTAATCTTCATAAGAAGAACAACTACCCAAAACACTGCAGATTAGCACAAAACCGTAATCCTCATATCACTGCCGGATAGGGAAAAAGAACCGGCAGTGATACGAAGATTATCACTGCCGGTTGTAACGTAAAACCGGTAGTGATGTCAGAATTATCACTTCCTCTTCCTCGTGAACAACCTATCGTGCCAGCTGGCCAGGGTCAGGGGGACAACGCGTGCGCGTCC
Source organism: Panicum virgatum (assembly GCF_016808335.1). Taxonomy (NCBI): domain Eukaryota; kingdom Viridiplantae; phylum Streptophyta; class Magnoliopsida; order Poales; family Poaceae; genus Panicum; species Panicum virgatum. Next base: position 500,575 of record NC_053143.1, read on the forward strand.
TAGCTGGCGCTTGCCGCTTGGCGCTGCACGAGCGAATTTTTTACGGTTGCCATTTCTCTAATCACAGCATGTGTTGCGACTTGAGACCGCGCCTAGCTAATAAGCATGCATGCATGCATATCTGCAGCTTTCCATTATTGTAAGCGGAGGAGAAAACTAAAATCTAGATGTGGCTTTGCTTTGGATACGGATGGTGCTTTCACCGAGGCGACCCGCGTGTTAATTTCTTGCAAAACGAGCCTGCACTGCACAGTCGTACGTGCATGAAACCAGATGCTGTGCCGTGCCCGTGATGATACATACCATGGGCGTGAAACCAGCTATGGTTCTTGTTCTTGGAGCAGACTACTGTAATAATGGCGTACTACCCGTAAGAGCAAGGTCAATAAGAAAACCAATTGCGAGCTGTCACACCATTGTCAGGTTATTAATCTACTAATAACGTACTATCTCTGGATTAAATGTTGTTGTACGTAAGCTTTGAGTAAAATTTCTAAACTTTTAATTATAAATAACTTTTAAAGCATCTAGTTTAGATACTTAACGCTCAGATATAGATTTATCTTAGAAAATAGTTTCACAAAAATATAAATTATTTATAATGTTTATTTATATTCTAATAGAAAATTTTCATGTGCGCAAAGTTATCTCCTTATCCCTTTTTTATAAATGGAAAAGAAAACTTACTTATTTTGATTTAAAAAAAGGTTGAATATTCTCTACGAAACAACCTCTTCCTCGTGAACAACCTATCGTGCCAGCTCGCTAGGGTCAGGGGGACAACGCGTGCGCGTCCTAGCTGGCGCTTGCCGCTTGGCGCTGCACGAGCGAATTTTTTACGGTTCCCATTTCTCTAATCACAACATGTATTGCGACTTGAGACCGCGCCTAGCTAATAAGCATGCATGCGCATGCATATCTGCAGCTTTCCATTATTGTAAGCGGAGGAGAAAACTAAAATCTAGATGCGGCTTTGCTTTGGATTCGGATGGTGCTTTCACCTGAGGAACGAGAGTACTCTATCCTGCCTGTGATGAGTGAATTGTCAACCGTGCGGTGTGATCGTGCGCTTGGTCTTTGGATTGCAGGTACACGGGCGTCGAGTGTCGACGGAGAGTTGCCGTGCAGGAGCTCAGGCCGGGCGGCAGCTGTGGCGTCCACTCCTGGATCGAGGGCGCAAACGGCGACAGAAGGCAGGTTTCTTGGTTTGCGCCACAAAAGTAAGGAGGCGTACGGCGGTTGAAGACGCCAAGTCGTGGAGGCACGGGCGTCGGTCTCGGGACTGACGGAGGTGACAGGCGTCGGGCGGCGTCTAGGGCCGTCAGAAGGCCGATGCGAGAACGGCGTCTAGGGCCACGGCGTTGGAGGCGGGAATCTTCCCGCGCGTGGAGTTTTGGCGATTTTCTCAAAACCGGGCGCCTACCCGGGTTGCGCGGACCCCCCAAACCTCGAACCGGATCTTCATCCACACGGCGGCATCGCGGAGAAGACTTCGACTCGAAGAAAGAACCTCGACCGTCGGATGAATCTTTGTATCTTTTTCCAGTTTTGCCCCTACGGGCTTTCTAGTGTCTAATAGAGTGTAGGATTAGTTTAGTCTTTTGGGTTGAGAGTTGTTGGGTATTAAAAACCCCCCTCACCCCTCTCCCTCTCTCTCTCCTTTTGGCTGGATAGAGCACGTCGCCTCCCCGTTTTTCCTTTCCCTTAGCCTCATTTTTAGAATTCCAGAAAATACTCTTGTGAGAGACACAAAAATTCGGGAAGTGCACCCCCGATCGGTGCTGTGCCCTCTGGGCGTTTTGATTCACTTGTGTTCGTGATGATCTTGCTTGTGCTGTGATTTGTGTTCTTCGCGTTCTTCTCCTACCCCCAACTCTAGAGTCCGCGATTTCTTCGTTTGTGAATCGTTTGATCTCGTTTTTCTTGCCTTGATTTGTTCTATGACGTGAGTTGAGCATTTCCACCGAAGGAAATCACTTGAATCCTCACGAGAACGTAGATCGGGCGAGTTTTGTGTTCGAGATCGGTTTTTGGCTCGTGTCCGCGTGATCCGAAATTTCTCTCAATCCACTCGGTTAATCTTGAAATTTCTTTGGGAAAATGGTCACCTACATGCCTAGATCATCTGGCTTTAATTTTGTGACCTGAGATCGAGTTTGGATCGAGTTGTGGTTGGATTTTTGGAAGAGACGATTTCGGTTTGGTGATTTTCGTCTCTGTCCAGCGTGCCGCGGACTGTCCGGGTCACAAACTCCGGACTGTCCGGTGCTCAGGATTCGAGGCCAAGGCAGCCAGCAGCAGCAGCTGCTGCTTCCAGCAGTGTCTACGGCAGAAAGATTTGGGAGGCAGATACACCCTAGGCCACCATCAAGAGACAAGCACCACATACAAGGCCGACAGCAGCGCGTGCGTGCGTGGAGTATCAGCATACCTGAAGGGAGCAGGCAAAGGTGAGCACGGCAGCAGGTTTGTTTAGTCACTTGCAAACATCGTTTTCATGCTACAGTCACTAATCATTGCCTAATCATTGCTATTGCCTATCTGGATCTTTGTGACGGTGGTAATTCAAATAATTTATTTGCTGCCTGCTTAGCTTGAGTTAATTAGTTTTTGATCTTGCTAATTGGTTCTAGATCTTTACATGCCTTTTTTTAGAAAGCCTTTTTAGCGCTTTGATATTCGGTGCTTCCCCTTTCTCTTGCACCTAGCTCGAGTAAATAGGTTTTCGCGTGCTTCCGCTTTGCGTCGAGGTTTTCCTAACCGTTCCTATGGTAAACTCGTCACGAGTTGGCTTATGTCACTTTGACGGTTAGAAGAGAGGTGCGTCGGGTTGAATTCGGGACATAGGCCTTGTTCTCTTTGAAAATTTTTTAAAGGCTCACATTCATCCCCTCTAGTCGCCTATCCGGTCCTTCATCACCGAGGCGACCCGCGTGTTAATTTCTTGCAAAACGAGCCTGCACTGCACAGCCGTACATCTGCATGAAACCAGATGCTGTGCGCCCGTGATGATACATACCATGGGCGTGAAACCAGCTATGGTTCTTGTTCTTGGAGCAGACTACTGTAATAATGGCGTACTACCCGTAAGAGCAAGGTCAATAAGAAAACCAATTGCGAGCTGTCACACCATTGTCAGGTTATTAATCTACTAATAACGTACTATCTCTGAATTAAATGTTGTTGTACGTAAGCTTTGAGTAAAATTTCTAAACTTTTAATTATAAATAACTTTTAAAGCATCTAGTTTAGATACTTAACGCTCAGATATAGATTTATCTTAGAAAATAGTTTCACAAAAATATAAATTATTTATAATGTTTATTTATATTCTAATAGAAAATTTGAGTCAGTACTATGTTTTGCTTTAGCCAACATAAATGCTTATTTATATTCTAGTAATGGTCTCACCCTTTGGTGGTATTTGAATAAGACACAGGGATAGGAAATAATTGGGGTGAACAAATGATTAGGGTTTAGGGTAGAGATACGGAGCATTATTTTCATACTCATTTCCCAATTCCACTCCATCTAAACAAGGGGAAAGGTTTATTACCCCCAAACTCTTATCCTTGTCCCTATCCCACACTTGTAGCTTTATTTCTGTTCCAATCCAAATGGTAACCTTTGTGCATGTATAGAGATGACCCGCCCTCCGAGGCTGCTCCTGTGAAATCGCTAACCGCGCGGACCTGGAGACGGCGCCTTAAAAACTCGATTCCTCACACTGCCGCCTGATTGGTTGAAAATAAGCTCCATTGTCATCCAGACAAGCAACCTGGCTCCCTGGTTGCTCCACTCTATCCAACACCCAACCAAGATGGGGGCCTCTTGGGAGTGCCACCAACTACAGTAGCAAGGATTCATCATCGAACACCATCTTGAGAACCCTATCATCGGTCCACTGCTGGAGGCTAAAGCTAAATCGCTGAAGATATCCCATTCAAGGAATTGATGAGTATGTGTTTGGGTCATTGGTTGGTGCTACGGAAATATGGGTCTGTCCCTCCATCCGACCTCGTGATCCATAACGTACATACCTTCATTATTCCTTATCATTGTTGGAGATAGCCTTTCCGATGAGTGTCTGTGGATATCTGCAACCCTATACCTAGCTAGCATTCTACATAATTAGTTTGGTTTATTGATTACTCCCTCCAGTTTAAGAAAAGTGGACATTTTGGACATCGGCACGGTCACCAAGATATCACTTTGACCATAAATTAATAGTAGTACACATATTCAAAAGTACTAAGTTCATAATGTTTTGAATCTACTTTTGAAGACGAATCTAGTTATACCGTCTTCAAAGTATGAATCAAATATTTAAAGAGATATTGATAGTCAAAAGGGTAATGTGTTGACTGCACGCAAATCAAAATGTTTAGTTTTCTGATATTGGAGGGAGTATTATTTTAAGTTGACTTCATTGTTCTTTTTTCCTTCTTTTGGATTAGTTTGTCACTTTGATGCGATTGCTTCGGTTTCCAGCAACCCAAGATTCCTACCACACTCAGCTCTTGGGGTTTCACTCAAAGTTTACCCTTTATCCATAATCCTAGAAATGATAGGTGCAATCATGTCAAATATTTTCAAGAGTTGGATTTTGTGTTAATAGGTAGATTAAGCTATGCCTTAGAGCATAGTAGGTCTTATTGTTATTTCTTATTTTATTTTCTATTAGGCTGAACTAGCCCATCAACCTGCGCGTTGCATGGTTTTATAGGATATACATATTTACACAACAATGTGAAATAATGTAATATAAATACTATAATATAGAGCTTGTTTATAGTTTGTACCACCGTCAATTTTATATGAATTCAGAGATGTGCACATATGTAAAACTGGTAGTGGCGAGCTTGCCATTGATCATATTGACCATGACTATTCTTTAAATATTACTATTTTTAAATATTACTACCTCTATTTTGATAATTTATTGCCGGTTAGTTTATTTTTAAAATAAAAAAACGTCAAATAAAAAGAACGGAGGGAGTAGATAGAACAAACAGTTGATTTCTATCTTTTCATTATTCCAGTTTGCATCCTGGTCTGAGAGATGTCTTATGGTATGGGTATGTGGACGTATTCTTTGTTATTTGTTGGATTTAAAATGTGTAGTTAACAACAATAACATCGACAATTTTTAGTTCACCTACAAGTTATTTTTATAACATGAATGGATATTGGATATTAGGGTGAGCACCAGCAACTGCTTTTCTGGAGAGTTAATTCCACTTCTTTGTGAATTGGCTCAACTTAATTCTGGAGCTTCATACCAACGATATAAGGTGTGTCTCTGATTTAGGTCAGTCGGTTTATTTAATGGGTTTACATGTATGGGACATGAGCACATCTGGTCTTTTTATACATTTACATGTGTGGTCATAACCTTTTTGATAGTTCCTTGATTTGTTTATATTGTGCCTTCCAAATAAAAGTAGTAACTTTTTATCTGTCTAGCCTGTCCAACTTTTCTGCCGATCATGTCATGGTTATAACTCAGTGCATGTTTTCTTCTTGTATTTGATGCAACTTTGCCTATAATTATCAATTTATTTGTCAATTATATTACAAATAAATCATCATTGCTGTCATAATAGACTCACTTGTAGCGCTAATAATTTAGCTCATTGCAAACATGAATTGTGTGCCACCACATAAACTAAATATGAATATATGCATTTCTAAGTAATTTCCACATGCGTGCTTAAAAGAGATCTGACACCAATAACCTACGGTTGAATGTGCATTAGATCTATTGGAGAAGCATGTAGATATCCTAAAGTTTGGACATTAATTACATATCAGGTGAATCATTGCTAGTACCTAAATATTAATTAGATTGATTAACTCGATCTTTAGATGCTTTGTGCGGCCATTGTTTCTCTCGTGTTTGGGAAAAAAAAACTACTCGATCAGTAATAATGTATTTAAAATTTATGTAGTGATCATAAGAAAGGAGGACAATTTGTAGATACCTTGCTGTACTCGAGGGTGTCAGCAACGTAGATACAGAAGATATTGCAACTGTTGAATCTTCTATCCTAGTAATCTCGTTTGGAGGCTGGACCAATGTTGTGATTGATGCTTCCATACTTTCCTATGCATTACGCATTCACTCGATCAAACGCACCTGTGCAAGACACGGCAGATCGAGACATCAAGTCATGGGACATGGATCACACAAAGGCATACGTACATTCGCAAGCATGCAAGATGATTGAAAGAACCAACCACCTTCATTCATCGTCGTGCAAACAGCCGTGTACTGAGTCGCGGTGCTGTGGCCGAAGGGCGAAGGGGTTGGGAATCTCGAACCGAGGGTTGCCCTTCATGGCGTCCGAGAGGTACCTGCACCTTGATAGCGGCCATGGCCGTGGATGCTATCTTTGACGCAGTGGCTCCCGATCTTGTCGTAGCACTCAATCCCTAGGATTAGCACCTTCTCCTGGCCGGATCGTGTCAACTTCCACATCATCCCTGCCATCGTCGCTGACACCAGCTGCTGCATGCTGCACCTGCACGGGGACGGGCGGACGGCTAGGGCGCGCCGCTAGCTGCTGCGGCCAGCACCCCGAGTCCACGATACAGATATGGTTGTTGTATCTACGTGCCTCTCTACACGTCGCGATCGGTGGCATAGGTGGGTAATTTTAAACAAATTATTAAGAGTTATGTTAGGCTACATATCCAATGGCTATTATCAGCGATGGTAATTACATGCCGTCAAATGAATGGCCAGTTGTTTTTTTATTTTTGTGAGAATTTCTAGGATTTTTTTTCTAGCGCATCTAGTGAGGATGAACGTGGAGCCTCCTAAAAGAGCCTCTAACATCTGGTGAGGATTAACGTGGAGCCTAAAAAAAACCTCTAATTAGTAATAGTAAGATGCAACAAAATAATATTTTATCTTGAAATAAAGCTTCCTTAGTCTAAAAAAAGATAAATGCCATGTAATCCAAAACTTAACAAATGGGCTACTATTTTCATCAAATTTTGTACAATCCAATCAGATGTTTAGGAACAAACTCTCGTATCTCTGCACCAACCTTATTTCTAGAGCACTATGCCATAAAGAAATGCCGTTTTTGCTTTTTTGGGGTCCCTGCGGGCACTCAAAACCGTGCATTATAACAACCCTTTTTATGCTTATAATCTGAACTAGCGACTTGTGCTCTGGCCAAAGACGGCAATCCACCGGACTTGGCAGCTAGCACCGGCGAAGGATGCTGGGTTGGCCGATGGGAGATTGTCTTTTCCCATCAACTGGGCCATGTTTCGAGGTGTGCTCAAATTGTAGCTCCATTTGTGTGGAAAATAAATAACTTACTCCAAGCTCCTACTATGCTGCCTACCGCCGTTTCCACGACATTCAAGGCTTCATATATTTTGCCTGTTACTTTATTCCTAGTGACTGCAGAACCTTCAGTATGTCAGTGGCTGATAGCATCTCCCAATCACGTGCACAGCTAGCGACTAATATACTATATACTCCCAGGACTATGGTTCCTCTCAGAGGTTGTTTGGTTCCTTGTCCCAAGTCGCCACGTCTAAACTGAGACATGCCACAATAACTTAACATGTGTGGCTAGTTGTGCTGCGAACTAAACACCTTATTAAGATAACATTCTCATATAAGAACAATGCATGCATGTTGTCGGTACCCCAGGACTGGGGTACCCCTCTTGCTGTGTCTAGGCAAGAGTCTCGTAGTTATCCTTAACTACACATTGACGGCCGAACATCCGGACCCCTGTGGTCCGAAGCCCTACTCTCCCGACCAACGGCCCCGGACCCGCTCCCAGCTTTGGGACGGGTCCGGTGACGCCACGTATCCCAGAGAATTAAGCACTCAGCCAAAAACAGCCAAGGGCCCCGGACCTCCCATGGGGTCCCGGACCCCATATACTATCCGGACCCCTCAGCGTGAAGGGAGTAAACGTTCCGCCTGGGGGGTCCGGAGCCGCCACGTGCCCACAGGCACGCGCGCGCGGCCGCGAATCTTCCTCGTGAAGACTCGCCCACCTACCACAATCAATGCAGGGCCGTAAGCACGCTCTGCCACAGCAGAGCGTGAGGCAACTTTAGCCCAGCTGTACTGTTGATCGCGTGTTAACAAGACATACAGTGCAGCCGCTGGCACCACCCACGCAACGAGCATCAGTCTGATACGCCAGTTAGACATGACAACTCGGCTACTGAGTCTCATGACGCCTACGCGGTACACCCAACAGTCTACGCCGCAACCTACACTGCCTCAACGGGCGCCTTACCGATGGGACAGGAGAAGACCCCCCTCGGTCAGAGTCTACAGGACGATGAAGCGTATCCAGTGAGAGATTCTCCATCGCTGTAGCTCCATTAGAGTCTATTTAATATAGAATTCATACATGTTGGGCCCACCTGTCGGGGTCCAACGCCTGTGTACGCACCCCCTTGCTCTATAAAAGGGGGACGCCCGCTAGAGAACCCCTCAAGTCCAAGGAGAGACTTGGAGGCAGAGGATAGACTCATTCATTCCTAGGGCAATACACCACTCAGTGGATGTAGAGTATTACGCTCCGGGCGGCCCGAACCACTCACAAATTCTTGAGTGTTCCTATGTTCCTGCTAGAGGGGTAGATCTATCGAATAGCTTGCACTTCCCCGGGTATCCACCCTCAGGGATTAGGCGGGTGCACTACGCCACCCGGCTGTGGCCCCCCTCTTAGAGCCACGACACATGTATTAAAGTTAAATATAAGAGGAAAAATTTTATAATACCTGGAATCTATAGTATCCGTTTATGGTTAAGAATTGAAAGATACCTATTGCAAAGAATCTCTCTCTCTCTCATGTTTGGTTACTATCGCTTTGGCCAGGCATAGAATAGAGAATCTCTCTCTGTCTCGCATGTTTGGTTACTATCGCTTTGTCGCTGACCTTGCCAGCTCATGCAAATGAGGCCCTCTGGCCTCGCTCTGTTGAAACGCGGACTCCCAGCGTCTCTTCACATGGGGACACGCTGCCATTAAGCTAGGCACGCAAATTGATACCAACTTTTGTTTAATTTCTTTGCTATATTTTCTGATTAAGATATATGATCGCCAAATCGACCTTGGTTCGGACACTTATAAACAAAATTAGACCACACTATATATATTTTTCTTGAAGAATTTTTTTTATCCCATCTAACATAAATAGCACATTGGTGCATCCATCCAAAAACACCGGCGTATTGGCCTAGGACAAGGCTGTCCTCCTTGATCGGCCACGCAACCAGGCTAGCTCTACGAAGGCTATACCAATAAAACGGAAACTAATACCCGTTTGCGTCCAGCTTGATTTTCAAAATCCAAACAGTACCTAGTTTAATGCATGCCTTGGATTTTGTGTAGTAGAGGGAAATCTCATAATCCAAATTGATTTTTTTAGAGATTCGTATAATCTAGTGGTATCCAAAGGGTACCTAAGGCCGAGTCCAGCAGACCATCCATCACCTCTCTTAAATAATCTCTTGTTAAGGTTATTGGTCCATGACCAATGTTATTTTAGAGAGGATTTCTCCCTACCATAGTAAAATATCTCCAATAAGAGGCCTATAACTTGCTTATATGACACTTTTGTCTATGTGAAGGAAAGAAGCGTATAAAAAATACAAGTTTTACGATGGTTGGAAAAAAACAAGAACCCTTTATTGAGAAAGATTTGACTGTTTAAAAATAGATGGCTTTAAGGAAAAAAATTCCAAACGGTAAAGAATATGGGTCTGGTACCGGAAATGGTGAGATCGGTACTAAAATATAATTATTTTTTTTTAATTCAGTAAAAACTACATATTTAATTGTGTGATTTTTCATCTCTAAATTAGTAGCACCATCTGGTACCTTCCTAAGTCCTAACCACGGTAAAATACACCTCTAAAAATTGGAGTGTGCTCTTGTATGCCAGATCCTGCCTATTCATGTGCTACATGACATATTGACATGTCATACATAATATGAATGCAGAGAAAGAGAAAGGGTAAAGATAAGCAATACAATAGCCAACTTTGTAGCTCATCTATTATACGAGTGATTAGTAGTGGTGGCTCAAGATGAAACATGACGACAACATCGAGCCAACGTTGGTTCCAATATTAGCCTTGCGTTTTAGAGAAGTCCTTTGCTTTTTTCAGGCCCAAAACCCAGGTTGCTCTTGTCGATAACTAACAGCCTTTTACAGTCTTGATTACGTCGGTTTACGGCAATATATAGATTACATGAATACTTCAGAACTCTTGGGTGGGCTAAAGATGGAGCAATATATGTGCCATGGTGGTGTTCTCTTTTGCAATATGGCAAACTGATATACTGTCACGTGATTGATGTTTCTCATGCAGGATACTTCAATTCCGGCCGATGCATGGCTTCAGAAACAACCTGCTTCCCTGGTGTTGACATGTGAAATTCCCCATCGAATCGCTACGCAGCAGAGTTTCTCCAGGTATGGCTACCATCTTGTTTCAGAACCCCACAACGGGTTACATCGCCTGGAATTTCACCCCGAAAGCAATAATGAAACTACAAAGCCTCGACCTGTTCGCCAGAAAATAAACGCTAGCAGAACGCAAGAGGTCTCCGGCCTGTGATGCTTCCGAACAAAACGCTCCCCAACTACTAGAAAAAATTATCAGCAGAACAAATCCAGGTAGCTACCATATATTCTCGCTTATTACATGTATAGAGCTAGAACTATGTCTTCGCATCCGCCAAATTACAAAAGTTAGCTAGTACAGGTTGTATCATTATATACATATATGTACCTTTTTCCATGGTTACTACTTATTTGCGTTCCCTTGCTGTGTGTGTGTGTGTGTGTGTGTGTGTGTGTGTGTGTTGCAGGTAGTAACTGCAAAATGTTGGATCACCAATCTAGCGCTACGATAGATGACCTGGAGTCCATGCTAATTAATGAAGACACAAAGCCAAAGGCTCTGCCTCTCTCACTTCTCAAAGAAATTACAAGTGATTTCTCCGAGGAGAAGATCATTGGACGCGGTGGATATGCAGTGGTTTATAAGGTCAAAGAACATTCACAAGTGTGTATATAATTACAGTTGATGTTGAAAGAGCAAGGTGATGCTGACAAAGCATGCTATGACTACAGGGATCCGTCAGGAATCGCACGATCGCTGTGAAGAAGCTCTCCCCACAGTCTCAACCAGGATTGGGTGAGAAGACATTCAACGGAGAGATTGAATGCCTGATGAAGGTGAAGCACAAAAATGTAGTTCGGTTTCTAGGTTATTGTTACGAGACGCAAGGGCAGATTATAAGAGCAGATAACATACCGAAACCTGTCATGGCACAACAAGAACAACGATTGCTTTGTTTTCAGTATCTACCTAACGAATCTCTTGATAAACATATCACAGGTAGCGGGTCATGTACCGTATGCATGTAACGCAATGTTTCTCCATTTCTATTTTCTTCATTTAAGCCTAGCTATTTGGTTCAAGCATTACACATGCAGTATTGGCGGTATGGCACTTTGCCACATGTCTTGAACTCTCTAGCTAGGACTCGAATGACGTTATGTTCCTAGCTAACTCCTTTCTCATTTCCACTTAACAGATCCATCTTGTGGACTTGAATGGAAACAACGCTATCAAATAATCAGTGGAGTCTGCGAGGGCTTACATCAACTTCATGAGCAAACTATTCTTCACATGGATCTGAAACCACAAAATATACTTCTGGATGACGACATGGTCCCAAAAATTATTGATTTTGGCTTCTCGAGGTGCTTGGAAGACAATCAAAGCAAGGTTGAAACTGAAAATAGATATGGAACATTGTAAGCTAGCTAATCCTCTTTGGAGCCCATCAACCTTTCTCTGTCATCCGCATGATTCGTGATGAGCTCCCTATGCATGTTATTCGATGTAGCCATAAACATTTATTAATTTTCAGGGGATATATGGCACGAGAGTTCTTCAAAAATGGCATATTCACAAAAAGGTGTGATTTGTTTAGTCTTGGTGTCATAATTATGGAGCTATTGACAGGAGAGCGCAAGGAGTACTGTGCCATTGCCGATGTAAGAGCAGTTTGTCACCTTTTCATTTTAGACAGCTATATGCAACGCTTCAACTTTTTCTATACGCTTCAACTTTTTCTATACGCTTCAACAGAGTTTAGATTTCTGTAAACACGTCTAGTAGAGCAAAAGCATGAATTAGCTGCAAAATTAAAGAAGCAGACATCCGAATTTTTTTATACGTATCAAGGAATATATAAGATTAAGTTTCATTATAATGGAGAAAAGGAGCAAATATTCCTTAAAGGAAGTGAAAATATAATTGAAGAGTACCCAAATATTTGATGGTAAAGAAAATATTGCTGCCTTTCATATTGTAAAGGTGAACGTAGAAATTAACTAAAAAGTGGAACAAATAACTAGTCATAGGATTATTGATAATTTCCCGCGTGTTATATACTCGATACCTTTAAATTATTCTACTTTTGGTCTAAAGTACAAGTGCAATAAACTGCATGATTCTATATCAGTTAGAAACAAGAAACTACTACTTATGCTGGGCACCTTAGTCTTGAGCCATTTTGCTGTTAGTTTCATGATAGGATATAATAGCAGCAGTAATTGTAACAATATAACAGCAACAACAAGAGTTCTTTTTATACTCATATCATATGTAGTTAAACCCACCTTTTATACTCACATATGTAGCTAGACCCACCTTTAATAAACTAACATGGGTATGTCTGCGTACTCATTTATTGGTCTGAATATGTTTACATACTCATTTTGAAATACTTCAAAGACAATCATGTGAAAAAATGCAAAAAAAACTCTATTTTAGTATATTATGATCATACCTCCATATCTGTATGTATAAATAAGTAGTCCATATACTCTATGTACATTCGCATACTCAATGTATGTATGTATGTATGTATGTATGTATTTATATATATATATATATATATATATATATATATATATATATATATATATATATCACCATAGATGGTCTAGCATAACAACATACTCTATTTATGTTTTCATTCAGCCATATGCGCTAGTAATCTTGAGATACATAGGTGGGTGTAGCTACTGTGTATGTAGAATAGAATTTTACTATTCCAAATACTTCGATTTTCTAACAAAAAAATTATTGATGTCTTGTTTTTTATAAGTCATAACTTGGTTGCATTTTGATAGGTTTGTGACAGTTGGATGAAGAGGCTGGGAGAATCACAGACACACAGACAATTGGAGCAGATAAAAGTATGCGCCCAGATAGGGATTCAGTGCAGCGATCCTAACCCAAACAATAGACCACCAGATACAAAGGATATAATTGATAGGCTTCAAAAAGTGGATCGCATACAGGTATGGTCAAAATTTAGTACATTTAGGGCCTGTTTATGAGTGGAGTATATTTGTAGTTTCTAGACGATACCATAGTATTCAAGAATATCATGGTATTCTAGCCAAAAACTGTTTGGGAGATTCTGAAATACTATGTATCTAAAACTATGGTTTAAGCAATCTACAGTATTTTTGGAGTATTTAAAACTTTGGTCTAGACCAAAGTTTTTGGCTGATGACAAAGTAGAGCAACACCAAACAAATGTTAGTATACCCTGGTTTCTCTAAAATCATAGTATTGTCATAACATTGTGCCTCGAAATAGGGCCTTAATTATCTTATATGCGTGCGCACATATGTGCGGACATACTCCATTGCCCCACCTCTATTTATAGCTTTCTATATTTCTTGGGGACTAAGCACTTTAGAGATTTTATTTTTTTTAAATAATCATCTGCTTTAACTATAAAACTATATTTTGATAATCAAATCGATTTCCACAGATGTAGAGATACCACCTATGGAACCATATACAGTCCACTTAATTAGGTTTTGTTCAGTTTAAAGAGAATTATAGGAGAAAGGAAGAGGATTAAGTAAGGAGGATTAAATCCCTTACAAGTTAAAATTCCTCTCAATCCCTTCCAGTAAATTTTTGGTTTCCAAGTTTGTAGCGGCTTGATGCTATTTAGCATAGAGGGTGAATCAGACTTTTGTATCTCATCCTATGCTGGGTGGGTTGTGAGTAGTGGGCTTGTTTTGGACTGAAAACCCTAGCTTGTGTACTGTTTAGTAAAATGGGCTGCATAAGAACATATAATTTAATGATATTTTGCGAAAGATAATTTTGATGACAACATTGGGAAAAAAACAGTTCGCCACGATTGCCTATTTTGATTCTAAAATTCTATTTTCTTCATGTCGTTTTGAATTGTATAGGTTTTGACACCTGTTTTTCACTTTATGTCCTTTCATCATATGGTTTTTTTCGTTGCTTCTGAATTTCAACAATCTTAGTTTTAGGACCATCTAAAATAAAACGATAAGGAAAAGAAGATAATAGAAAGGGAGTGGATACTCTATGAGGATAGTGGATCGATTATCGTTGGTGTTGTACAAAGAGTACCACTTGTATAACTTCATATTCTCTTAAACAGTTCCTTAGGTCCACCTAATGAATTTCCACTTGTGCACCTAAAATACATGCATATGCTATTATATATTAAAAGTAAACTTAATAACCCTTCAAATTGATACCAATTATTAAAAAAAGCATAAACTAACCCCTTTAGTGATCTGCACCTAGTTTACACATATGCCATTAATAAAGCTAATTTAAACTAGCCCTCTAAATTACTAACATCTACCAATGAAATTTAAATTACTAACATCTACCAATGAAAGATAATCTAAAGTAATGGACAGAAAAATATCCTAACAGCAAACAATGGATAGAAAAAGGGATGGCAAAAAACAACCTGACATGTATATGACTCTGCAACATCTCCCTGGGAAAACAGGACAAATCATCTTTATTGTAATGATTTCGCTAATTAACAGTGAGAACAGGTGGATCATCTTGTGATTTATTACTTGTGGGATTTGTTGATTGAAAGTAACCAAAGGGACTTCTATAGAGTGGCCAAAAACCGAGAACAGGTGGCGTTCTAGATCAAGGAGGCAATGATGGTCCAAATGCCTCCAGTGAGGTCACTAGCGGTTTTTCCTCTATTGTTATTGTGCTTCTCAGTTGGTTGTTTTTCTTTATTCTGGTTCTTTGTGCCCTGTGGTGGGTGGGGGTGGGGGGAGGGGGGCAGTTCCCTCCTAAACAACTGTGTTTTCCCTCTTTTCCTTCTAATATATTTGCAGAAATTCTCTTGCCACGCCATACTTTCTGAAAAGAGTGTATTTCTACTAGTAGTTTAGGGTGCGTTTGGATCTCTTGCGGGGCATTGTGCAGCCTTGCCCAGGGACACTCACGTACGTTTGGTTGGTATGCAAACATTCCTGTGCTAGCAAAGATCAGGTTGCTTGCCCAGGCAAGCAAAATCTGCTCTCCTGTGCCGACAAGGCAAGCTTGCCTAGGTGAGACAGGCGAGGCAAGCAATCCTCGAAACCAAACGTGCCCTTAAACTGACCTCAGACTACCTTCCATATTTCATATTCTACTCTGCCTTGCCTACCATGTTATGCATGCTCTGGTGAGATCAGCCTTAATGGTAGAAAGGAAGCCGCCTTTCATGAATAACTCTAAGATGCGTCAACTCAGACCTTACTATTACTAATTAGAGGCTCTTTTTGGAGCCTCCATGTTAATCCTCACGAAACGCATAAAAAAAAGATAAATTCTAGAAATTCTCACAAATATCAGAAACATCCAACCATCAATTGGCATATTAGAACATTAATAGCCACTAGATCTGTTTCTTAAGTAATTACCCACCTCTTCCATTACGAAAGGTTTTGAGTTCAACTCTCAACGAAAACAAATTTCTTCTTTTTTGGCAGATTTTCCCATTTTCAATTTATTTTCTAAGTAATTACCCATCTCTGCCATTATGAAAGGTTTTGAGTTCAACTCTCAACAAAAGCAAATTTCTTCTTTTTTTTGGCAGATTTTCTCCATTTTTAAATTTACTCTCAGTTTTTTTGTCACATTTTTTCCATTTTACAAATTTACACTACTAAATGATCTTGTCTTTTTTTTCATAAAGATGCTAGATACCTTTCTATAAATCAAATATTTTGTGCCTAATCTTGCTATTACCGATTGGATACTTCTTTTGGAGTATCCTTATTAATCCTCATAAGATGCGTTAAATAAAAAATAAAATCATAGAAATTCTCACAATAATCAGAAACATCTGCCTAATCTTGCTGTTACTAGTTGGAGACTCCTTTTAGAGCCTCCTTATTAATCCTCATAAGATGCGCTACATAAAAAATAAAATCATAGAAATTCTCACAATAATCAGAAACATCTTATCATCGATTGCAGATTGAAATTTTAATAGCCACTGGATCATTTTTCTATGTAATTAACATCCCATCATCCATCATGTAGCTCTAATAACACATCTGTTTTCTAAGAAAAAAGATAAATCCTAAAAATTCTCACAAAAATAACAAACATCCCATCATCCATTATGTAGCTCTAATAATAGTAGTCATTAGATCTATTATAGTTTCTAAACATGACATTATAAAAGATTACCCACCATGACATTATAAAAGATGAAATAAAATAATCTCCTAAATTTGTATAAAAATTCATCATACCATTATGAAATATTAATTAAATAACCCTTTAAATTTGCATAAAATTACCCACCATGCCATTATGGAATATGAATTAAAATAACCCCTTAAATTTACATATAAATTACTCAACATGTAAACCCTAAATCTGCATATAAATTACCTAATATGCCATCATAAAATATAAATTAAACTAATTTCTAAATTTGCATATACATTACCCACAATGACATTACAAAATATAAATTGAAACATTCAGCTCTAATATTATTACAGATTAAATCTATATCTCCTAAAACTCTAACCCATGCGAGAGCATAGGTTGATGGACTAGTTTGTACAAATGGCTTTTTTTTAGGGTTGTTTGTATAAATGGCTAATCATGCAAGTTCTTCTTCAGGAAACCCAAGAGTCCGGCAAGCCACTTCAAGTCCAACCGACCGTACTCGTGTTTGACTTGCAACCAGGGAAGTTGAGCCCATGCTCACTGCAGCTAACAAACGACACGGATGGACACGTGGCATTTAAGCTTAGTACAACAGAGAGTGTGGACTGGTCGGAGCACTTCACGTCCAGGCTGCCGCTATACGGCATTGTGCCGGCGCGATCCACGTACACTCTCATTCTGACAGTGTTGGAGCGGGATAGTATACCACACAACAGATTTTGTGATATGATCCTGCAGATCTGTCCATCAAAGTATGACATCTGGCGTGAGGGCATACCTGCGTGTAAGAACTTACTTGGGGAGTCGAAGAATGTGGTGAAACTGACTGCCTTTTTGTCCCAGAAGAAACAGTCAATTTCTATGGTGAAGAAAACAATATTCCTGCTCTCATCATATGTGTTTACCATTCAAATTTTATTATAATGCTCGGCTGACCTGTTACCGTTATGTGTTTTCAATTTGCATGGTGTGGTCATCGATCATTAATTTTGCAGACAACCGGGCCCGGCATCAGGGTATATATCCATTTCTATTTTAATTTATTCATTTACCTTGCTGATCGATATATTTGTTTCAGCTGGCAAGTAAGTTGTGCGTATGTCTGTTAATGTAGCCTTTTAATAATTTTGTTGAATCAGATCTTATCCATGGAGGAACCGCGAACACCTCTGTTTTCCATAGATGCTCACCCGACCAAACCATGGTGCGTGCTCCTTAAAGAGAGGCTCTTCTCTTTCTTTTTCATGTTAATCTTCGTTCCTCTGTTGGATAGTATGATTTAAGAATCAACCTCCGTATCTGGTTCGCAAATTTTCTAAACCTGTTTGTCTATTTCTTTTAGAGTATATACAAATAAAAGCATGCACAACACATGCAGTCTACTGACAAATTAAAATTTCATTACCCTTGTGTATAAATTACAGGATCATAACTGGTTATGCTTGCGGACGCGTTAGCATTTGGAACCACAACACACAGGCAAGTGACTTCATTCCTTCAATGGGATAGCAAGTAACTGTAATGTTCCAAGTTTTAGCTACAAACGATTGCTCCCTTTGTTGGAAACAAACTCTGCCAGGCATAATTTTATGCAGACCACCTATTTCTGAATCATTAACAAAATACATAAAATTAAAAGCCGAGTTTTTATTTACAATCTAACAAAAAGCCATGAATTCATAATATCTGCTTTTGTGACGGTTTCTAGTATCTAGCTAGTGCTTTCCACTGTTTGTACGTATGTGACATGCAAAAAAAAATTAATAGAATTTTTTAACGCAAATGGAAAATCTCCATCTTTTGATTTTAAAAAAAAGAGAGTAATAGTTACAAAGCCCACGGCCCACAGGCCAGGGACACTTCAAAAGAGAGCTACAATAGTCTTGAGGGAAAAAAAAGAATCTAACTGAAACTAGTAAATGCTAGACTATGTTTTTTTCCATATGCATTGCGTTGACTAATAAAGCTTCTCTTCTATGGGAAGAGACTGACATAGTCCTTCTCAATTTACTTGCAGAAGCTACTGTATTCGTTTAAAGTCTCGTTCGGACCAGGCATGTGTGACTTCTCTGCTGGTTATGTTTCTTCCACTCCACTAACATGCATGCTAATAATATATGATCACACACTCGCCCATTGCAGTTTATTCTGTTAAATTTATTGCACGGAAGCAATGGTTCATTTCCAGCTCAGCAGAAGGTCTCGTACATGTGTACAGTTATGAAACAAATATGCAAAAGAAGAGGACTTTCAAAGCTCATTCTGGCCCCGTATCGCTAGCTGTTCATCCAACCCATCCGTATGTGGTGTCATCGCCTTTTTCAGGCCGAGACCGACAGCAGAAGCTATGGGACTGGGATCAGGACTGGAAATGCACACAAACATTTGAGAAGGAACACTTTCCATGCGACTTTTTCTACAAAGTCACTTTTGACCCAAAGGAGACCAAACGTTTTGCTAGCGCCACGTATGACACGGTGAAGGTACCGGATTGCTTGTCTGCAAAAATTTTACACGACCAAGGCAAGTTTCTATATATACTAACCATTGAGTGTAAATTATTAATTTGTATGCTTTACGTTCAGGTTTGGAGCCTTGATTCCCCCAAATATAAACGTATTCTGCCTAGGTATTTTAAAGAAGTGACCTTCCTGGAATTCTTCACACGTGGTGATCAGCAATATTTGATTATTACCACCTCTCATGATATGACAGCACACGTATGCTATTTTCATCCAAAACTGCACCAATCGTACTAAGCATGCGAAACAGTACTAATAATAATAATAATAATAATAATAATAATAATGCATGCTTTAATTTGTCTGTCCAAAAACAGATATGGGACATGGTGAAGAACGCATTTGTTAATATTGAGCTGCAAAGTCCAGTGTCTCCGGTAGCTTCACTTTTCTCATCACATCACAATCTACCGACATTACTTACATGTTCAATTCAAGGCACCTCTCGTGTGTATAGCACCAAGGATTTCAGGTAATAATCAACAAATTTGATAGCCCTGTGTGTATACCTTACATGTCACCAATCTATTATTGTGTGTTATGCTACATTTGCCATGTGAAGATTTTTTTTCATTAGCGTCAAAAGTGTGCCATTTCTATTATGGAGAGCACATGAAGAATGTGACATGAGAGAAATTATCAAAATATTGGCAATAAAAGCAATGTTTTGTTTTCATGAATTGGTTTGTCACTATATAAATTTATAAGTCTTACAATGGTTGAAAAAAATGAGAACAGTCTATCAGGAATCTTGTCAGGGCACCAAAAGTTGCCAACCTTTTGGGTCCCAGCCTCTCATTGTTGAGCTAAGGCTATCTCTATCTGAGCATGCATATGGACATGCATTTGTATTGTTTGGCACTGTAGATGCACTATAGACAGAGTGCAGTTTGAAAATGAGGATGAGGATGAGAACTTGTAGAGTAGTCAGCCTAAGAGTTAGCCACAGATCTAATCAACGGACCAATTCATCTAATCAATGGACCAATTCATCAGTTGGATACTATCATGGTGATCTCTACTCTTGAGAATCAAAATAATACAAGCACAAGCAGATAATATACAAATCCACGTTGCTCTCAATGCATGATTTTGTGTCCAATATAATGTGGAAAGTTTGGTTTGCAAAATTCTCAGAAGATAAATTATGGTAAATAATTTTCTGCCAAACATGCATATCACTACTACAAAAAATAATGTTTAGAGGCGTCAAAATTAATTTCTCTAGGCAAATATGACAGCTGCCTGTATGGAAGTTATTATGAAAATAGATATAGTTTCACTGATGGACCAGCACTCGATTTTAAAAAATACTAGAGTTAAATGTATGGGAGGTCTATAAATTTGTCAAGGTTTGCCGGTTAGGTTCACAAACTCTTAAAATGCATTTCTGGCACACTAAACTTATCAAATGGTGCACGGCATGTCCATGTTGTCCATGGCTCCATGCTAGCACCTCGCTGCATACATGTCATCCACACCATAGCTTTTCAACAACCCACATCTCCCCTCCCTCTTTCATCTCTCATGCCATCACATGAAAAAGAAGGAATCGAATTTCAAAGTTTAAGTAATGTATATGCCTAATATCTACTCTATTCGCCAAAGGATAGAAAAAATTGAGAGGGCACCATGCCCCTGTTGGCCATTATAGGCTTCAACCCTGCCCCACAGGTAGTGTCCATGTTGGCCACGTCACGTAGGCAGTCAAGTGCTGACATAGATAATGTGGATTTGTGGTACACCTCTGTTAAGTTTAGTATGCTTGAAATGTGTTTCAAGAGTTTGTAGACCTAACTGGCACATCTTGATTTGGACCTCCCAAACATTTAACTAAAAAAAGACTATTTTCAAAAGCAGGTGATAAAAATCGATTATAGGAAAAAACCAAAAACGAACATGAGCCAAAGGACCACACATGCATGCTGCCGTGAAGCTCGCACATGGCCGCTTCGCTCATTGGTCCCATTGTGCCAACCACAGATGCTCTGCTCACTCGCCGCACTTGGTAGGTCACAGCCCGCCAATGACATGCCTCGTTGTGCCTACCCTGGCCATGTCACCTGCCACATGGGGAGAAAGGGAGGAGAAGAGAGAGGAGATAAGGGAGAGAGAAAGCGTGCGCATCACATGGGACAAAGGAGTGGGTGGAATATGGATAAGATAGAGAGAGGACAGGTCCCACTATTTTGGTTTTTCCCCGGTGAGAAGCGCCTTTCATTTTCAAGTGGAGGCATGAGTTCAATTTTCTATTTTTTGAGATGTTTTCACATACAATTACCGACGAAGTCTGTCTATCATTTTTTTAGAGACAAGTGCTCAAGGCAACTGCCTCAGATATTTTTAGGGACAATATGCCTGAATTTTTTTGAGGCGAGATACCTTTCTATTTAGGCAAGGGCCATGAGTTTGACTTTTTTTCAGGATTTTCTCACATATAGTTTCCTAAATTTAGAGATACCCGTCTCTAAATTTTTGTTTTTAGAGACAGTTTCCTAGCACCAGCGAAACCTTCTTTTAGTAGTGTATTTTAGGATAGCTTAATAATCAGGCAAGCCATCATGCAAACATCATTCATGAATACGACATGTTCGGAATTAACACCGTAGCCTAGGCCAATCAGACTTAGCAAGTCTCATGCACAGACATGCTTGCAACTGATCTATGATTGAAAGTTAACCTCATCTTCTCTTTTCTTCAATTTCTCTTCTTCTCTCTATTTTCTCCCATTCTTCTTATTTGTGCATGTCAAAAAAAAATATTAGAGGGCCTCAGGGGAACCATTGTCCACGCGCGGTAGGGGTGCTGGAGGCCCCCCTCGCCCCTCCCCGCTAGCCCCCATGCTGGATTCACCCTTGCTTGCAATGAGGCACCACAAAGGAAGGAGAACCACTAAGAACTAAGCATATGCTTGGTTTGGGGAAAGCGAGATGGGATGGAGCCATCTCTACTTGTAGAGAGAAAGAATAGGAGTTCAAATGATTTTTAGAATTAAACGTTGTGAAATTAGTTTTGATTTCGCATGATTTTTTGAATTGAGTCGGGATGTTAGACTCCCAGATCCCCCTCCCTCCCCAGCAGCTTCCAGTGCTGAAGGATATTTTTAGGTATCCGATGAGCAAATGTTTCTGGAGACTACACTAAAATGTTTCCAGCTACCTCAAAAAGTTAGCTTCATAATTCTGTAATGATAGTGGTATTATTTGGTCCATTCCCACGCAGTCTCTGATCCATCACCAAATTGCCAATAGCATAGGGCATTGGAATAAAAGACTATCCACAGTTTTTTCTTTTCTACATATTTATTACAATGTTTAGACGAGTACCCATGTTTAGACCCATCCTATTTCCTCATTAATCAGTAATTGGGAATTGTAGGGATCTATTACGAATTTATCAAAATTATTGCTCGAAATTGACCAACAATGATTTTTGGCATGATCTTCACTCGTCTCTACCACAGGATGCTGATGCTTGCATTGCATCATGTGTCACGTACAACAGTGTCTTATTTCATTTGGAAGGCTGCATCAGTTCCATATCGTGGTAGGATATATAGGCCCGACTCTAAACGTGAAACCTTAGACTTTGTGTATAATACCAACAGGGTCAACCTATAAAAATTAACCCGAGAGTCCAAGACATCTTAATGATCCACGTAAGTCCATCTTCCTTTATTTTAAACAGACATCCAAATCATCATTTTTATGATGACTATGTGCTTTCTTCCATTCTCAGCAAAAATGGATAAAAATATTATTAACATAGTCTGAGCATATATACTATGTGGCTCAATTTTTTTCCTAATCAAATTGGCAATTTCTTAACTAAGTATGAATAGTTTGTTTGCATAAATTGTTCTTGCTCTTATCAGTTTGTAATCAAGTGTTTCCTTTCAACAGGCTTGAGGGTGTCCTTGACTATAGTTATGGAGGAGATGTACGAGGTATCGCATGTTTGATGGGGTCAAAAATAAGGTAACCAATTTTCTCTCTGCATTTGTTCTTTTACTGAGATATTGCTAGCTGCAGTGTAAGCGGAAAATAATAAGATAGTGTTAGAATATATTGTGCAATGTTATCAACTTTGATATATCTTTGTTTAGTAGTTGTGGAAATTACCAGGGCTTGTGGATGTTTGTACCACATATTGTTAGCAGGTTCCTTTCGAAACAATGGCAGAAGGAATCACATAATTTAACAATGTGGGGACAAGGCTCCCCTCATCTGCATTCTTGACCAGTGCAAGCGAAGTTTATTATGAACGACGCTAAAATTAAGCATCACTGCCATGCTTTTTACATTATTTTCTCCTCCAATTATGCCAAATGTAAACCAAAGGTGTCTTTTTCTGATAGGTTTGTGATTGGGCAAGGAGCTGCACTAACAATCTTGGATATTGATAATGGACAATATCAGGAGGACTCAAGGTCAAGGGAATCTGATACTGATCATGATAGTACGAGATCAGAAGACACAGCTTCTGAGGTGAGATCACAAAATTGGAACTTATTATTATTTATTGTAAACTGGACCAACTGTGTTATTTAGCCTTTGAATGATGCATTAAATGCTTGACCTTTCAAATGGCCAAAATGAGTTAAAACGGCTTAATGGTCTAAAAGAAATGTTATTAAACGAGCTAAATGGCCATTCAACCCATTGTTAGGTGAACACTGCCAAATTCCCTTCAGTTTTTTCATGTATAAATACATAAATCTTATATTATAAATGTATAAATATGCATACTTGATTTGTTGCATGTATAAATATGTATCTTTATTTTTTACATGCATAAATGTGTATAATTTCTACAATCATAAATATGTATATTTGATGCTACTATGCGAAACTGTTTAAACGATTTAACTTTGTAAAAACCGTTTAAACAATCTAAGTGCTAAACAAAGGGTGATTGACTATATACCATTTAGTGTTTAGGATAACATTGATTATAAAGCAACCGAAGCAAGAGGTAAATTTGTGTGCTCGTGTGTGTGGGGACCGGGGGGGGGGGGGGGGGGGGGGGGGGGGGGGGGAGGGTGGGGGCAACTGGTAATAGCAGTGGCGGAGGACCCGCTATGGCCATGTATGGCTCCTGCCATACCTTGATCAAGACATACTAATGAATAAAATGTTAATTCTCTTCTATAGAAATACAAGGTCAGACTGGGCAACTTGGTCTTTTTTCATTTTACTATTGTGAGCTCTTCACTTTTTTTTCTTTTTTCTCTAACTTCAATTATATCTCGCTATACCTATTTTTTTGGCCATCCTTCACACTAGGTAATAGTGAGTAATAGTGACTGGTCCTTGGCGATGCAAGGTGCACACGAGCAAAGTCATGTGATGCAATAGGGCCAGGTCTGAAGAAATGGATCTGGTCCCAAACCCCTTGTGATGTTCTAGTGTACTTGGAAATGGAATCGATCTTCAGAGGGAGGAAGAGAGGGGATCGGGTGTGTACCTTCGGTCCCGGCGTCGGGTGTAGGAAGAGCTTGTGCGCGGTGGCGTTCGGCCTCGAGCCGGCGGCGCTGCTCCTCCTGGGCAGCGGCTGCTGCGGCGGCGGCGTCATCGGCCATCGGGTTGGTGTAGATCGAGTCGAGGAAGACAGAGTGACGGCGGCGGCAGGGAGCCTTCTAGTCAGTCCACGCAAACCCTAGATCGGTGAGCGTGAAGGTGTGGGCAGAGCTGTGAGGCACAGCGAACCTTGGTTCGCATGCCCCGGCCTCTTCCCCTATTTATTGTTGCGCGTGTGACTGGGGGCCCACAACTAGGGATGGGGTTGTGCGCCCCCAATCAGGGCACGTATCCTGCCCGGTCATTTGACCGGGTCGAGATCAACCTCCAACATTCTTCCTCTTTGATCTTAGTGTATCTTTTTCTCTTCTTGTTCTACTTCTTTTCTATTTCTCTTAATTCTCATGAATTTCCACAGGTAAACACACATATAACCAATGAACCATATGGTGGTTATCTACTCCCCCGAGTCCACTGACCATAGTGCATCTCTCTGCTTCAAAACATATTATGGGGAGAGGTTGTGTCTAAATGACCCTTTTGTCTAGAATCAGAGGCTCTCTCTTAAACCCATGCTAGCTACGTGTTTACTAAATACATCGGGTGAGAGGCCTTTTGTAAGCGGATCCACAAGCATCTCTTTCGTGCTCTTGTGTATGTTTTCTATCGTATGATTCTGGACTTTCTCCTTAACAACATAATACTTTAGCTCAATGTGCTTGGCAGCTACACTTGATTTATTGTTGTAGGAATAAAATACTGCTGGCTCATTATCGCAGTATATCTTGAGTGGTCTTTCTATACTGTCTATGACCCTCAAACCGGGAACGAACTTCTTTAGCCACATTGCCTGCCCAGTTGCCTCAAAACATGCTATGAATTCAGCGTACATTGTCGACAATGTAATGACTGATTGCATAGCACTCTTCCATGATATCGCTCCTCCAGCAAGCAAGAACACATATCCTGATCAGCATAAATTACAGAGTTCTCTTAATTGCTTTCCGGTGATCCTTTCCTAGATTTGATTGAAATCTGCCAAGTAACCCGGTTGCTAATGCTAAATCAGGGCGAGTACACACTTGTGCATACATAATGCTTCCAAGAGCAAAAGCGTATGGCACTGACTTCATCTGCTCGAGGTCATAATCATTCTTTGGACATTGGAAACTTCCAAATTTTTCGCCCTCTGTAATTGGAGCAGGCTTATGCTCGCTTCTATGCATTCCATATCTCTTCAGGACATTCTCTATATATGTCTTCTGTGACAGCCCTAGTATGCCTTTACTTCTATCTCTCTGAATCTCTATCTCCAAAACATATGAGGCTTCCCCCATGTCTTTCATATAAAAATTTGAGGACAGGAATTTCTTTGTCTCTAGCAGCAAAGCCATGTCACTGCTAGCTAGGAGGATGTCATCTACATATAGAACCAAGAAAATACACTTTCTTTCTTAGAATTTTGTATAAATGCAATTATCCTCCTTGTTCTCTTTGAATCCAAATCTTCTAATAGTTTCATCAAACTTGAGATACCACTATCTAGAGGCTTGCTTCAAACCATAAATGGACCTCTTTAAGTGGTACCCCATGTTTTCTTTTCCTTTTATGACAAAACCTTTTGGTTGTGCCATGTAAACCTTTTCTGACAGTTCTCCATTTAGGAAAGTTGTCTTAACATCTATCTGATGCAGTGCTAAATCAAAATGTGCTACTAAGGCCATTATAATCCTGAATGAATCTTTTGTGGAAACTAGAGAGAAGGTTTCGTTATAATCAATCCCCTCTCTCTGAGTGAAGCCTTTAGCTACAAGTCTAGCCTTGTATCTTTCTATCTTTCCTTTGGAGTCATGCTTAGTTTTGTAGACCCACTTGCAGCCTGCTGTCTTGGCTCCTTTAGGAACAATTTCTAAGTCCCAAACTTTATTTGTTTTCATTGATTTCATTTCATCCTCCATGGCTACACGCCACTTGGATGAATGGGGACTTTTCATGGCTTCCTCAAAAGTGTTAGGATCTTCTTCTGAGTTCATATCTTGGATTATGTATACCTCATAATCACTAGAGATTGCTGTTTTCGAACTCTTTGTGATCTTCTAATGGGAATATCATTCTCTACTTCTTGTTGGGGCTGCTGTGGTGGTGAGCCACCAGGCACAATCAGTTCTTCTTCTTCTTGAGGCCCAGGCGCCGTTAGGGCCGAAGTCTCAAGAATTTCTTGTTCATTCTGAGTTGTGCCAGATGGTTCATCATTCACAACAGGGGTTGCAACAAGGTTCTCTAAACCGGAGGTGTTACCACACAATGCAGCGAAAAATATGGTTCTTCAACTATTGGAGTTGGGGCATACACCCTTTTCTCCTCTAAATCAATTTCTCGGCGTACCATGCTTCCCTTGATCATGTCATTCTGAAAACGGCATGTCTAGTTTATGCAAACTTTGAATGTTTGTTTGGACAGTAAAATCTAAAACCCTTTGATCTCTCAGGGTAGCCAATGAAATAGCAACTTATTATCATTTCATCTAATTTTCCTTGTGCAGGGTTAAATAACCTCATTTTGGCTCGACAAACCCAAACATGTAAATAGTTTAGAGAGGGTTTTCTTCCTATCCATAGCTCATATGGAGTTTCGGACACTGACTTACTAGGTACTTTGTTAAGTATATGAATGGCGGTTTTTAACGCCTCCATCCATAGGCCTACAGGCAAAGTGGAATAGCTTAACATGCTCGGCACCATGTCCATCAACGTACGATTTTTTCTTTCTGCTACTCCATTCTGCTGAGGTTCACCCGGTGTTGAATACAGGGCTACTATCCGGTGTATGGCGACCGTAGTACTCCCTCCACGATCGGATCTGACTATTTTAAATATAACCATATCGGGAGTAATCATCAGTGAACGTTATAAAAGAATCATATCCGCCCACTGTGGTCACAGGAAAAGGACCACAAATATCTGTATGAATAATTTCTAAAACTCTTGAACTGTGCTTAGCTGCTTTCTTAATTGTCTTAGCAAATTTGCCTTTAATGCAGCCTACACTGTGTTCTAAATCTGTAAAGTCTAAGGGATGGAGAATATTTTCTTTTACTAAGCGTTCTATCCTCCCCCTCGAAATGTGGCCTAAGCGACAGTGCAACAATTTTGACGAAGATTCTCCATCACTAGTAGCGTTTCTTTTTCTTTTCTTGCTTTTGCTTGCATCTATTTCTGAATCATGTGTTTCTATTGCATTCACAACATTACATGAAGAAAGCAAATAAAGCATGTCTCGTCGGATGGTGAGACCCACATCTTTATTCTCAAATCGAATCAAACATCGATGGTTTCCAAAATAACAATGAATGTTATAATCATCTAAACATGAAACAGAAATTAAGTTTCTCCTGAGGGAGGGTACAAATAAAACATCTCTCAAATAAAGTATAAAACCATTATCTAATGATAAACATAAATTTCCAATGGCTTTGACTTGCCGTTGGCCACTCTAACTTTCTTTGGCCCCTTGGAAGGCCCTTCCTTGTACGGAAGCCCTGTAAAGAGTTTGCAACATGCACAGTTCACCAGAGTTAATCCACCAAGTATTGATTGAATAATCTAAATACAGGGATTCATCTACAAAAGTTACTTGATCATTACCTCTCCTGATCAAAGACTTCAAGAAGGCAGGGCAATCTTTCTTGTAATGCCCCTTCTTCTTCCAATGCAAGCAAGTATCCATGGGCACCGGGAAAGATTTAGTGCCATCTTCATTAGTGAACTTGGAGGAGTTGTTGTTACTGGAAGAGCTTTGTCCCCCTTGTCCACTATTTCCTGACTTCTTCAAACTCTACTTGGAGTTGACATTCTTTTTCTTCAAATTAGCAAGGTTGACAGAATCTCCCTTGTGTGACTTGATTCTCTCCTTTTCTTGAACACATTGAGCCATGAGTTGTTCTAAAGTCTACTTATCTTTCACAGTGTTGTTGTAGTTCACATGAAAAGTCTCATATTCCTTTGGGAAGGATTACATAACGGTGTGAACCACAAACTCATCTAGAAGAGTTGCCTCAAAATACTTGTTGAGTTTAGTTGCCATAGATGTCATTTTCTGAATATAAGCCCTCATCCCAGATCCATCATACCTTATGTTGACAAATTGCTTGGTAAGGGTAATGGCATACGCCTTGGAGGAGCCCACAAACTGTGCAGCCAATTTGTCTAAGTATGCTCTGGCAGTCTCACATTTTGCGATAGAACCCTTAACTGCATCCGTTATGTAACGCTTCAGTATCAAGAGGCACTTCTTGTTGGATTTCTCCCACTTTGTTTTCTCTAGGTCATATTTCATGACCTTGTGATCATAATCTGGCTCCCCCACAACTAGAGGGGCAGGTCTAGGACTATTCATTGCATAGTCCAACTCACTTAGACCCAACAATATGTCAATGTCTTCCCTCCAAGAGAAGTAATTTGTCCCATCTAGTCTGTCCATGGCAGCCAACTGAGCCATGACACTAGCAGCATTTGCACCTTCGTTCAAAAATCATTCAACAATTAGATAGGCACAGAAATGCCATAGAGCTTCTTGCATGAATTAAATTTAACATTGGTCAAAATAAAACATGCTCAAATGTTCTAAAATTCATCGTTGGATAAAAATCAGAACATATAATCTCAGATCATAAACATGGCATCTTATGGAATTAACGTTGGTTAAAACATGAAAATACCATATCACAATTCATATATATACATGTATGCATGATATAACAAAATAATCATCAACGTTGGTTTCTAATTATCAAGTAAAACACGCATACAAAATTCTTCGCAGCGGAAACAGCAAAATAAATTTTCTATGTAATCTACTGTTCATCAAAACTTAAAACAAGAATTTCTGAAAATTCTAAAATTCACTTTTTTGTTTATGTGCGAGGAGGGAAATAAACTTTTCTGGAAACTCGGCCGCGGTCGAAACTAGCCCGGCCTGCCTCGGCGGCCCACGCGCGCAGCCGCCCCGCACACCAAGCCGCAACCTTGGCCTGGGCCGAGAAAGCGGCCCGCGACGGCGGCTCCTCCCCTCCCACTTCAATCTGGACTGTCCAGAGATCGGACGGCCGACGACGGTCCAGGGGGGTATAAAAGGCCGCCTTTTTTGGTCACCCCCAAACCCTAATTCATTTGCTCGTTCCCCTAGCCGCCTCTTTCTTCTCCTCTCTCGCTTCTCACTGTTCTTCTCCGGCGAGCGCGCGACGGAGAGAGGGATGGAGCACAGCCGGCCGACGCTGTCGTGGGACCATTCGCCGGTGAGAGCACTCCCATACGGTGAGCGCGCCGCCATTGAACGGCGTCGCCGCGGTGCCAAAAGGGCACGCGCAGCGCTCCCGGGTGACCCGGGGCTACACGGCGGTGGCGGCCGCGGATGTCCCTTGGCGAACGGCTAGGTAGGTCTTCTTCCCCTCTTGGGGTTCTTTGGCGGGTTTTCTTGGATCTAGGGTTAGGGTTCCGAGTGGTTCCCCTTTCCCGTTGTTCTTTTTATTCGATCTAGATCTAGGGTCTGGGGTACCCGACCTGGCTCTGATACCATTGAAGAAATGGATGCAGTCCCAAACACCTTGTGATGTTCTAGTGTACTTCGAAATAGAATCGATCTTGAGAGGGAGGAAGAGGGGGGATCGGGTGTGTACCTTCGGTCCCAGCGTCGGGTGTAGGAGGAACTTGTGCGCGGCGGCGTTCGGCCTCGAGCCGTGCCTCCTCCTACTGGCGGCACTGCTCCTCGGCCTGGCGCTGCTCCTCCTGGGCAGCGGTGGCGTCATCGGCCATCGGGTTGGTGTATATCAAGTCGAGGAAGAGAGAGTGACGGTGGTGGCGGGGAGCCTTCCAGTTACTCCACGCAAACCCTAGATCAGTGAGCGTGTAGGTATGGGCAGAGCTGTGAGGCACGTCGAACGTTGGTTCACGTGCCCCAGCCTCTGCCCCTATTTATTGTTGTGCGTGTGATCGAGGGCCCACAACCAGGGATGGGGTTGTGCGCCCCCGACCAGGGCGCGTATCCCGCCCGGTCCTTTGACTAGGTTGAGATCAACCTCCAACAAGGTCCTCGTAGTTCTCAGTGGAAGATCGAAGGAGTTATGATATGAGATGAATGACCTATGGCTTGCAAAGCTATACTAAACGATCTTTGTATACTAGGCCATTTGGTAATTTTTCGTAGGAAGGATGATGTGCCGACACCTAGCTTTGACTCCATGAGGCTCTGCCACTGCACACCGGTAGCTATAGCTAGGGACATAGTGTGCCTTCGTTGGCACAATGCCTTCACACCATGGGGACCGGTGTTCTTGTACCTGCCGATGATGTGTTTGGGTAGACACATACGTAAGGAGGACCGACTTGGAGGTTCATATGGATCAGAGCTTAGACTAGATTACCTGGAGGGCCATTGAAGCTTTGATGGATAGGGAATGATTTGACTGGAGGGGGAAATCACTAACAATAGTAGCTCAGAGTAGGATGGCGTAGCTAGTAGAGAGCCACTAACATTAGGAGTGTGGTGGTTAGCAAAACGTAGAAGCAAGCTATGAACAAACGCACACAAAACACTGCATAAACCAACATTGGAAGCTCTTTTTAGATACCCTAAACCCTACACTGCACAACCCAACATAGGAAGCTAGCATGAGATTTTATGGTCAAGCACTAGATGCTATAGTGGAGGATATTATGCTTGCACCGGATATTGAGCAAACCTCTTCAGATGGCATAGAAACCACTCACTTGATGTTACGGTGACTTAGGTGTAGAAGTGGATGGCACTAGAATTATGTTAACTAACCTGTATTGGGTCACACCCCCGTCATTGAACCAGAAGCTATGGTTGCCTCCAAGGTAGGAAAGGATGCTTTGCCGGACAATGGTGAAAAATGCAACAACTAGACCTCAGCACCTGGTCTTTGGATGATCTGGCTAGTGCAAGAAGCACCAGACAAAGCACCTTTATTTGAGCAAACAGTATATAGTCAGCTGAGCTCAATCATCAAAGGCTTCGGTGCACACTTTGGGAGTGCATCATAATATCTAATACCCTTAGAAAACTAGGCTGTGTCTGAAACCATGAGCATAGTCGATGAAAAATCGATTAAATCCTCTCATATTATCACAAAACTTTACCCTTACCTTGTGACGCATCCTCCAACTTGACACCCTCGGTTTTAAGGCCAAAGAGGGAAAATCACCCATGAAGAACCGGAAATGGCAACTAGAGGGGTGACCAGGAACCGTTTAAAAAAAAATTAATCCACGCCTCCCCTTAGGCCACTAAATGATCAATAAATCCAGTGGTATATATGCTCTTTCCATTTTTTTATTTATGTAGTAATTTCTAGCTCTTGGTAGCAAGTGTGGTTACTTCATTTAATTAAACGTTATAACGATGATCATGATAAAAGATGATCCCACTCTGAAATTGACATACTTTCTAGCGTTATTTTTCTAGCATGTGGTCCAATCATTCTTCATCCTACATCTAACTTCTCTTGCAGGAAAAGCATCAGTCTTATTTCTTGATTAGAGTCTATTCTAGTGAATGTGTGGAGTTTAACCATTAGTTGTAATATGTTGATCTCCAGCAGGTGATAACCCAAGGGTCAAGCGAGCTTCTTCACGTGCACCCACTGATGCTCTACTTTCCCTTCCAAGCCGACAAGATGACCTCGTGCTCACTGCACCTAACAAACAACACAGATAAACATGTGGCTTTTATGCTTAGTACAGAGGAGCAAATGGAATGGTGGCAGCCCTTTTCAAAGATGCCCCTAAGCGGAATTGTGCCATCGAGATCCACATACACCCTCGTTGTGACAATGAGAGTACTGCCGTATACACTACAAGAACAAAACTTTAATCTGATACTGAAGAGCAGTACATCAGGGGATAGGTATGTCTATACATTCACACAACAATCAGAATGTGATCAGTTTTTTGAAGATGCCAAAGAAACAGGGAATGCAGTGCCTGAGGTGAAACTGAAAGCTGCTTTGTCTCTGCAAGGACATAAAACGTCTGAGGTGAGTTTGTTTAATTAATTAAGTTCGTGCGTTCGTGCATATGTGTGTGTAACATGTCAAAATTTGCAGGACGGATCGACTGGACAAGACGTAACCCAACCTTTAATTAACATATGGGGTTTGTTCCAGCCTGCCAAGGATATTTATAATGTGTTGTGTTCCCTAGATGCTGATCCGATGAAGTCATGGTGGGTGCATATATATATATATATATATATATATATATATATATATATATATATATATATATATATATATATAGCATACTATGGGAAGAATTCTAATATTTATTATAAAACTTGGTTGAAGTTACTTATTATTTGGATGCAAAGATCCTAAAGCCAAATGTATCCTCCTCATCGCACAGGATTATAACAGGTCATCGCCACGGAGATGTTTCTATATGGAAGTGCGGCACGCAGGCAAGTTAATGTATTTGATTTTATGGTTGTGGTCGTCTTTGCTGAGAACTGACCACCGTCACACTACATCATGTCTATTTTCTCATCATGACTTTACGGTTGCCAATGCCAACGCTCCTTGAACCGATAACAAAATTAATCTATTATTACTTCCAAGTTACCAAAGCACAGCATAGCGTTTTCCTTGCATTGAATCGATAACAAAATTAGTCTATTATTACTTTCAGAGAATAATATCTTCGATTAACACCTGGGAGGAAGCAGGACACCGACGGGATATCCGTAACACACAACAAGATGTTTTTTCCGTCAAATTCATTACAAGGGAGCGATGGTTTGTGGCTGGGACATATGATGGTTTCATCCATGTGTATAAGTATGAAACAAGAATGGAATGCTTAAAGAGATTCAAAGGTATATTTGTTGCTTTGTAAATGAATGCAGTCTTAGACTTTGTCGCCATTCCCTCATTTTATCCCTCAACTAATTCCATTATGTGGTGAGATATTTTTCTCATATCATGTCTACATAATAATGGGTTATTTTCTCATGTCTGTAGCACACTCATCTGGGATCATAGACAGTGATATTTACTCGTCCAGATCACTGTTCGTTCATCCAACCCAGCCGTATGTGCTCTCGACATTTGACGTGATGAAACTTTGGGACTGGGACAATGATTGGAGGTGCATACGAATATTTAACAAGGAACACTCTGATTCCATACGTCAAGTGGCATTTAGCCCAAAAGATGCCAAAACATTTGCTAGTGCTTCAAGCGATCACACTATAAAGGTTTGAGTTTTCTTCCTTTGTACTCTTGTAACTAACACAACATTTATGCAGATAAGTTTAGTTGGCTTCTAGGCATTAGTTGGACTCTGCGCATTCCTAAGATATGCTTGGTGTCCAGCTTTGGAGCATTACTTCTTCAAAAGCAGTGTATACTCTGAGTGGCCATTGGGACAAAGTGAACTGCCTAGATTTCTTCACTCGTGATGATGGCCAGCAATACTTGATTAGTGGCTCTCAAGACTGTACTGCCAAGGTATGTCATTTTCACTAAAATATATAGTGCGATACGCACATGACACTATGACAGTGCCAGTAACCGTGCATTGTTTTTTTTTTGTTAAATGAGATATGGAGCTTGAAGGAAAGAAATTGTGTTCATACAATGGATGTTTTCATGTCACCAGTTGTTTCTGTCATTTCTCTTCCGGACTCACCATATATAACAACAGGTTCAGAAGATGGAACTGTTCACTTGTGGAACTCTGCAAGTTTCAGGTAACTAGTCACCATAGCACGTATGACATTATGCGATATAGCCAACTAATGTTTACCAGAAATTGTTTTATCACTGAATGTACATTAAGTGCCTATTTTTACGTATGTATGATTTCTCATTTAATTTTTCCTCCTTAATGTGAGTTTCCTGTGCGTGGGTGGGTTAATTAGTACCTTTTTTCGGTGAAATTTATAACCAATTGCTTTATACTCCATAGGCTTGAGAGAGTACTTGACATTGGTTGGACAGCACCTGTCCGGAGTCTATGTTTGATGGGGTCAAAGAGGTAATCAACATTATCATGTTTTATCCTTTTTTTTGGGTACTATCTCAGGCAGCTCCAGCGTTTGGTCTAACGTGGTGCTGGCTAGCAGGAGAGAGATATAGAGATGATTGGGTTGGTGCAATACGTTAGAGCAAAACTTTCCTGTTTCTCTGCTTAGCACCAGAAGCTAAAGTGAGCACAGGTGCAGAGGAATAAAAAAACTAGCGCATTATTAGGTCCATCGTAGCAGCTTGACCAGATGTTTATGGTTAGAGAGCATTCTTTTGCTAGATTAGCCATCCAAGAGCATTATCAGTGTTGGAACGGAGGGACCACATGCATCATAACCAAATTACCTAGCTGGACATCGTCGAATGCCTACAAGGTAATCTATAGCTAGCTAATTACATGACTATTTCGGTTAGCTGCCACACAAGGCACCAAAACAACCAGTGCTCTGATTCTGTTCAAAGCACGACGCTTTGAGTCAAACTAGGAAAGCAACTAGCAGTATTACTTGGCTTGTACTCCCTCCGGACATAAATATATGATGTTTTTAGTGTAATATGTCCGGAGGGAGTACTGTACTTGTCTTATTTGAGTACTAACTGATCATGAAATTGACCCTCAGTTAATATTAGTTGTAACACTAAGTGGGCCGGAGTATAGATTTTTAACATTTATTAATTAGAAACAGTTCTCAGTTCCTACTATGCCAAACATGCATGTAAATTACAGTCCTTCCTGCAGGGTTGTGATTGAAAAGATGGGTGAAATATCAATCATGGATATTGACACAGTCTCTGAGGTAAGATCGCTGAAATGAAACTTCGTACAAAGCTTTCTTACCGCATTACTAGTATTTATGAATGCATGATGTGTCGGGATTGGCCTGGCCCAATCACGCACTACTGTGTATATATATATATATATAATATATATATTATATATATATATATATATATATATATATATATATATATATATATATATATATATATATATATGGGCATAGACACACTTGTTAAAAAAAAGGCTTACAGTCGTACTTAGGGATCTAGAAGCCTCAAAACAAGAGCATCTAGATGCACGAGAGGGTATCATCTCATTATATATGATTGGGCATTGTTGTTATCCGCCATTGAAGCGAGAACAAGCTGACGTCCACACATGCCCACGTGTGCAAAGGGGCAATTTTCCTTGTGCCATATATGAGGTTGTGCACCACCGGCCTATGGATGATGGTGGGGGCGTGGACGGTGGCGATGTGGTGGTGCAGCGAAGGAAGTAGCCTTCTATTTAATTCCCACGTCTAACATAGATCAATCAGATCAAAGAGTTTGCTGGGGGATCAGGCTTGTTTTGTAAACCCGATCGAGCTAGGCCTTCACCCTTCCTTTTATATATGTAACACAATGCGATAGTGTGGCATAACAAATAGTGTAGGGTTTTGTTGCGCCCCCGGTTTAGACACGGCTCGTTCCCCACTCAGACTACTCTGTCCCTTGACCATGAAGCCGACATCAACCCAAAAACACTATGCATTTATTCTCTATTTTGTTAGGCTCCATTGATACTAATTAATTGTTTTTATTTTATTTTTGGTGGCCAAGTATGTAGGATTTGACTACTACATAATTAGTTTTTAGCTATATATGGTTCCAAAGTCCAACGGTTCCACGGACAGTAGCTGGGGAATGTTGCTATAAATGGATATTTTGCAGTGACGTTTTTTCGACTGCCCTCAGAAATCAATCAACATGTAGAGGCTGGACACCTTTTTATTTTTGAATATTTAGCAGGAGAGCTGCCATATCATTTATTAAGGAGATAAGCAACTCACAGTACAGTGTAATCGATTACATAAAAAAACCAGCGAGACTCAACTACGTTACCACAAGTTGCATTTGTAGAGGTGGGCTCTCTGCCATCCGTAGCCAGAAATCAACAAAAGAAAAAAAAATGCAGCAGCTGCAAGCACCGAGTACCAAGCTGCGTGCTGCTGCCACCCATGTCGCCTCGAGCATGCACGCTTGACCGTGCTCAGTGGTCGCATCTGATCCGGTAGTCGTCGTGGACAATGCTCATCTGCTGTGGTGTTTATGTGTGCGTGTTACACTGTTACTATAACTGCGCTAAAGTTCTTGGACGATATTCAGCTCCCATTAATACGTACTGATCCTAACTTTTCTTGTCATTTTGTTGCAGGCAAGGTCACTAGCACCCTCAACTGAGCTGATCCAAGTTGAGCCCCCCAAGTTGTGCTTCCCAGATATCCAAGTTGTGTCAAGCACACTGAATATAAGCAATATTACACATCACCACGTGGCTTTCAGTATATGGTCATTGAACCTTACATCCGACTACAATGCATTGCCGGATAAAGGAGTTCTATCACCACATTTAACGCAAGAAATTGTTGTAACAAGAGTTGCACATGAGTGGGTGCCAGCAGACCTCACGTTGAAGGAGGTAGTCTTAGTTAAGGCCACTGTCGTGGTAGAGGGGTTAAGGACCAAAGATGTCATTTATGACATGTTCGATGAAACAAAGACAGGTCGACATGTTCAGCTGGTGAAGTTGGATGTTGCATTTGTACCCTCGGAGGTGTGTCAAACCTTTGCTCAATTTCCATATGTATCAACCCATGCCTAGCTAGTTGTGATATGTTTTATTTTAACCATTCATATATATATCTGGTGTTCCTGATCAGATCATATCCAAAGCAAGGTTACCATGGACCTTAGATGTGCATCCAACAGAGTCATGGTGAGTGCATATTTTCCCCAAAGCTAGAATAATGTGAGTTTGTTGCTCTTATATATACAATTACATTTTTGTGGGAAATTTCTTCTCTTCATCACAGGATAATGACGACTCAAGGAGATTACTACGTCCATATACGGAACTATAAGACATGGGCAAGTAACTGAACTCATAGTTAATAGCATACTATGTATCTAGGAACAGTTTCTGCGTGGTCCCAAAATTATGCATAAATAAAATGGATTCTTTTGTTTTTCTTAAAATATACCTGAGTTTCTGTGTGGTCCCAAAATTATGCATAAATAAAATGGATTCTTTTGTTTTTCTTAAAATATACCTGCATGGACAAAATATGCAATTTGTTTGTGATAGATATATGGATAGCTAGTGTCACAACTATATGTGTACAATATATTGGAATAGTTAACAAGTCATTGATTGACATAATACAATAATGCATGTTGCTACTGTCCGTTAGTAAAAACAACTAACCCTAAATAGCCTCTACTAGCGGTTAGTATTACAATATGCAAGTTTTACAGTGGCCGGGGAAAAAAAAGAACCATCTATCGAGCATGATCTAACAATTTTAAAATAGATGGTACCAAGGGAAATGTACCGGACGGTACCAAATAGATGGGCCTGTTACCAGAAGGTGTGGGCCTGGTACCATTTTTTAATATGTTTTAGTTTAGTAAAGTGCAAATTTAATTATGAGACCAATTTCCTCCTTAAATTGGTGGTACCACTGAATATCTCTTGGTACCTTCCCAACTACTGTAAAATACGTCATTACAATGGTTGGAAAAAAATAGAAGTCGTCCATTGAGAGAGATCTAACGGTTTAAAAATAGGCGATACCAAGGCAACGGAGGTGTGGCCAATACCACAATGTGTGGGACCAGAACCAATATTTTCTTTTGTTTTTTTAATAACTTCAATAAAGTGCAAATTTAATTTACGAGTTTTATGGTGGTTGGAAAAATTAAGAATCGTCCATTGAGCAAGATCTGACAGTTTAAAAATAGGAGGTAACAAGTACCAAATAGATGGGCCTGGTACCAATATTTTTATTTATTTAATTAATTCAATGAAGTGTAAATTTTAATTATGTGATTGTTTCTTCCATAAATTGGTGGTACCATCCAGTAACTCTTTGTACTTTTCGAACCACAGTAAAAATACCTCATTTTCCTATAGAAGTCCTTTATGTGAAAACATGCATTTCCATCAATTGACATGTGCCCATATATTTACCTGCAGAAAGCGAAGCATATTCCTATCAAAGGGAGAGAAGGCATGTTTCTGACCTTAACAGTTTTCCCCTAATATATTTTATCATCAGTCATCATCATTACTATATATAATGCTAAAAATATCACTTTGCTTGCAGTTACTTCAGCTAAATTTATGGCATGCAAGAAATTGTTTGTGGTGGGTTGTTCTAGTGGAATCATCTATGTTTACAGTTATGATCCAGAAGAGGACGATCCAGTAGAGAAGGATTCAGAAGAGAGCGATCCAGGAAATAAAGATGCAGTAGACAAAGATTCAGGAGAGAGAGATCCGGAAAATAAAGATACAGTAGAGAAAGATTTAGAAGAGAGAGATCGGCTGGAAAAGAAAGATTCATTAAATAAAACTGAAGTTAAGAAAATCCAAGTTCTTCATGGACACACAAAATCTGTCAATACTTTGGCTGTTCATGCAACTATGCCATACGTGCTGTCAGCATCTCAAGATGGCAAGATTTTGATCTGGCACTATGAAAAGAAGTGGGAGTTAATAAAAACAATTGATGCCAATACTCCTGTAATGCATGTCGCATTTAACCCAAAGGACACCTATATGTTTGCTAGCGCCCAGGACAAAACAGTAAAGGTTAATTGGTTTGATTTTCCTCTACATGAATTTGGTAATAAACATCATTGTGGTCGTTCCAATCAACACATGTATTTTCTTGAATTCGCAGATATGGAACATTCATTTTGATGACTGTAAGCTCCAACTTTCTGGGCATTCAGATTTGGTGGTATGTTTAGATTACTTCAGTCTGGATAATAAGCTATACTTGATCACCGGTTCAAAAGACAAAACTGCCAAGGTATGGCACTATATTTTGTCTGAAGAATATACTAGCCCCTTTGTGTTATACGTACAGAACATTTGTTCAATAATAATCACGATTTTTCCCTCCTGGTTGAATCAGATTTGGGATTGCGAGACAGGGAGTTGTGTTCAGACACTGAAAGGGCATACAGACGTTGTTAAGATTGCATATTGCTATCCAGACCTTCGAATGTTAATTACAGGTTCATGGGACGGGTCAGTTCGCCTGTGGAACTCGAACACCTTCCGGTAATTATAAAAAACTCTGTGGGAAGCCTGAACACATGCACAGTACACGATCTTATTATTCACCACAAAGATATGTTATACGCTAGTTATCATTATTACCTCACTGGTCACATTAGAGATTAATCTATCCTATTTGAATTAGTAGTAATATAGATTGATTGAAATACAAACGTCAAATGCTTAATTTAATTATAATCCAATATAATTTGTCAAGAACTTTAGGGAAACTTTATTGGCAACAAAAAAACCGAGACACTTGATAACTGTG
The DNA here is from genome assembly GCF_016808335.1 of Panicum virgatum. Classification (NCBI taxonomy): domain Eukaryota; kingdom Viridiplantae; phylum Streptophyta; class Magnoliopsida; order Poales; family Poaceae; genus Panicum; species Panicum virgatum. The sequence goes on from NC_053143.1 coordinate 540,603, forward strand.
TTTCTTGGTGGGCCCAATTTTTTTTTACCTTACCGGCTAATATTTTCATCCACTTTGAATCTGCTCCCGAAAATTTGGCCTAATAGACTTGTGTTGCAAAAGAGGTGCACCATGCATGCTTCCTGGCCTAACCCTAAAATCACTTTCCCCTCTCCTATCTCGGTCTCCAGTCCAGCCGCATCACCACAAACACATAAGCCACACACGCAACGCTGCCGGGGCCTGCTATTTTATGCTAAATGATTTAGAAATAAAACATATATGATTTTTTGAATAAATTCAGTCTTTTTTTATGTTTTTCTAAAAATAAAACAATAAAATCAGTAGATTTTAGACAAATCCGATGAAATGTTTCTCAATGACCTCCGGCGTTTTCCCAATAGCGGTAAAGTGAACCCATCCTAAAAATGCATTTTCTATTGGAGGCAGAACTAATAGTATCCCAAATCAGCTTTATTTAGCTGTCAAAATGTTGATGTACAAGATTCGACCTTTATTGGCATAGCCAATGTTTCATTTACTTGTAATTCATTACATCATTTCAGCTCTCATCCTTATATGTTGCAAACTTCAAATATTTGAGACAATCAAACTGGATATGGCTTGATTGCACCAATTAGACAGTTGCACAGGATTGAGAAAATGTATAAAAGATCTAGGGGAGTAAAAAGGTGAAGAAAATAAACTAAACTAGTATGTGTGATAATGAAAAAATATGTAAAACCCAGTAACTAAAGTAATTGTTGGGCCGAGACTTAACACTCTCTAACCCTAAAACGGAACACACAAAATCCACCAATTTTTTCATAAAGTGAATCCATCTGATGCCAAAGAAAAAGTCATTTTGGAGATTTTCAAACAAATTAGTGAAAGGTTAAAATGGCCTTCATACCCCTTCTTAGTACCTCCCTATTAACTAGGGTATTGACTTTTGGGGAACTACATCCGCATGTAAAAAAGAGAAAGTGATGCATGCATTTGCAACAAACTCATCAATTACCGATGTATGCCAAAGATTCCACAGTAAATGAATAGGGGTCCAAAAACATAGGATGACATGTTTTGGAGACAAAATTTTAAATGCTAGGGTGACTTGATTGTTTCGGGATCGAGGAGGGTAATTCGTTCCATAGAGAGCGAGGGTAACACATCAGTAAAGTTTGCGGAAAAATTACTAATTCAGCATTTCTTTATGACGGCTGGTCATCTTTAAGTTAAGAGGTACTTTATAGTACAAGTTTTATGGTAGTTGGAAAAAAAGGAGCCGTCCATCCAGAGAGATCTAACGGTTTAAAAATAGGCGGTACCAAGACAGTGGTACCCGATGGTACAAATAGGTGGGGCCGGTACCAGAAATGGTGGGACCAGTACCAATATTTTCTTTGTTTTTTTTAAATTTAGTAAAGTGCAAATTTACTTATGTGATTATTTCTTTTCTAAATTGGTGTACTTTACTAAATTTAAAAAAATAAAATATTGGTACCGGTACCACTGTTACTGGTACCGGCCCCACCTATTTAGTACTGGCAGCGGTACCTTACTGCCTTGGTACCACTCATTTTTAAACAGTTAGATCTCTCTGGATGGACAGCTCTTGTTTTTTCCAACCATTGTAAAACTTAGCTGCACCTGATGTATATATTAGTCGTAACAGTGTGCATCACTTTCTTCCAGATATGAACGTACCCTCAAATTTGACCTTGGAGAAGTGTATGCTATAGCAAGTTTGACGGGATCAACAAGGTATGACATTAAAAGTATTAAGATTTCCTTATATTTTATTACTACCAACTAGTATCATTGTTTGTCTACAACCGTATAACACTACTAGAGGGCATAACATAAAGTAAAAAAGATGTACCTCTTGGACTCTCAAACCCAGAGCCTGTGGGCTCACGCACGATCCATCCTTGAAACTACACCAGTCAGATGTGGTAGGTTGGTATGCCATTATTTTTATTTGAAGTAAGCATTAGTACAAACAGGCGAGGATTAGACCATCTCCAACTCAATGGTCAAAGTGACTGTCTATAATACAAATAACACTGTAGCGCTTCTGTAAACAGAAAGTGGAATAGTTGGAATAGTGGAGAAATAGTGGATAGACAAGCCTTTTAGGCATTGGGTTGGAGATGATCTTAGCACAGAGAGGTAATACCAACCGGTACAAGCTAATATGCTTGGAGACGCCCTAGCCATTGCAACAGTCACTAGCATCAGTATTGGCTACAACTTTAACCGGTACAAATATCTAGGTTCGACACCCAATTCTCTAGTACTATAATATAATATTATAAAGTTTTCAATAAGTTTAATTCTAGAAATGATTCCTCCCAGTTGTCATAGAATCTTTTAAGGTACACAATTTTTATACCGGCAAAGCTCTAACCTTATTAGCATTGGGTCTCATTTGGTGGGTCTCCTACGACTATCCCGCCCCCTACAATAGCAGCGGCTCGGGAACCAGTGAAGCAAAAAAATAACTGGCTTCACTAGCTCCTACTTCATTTTAAGGAGAGAGAGAGAAATGGGTCTTGGGAGATATTAGCAGGAGTCCTGGTAGTGGAGGCTTTATCCTTTGGGATTGTCACTCAGTTATTACACACATTTTTTTATATCTACTCCATGAGTCGTAATATAGGTCGTTAATGAAAATGACTAATAGTCCGCCCTGTACCGATTCATTTTCAAAAAAAAGTACGGTAGAAAAGTATGTTTAAAAAGTGTAGTTAAATCAACTTGGTGGTCTAGATATTAGAAATTTTATACTGCCTTTGGATCTTAACGTAAGGCGGAATTGACCTCTGAACACGCATTTGACAACTAATCTTATTTTTAAAATATATATGTGTTATTATCTGGTATGATTTTTTTGATCATTCATGCTTGTTAATTTAAGCAGGATTTAGATTTTATATATGTATATTTATATAGAATTTTTGCATAGGATGAATGGTCAAAACTATGTCAAAAAGTCAATGATGTCATACATTAAATACTAGAGATACTATGTATTTATGGTCTCACCTAAAAGTGTTTTTAGTGACATACATTGTTACTCAAAAGAAAATCTGGCCAATATTTGTGCTCCAACTATTTGGAACCACCATAAAAAGTAGTTTAATGTACCAGCCATTATTTCATTGTTTGGCCGGCCTTGTTTCTTTTAATGTCCAAACATAATTTAGACAGTGGAAGAGTTCTACATGGAGCCTATTCATCAAATACCTCCAGTATTAGTCTCTCTGAAATTAATTGCATACAATGTGTTACATTGTGGTAGGATTGCGGTCGCAAACGAAAAAGGGTTAGCTCTGGTAAACATAGATCCAGAGAACAAGGAGGATGAGGATGTGGAGAGCACTGATATGGAGAGCACTGGTGTAGTTACGGGCTTCGATAAATTCCCCAGTCAACTTATGGAAGAGGTGAGTTTCCCTGATTAAAATTTAACGAAAATTCAGTTATATATTCATTTGAAGACAGTATGACCCGACAAGCTCATGCAGCAACATAGGCAGACAGGATTAAGCATTTTTTACAAACGCTCCCTTCCAAATAATGATGTATACTAGCTTGTTACTTTGAACCAACCTTGCATTTCCCTGTTTTATTTTCGTCTGAATCTGGAATGTTTTTACTATCTCTAATCTTTGTTTGGCAACAGACCATATACAAAGTAAAGTCTGCGCGCACCCTAGACTTCCATCCAACAAAGCCATGGTCAGTAGTGGACCCATGCATTCCTCGTGCGAATACATAGATTGATGACTTGCTGTTTGCATCTATCAATAACTTCTCTTGTAACACAGGATGGTCGTTACTCAAGCCGACAGGTTTGTTCACATTTGGGACTACCGTGCAAAGGCAAGTGATTGAACTCGACACTCATCAGCTGCTAAGAATTTCCTTGGTATTAGCTAGAATTTCCTTGGTATTAGCTATACAAGTAATATAATCGTAATCAACATCCAACTTGGCTAGTCATGTCGAGCTTCGCTTAATTTCCTTGTGCGCAAGAACTATACTCCTAAGTAACTTGTGCCATGTTTCCAAAATAAATAAATAACTTGTGCCCATATATTTACTCGCAGGGATTGAAATGGCCAATTGAGATAAATGGAGCAAAAGGCATGCTTCTGCGTTCTGACTTGCACCATGTTGACCAAATGTTTTTCATTATATTGGTCGCCGCATATATATACTGTTGTCAATATAACATTATTAACTAACTATATATCTATCATCTCGATCGGTTGCATGCAGTTACGTTGGCTAAATTTCTAGCCCACCAGCAATGGGTTATGGCAGGTACTACTGGTGGATCCATCCACGTGTATGATTGTGATTCAAAGGAGCAAAAACGTGTTCTTCATAAACACACGAAACCTATCAAGTCTTTGGCTATTCACGGAACCGAATCGCTCGTGCTGTCAGCGTCCATGGATGGCAAAATTTTGCTGTGGGACTATGCTGGCGAGGACTGGAATTTGCGAAAAACATTTGACGTGAAGAGTCAATGTTTGATGCAAGTCGCGTTTGATCCCAAGGACACCAATATGTTTGCTAGTGCTCAGGACAAAACAGTAAAGGTTCGTGTGTGATCGGGTTTAATTTCCTATCCCCATGCACGCAGTTGCATTGTGGACGTTCAGTTCTTACCTGCATTATTAATAACTGATGAAACAATATGCATGTATTTACTTGGAACTGCAGATTTGGGATCGATGTCAAGATGATAGTCAACTCACAACAATATTGACTGGGCACTCGTATCAGATCGAGTGCTTGGATTACTTCAGTGGTGGTGGTGATAAGCCATACATGATCACCGGTTCTCGAGACAAAACTGCCAAGGTACGCATTATAGCATATTAAACACTGAGGATCACAATAGCCGAATACTAATGAACTAGGTTTCTTCTGAGTCAGATCTGGGACTGCAAGAATGCGAGCTGTGTCCAAACACTGGAAGGACATGCAGGTCCCGTTGACATTGTCTGTTGCCACTCGGGTGTCGTTTCAATTCTAATTACCGGTTGCAGGGAGGACGGGTCAATTCGTCTATGGAACTCCACTGACTTCAGGTAAATTATTATACAAGTTTTATGGTGGTTAGGAAAAAATAATACGTAATTAAATTTACACTTTACTGAATTAAAAAACAAAAAAATATTGCTACCGGTCACATCTTTTTCTGTTACCAGGCCAACCTATTTAATACCTTCTGGTACATTTTCCATAGTACTGCATATTTTTAAATTGTAAGATTTTTTTGATTGATGGTTGTTTTTCCCAACCAGCATAAAACAAAACTTGTAAAATTATAAACACTGTGCAGCACCCACATGGAACATGCACCGTGCCTGGTCTTATTATCCACCCATGATTAAAGTAATATAGTTGTATGCATCAACCAATTAAAGAATTGTATCAGGGTAGTGTTTGAAAACTGGGAATTTTACGCATCAAAGGGATCCAATGGACTTGCCGTCGTCGAAGAGGCGACAAACTCAAGCTCGTGGAGAAAGGGTTCCGTGGGCCTTCCTCTGCTTCGCACCGGCTTATGGCTCCAATGTCGGGGTCCTGGCTGTGGGAGAACTCTACTCGAATGCTCCGGAGTCTAATCAGCAGAACAAGGGAACACACATGCAAGCAATCATATCAATAAAATCTCATCTAGCGGGGTGTGGGTAGAGTTTGACGTGGTGTTGGAATAGCTAGAGTTGCTTACCCGTTGTTGGAGTTGAACTTAGCTGGTTCTAGGCTTGGTGGCGGGAAGCGGGACAGCTAGAGCACCTTTGGAAGGCTCGGGTTGGTTTATGGCAGAGAAGCTGCGCGAGGGTTGTGTGAAACGGGGCGGAAACCCTTGGGTTTATTTATGAATGGGGTGGAGGGTATTATGGTAATTTCCCTGAGGTATGCACGACTGGTACGGTTGCGTTGGTCTTGGTTTAGATGAATTTAGATGGTCGAGTCACCGAAATCATACTTAAAACGGAGAAGATATGGATCATTTAGGTTCTGGGGGGGACCATTTAGGTTATGGGGGTAGATATGTACTTTTTGAGAGTTCAGGGGTAGATTTAGACTTTTCAAAAAGTTCTCTTGGGCTGCTTTCATGGCCGCGGAAGAGATGGGGTTGATTTAGAATTTCTGAGTAGTTTAGGGGGGCAAGGATAGACTTACGGTTAAGTCCTGCTGGGTAGCATTTCGGCCTGGGTACTGTTCCGTACACTTGGCTCATGGACTGACCAGTGGGACCTGAGGAGTGGTTGGTCCACTGGATTGAGCTCACGGGGACGATGGCTGGGGCATGGCCCACCTGTCAGTGGCGCGAGGCGGTGCGGGGATGGCGCAGCGGCCACGGCGTCATGCCGGGCCCACCCGTCAGCTACAGCTGAGGGAAACGGAGCCGAGACGGAGTCAGGTTGCTCCGGCGGGCACGTGCGCGGCATGGCTGTGGCGCGTCACGGCGGCGTTCCGCCGGAGATTTGTCGGGGCTGGTTCCTCTGTGGCAGCGCCACCCGCGTCACGGGAATGGGGACGCGGCGGCGAAGCTCCCATGAGGTTTTTGATTTGGGCGGGGAAGGGAGGAGGCATGGCAGCGGAGGCCGTGGTGGCGACCGTGGCGGCGAGCGGCGGCACTCGGTAAGGGGCGATGCAAGCGCTCTTGAGACGGCCAGAGGGGTTGGGGAGGTAGAGGGGAAGATGGCGGAGCTCGGGGACAACTCGCCTCTGTAGATTGCGGCCGGGGGTGGGGAATTGTGGCGGTGACAGTTTAGAAGCAGAAAAGCTTACTTCATTGCTAGCCCAAAGAGGCATATTTATAGTGCTACAAGTATGTAGACTTACTACTTGCTTGAAGTGGAAAAAACTAAGTTGACTACTGCTACCACACAGCAGATATACTTGCTAGTTAAGGAAACTATATGTCACTGCTGACCTCATACACTAATATAGGTCATGGGTGACATCACAGGATTCTATGTGCAGCTTATACAATGCTGCTAGCTTTGGAGAGTGCCTTAAGCTAAGACTTATTCATCAATCACCCCCTAAGTCTTGGTTTCTTCTAGTTTTGCAATCTTGATCATGCCAATTTTGCTGCGCAGCTCTTCAAATTGGATCCTTCCCAATGCCTTGGTTAGGATGTCAGCTAGCTGATCTTTAGTGTTGATGTAGCTCACCCTTGTCTTCCCTTGATCAACACAGTCCCTGATGAAGTGGTATCTTGTGTCGATGTGTTTGCTGCGCTCATGGAAGACAGGATTCTTGCACAGCTCGATTGCTGCTTTGTTGTCCATCCTTAGCTCAAAGGGAGCAGGTTCTTCATCTTGGAGCTCCCCGAGCAGCCTTGACAGCCAAATGCCTTGGCAGGCAGCAGATGTGGCTGCAATGTACTCTGCCTCACATGAGGAGAGTGCCACAACTCGCTGTTTTAGCGAGTACCAGCTGATAGGACAGCTGCCGAGGAAGAAGATGCAGCCACTCGTGCTCTTGCGAGTGTCAATGTCACCAGCCATATCACTATCAGTGTAGCCGACCAGCTTCATGTTCTCCTTTTCTTCTTCCTTCTTGTACTGGAGCCCATAGGACAGAGTTCCTGCTAGGTAGCGCAGAATGCGCTTTACAGCAGCAAGGTGTTCTGCTGTTGGGACTTCCATGAAGCGACTGACATAGCCCACAGCAAAGCTGATGTCAGGTCGAGTGTGTGTGAGATAGCGCAGGCTCCCCACAATGCTTCTGTACAAGGTTGCATCTGCTGTAGGTGCTGAGCTAACCTTGCTCAGTTTGAACCGTGGCTCCATGGGCACTATGCAGGGATTGCAGCCTTGCATTCCACCAGCAGTGAGGATCTTGGCAGCATAGGCAGACTGAGATAGGGTGATCTTGTCCTTCTCCTGTTTCACTTCAATGCCAAGGTAGAAGGAGAGCAGTCCCAAGTCACTCATCTTGAATTTTGCCTTCATCTCTGCCTTGAATCTTTCAATCTCCTTTGGATTGCTGCCGGTAATGATGAGATCATCCACATAGACCCCAATTAGGAGCCTTTGATCTCTGCAGCCACGTGTGTATATGCCATGTTCAGAGGCACACTGCTTGAAACCAAGTTCCAGCAGGCTGGCATCGAGTTTGATGTTCCATGCGCGTGGTGCTTGGTGTAGGCCATACAAGGCCTTGTCCAGCCGATAGACAAGGTGTTCCTTGCCTTTGATGGTGAATCCCGGCGGCTGCTCGACATAGACCTCTTCTCGGAGCTCACCATTGAGGAAAGCCGACTTGATGTCGAGGTGGTGGAGTGACCAGCCGGCGTGTGCAGCTGTAGCGACCAAGAGCCGAACAGACTCAAGTCGGGCTACCGGCGCAAACACTTCATCGAAGTCAATGCCGGCGCGCTGCACATATCCCTTGGCGACGAGCCGGGCCTTGTGGCGAACAATGTTGCCAGCAGCGTCCTTCTTCACCTTGTAAACCCACCGGAGCCCAATTGGCCGATGTCCTGGTGGGATTTCAACAAGCCGCCATGTCTTGTTCTCCTCGACTGCCCTGATTTCTTCATTCATTGCTTGCTGCCACTCCAACTTCTTCTCTGCTTCAGCAAAGGATGCAGGTTCCAGTGATGAAACCATGTGCAGCTCACCTTCAGCCAGCTCACGCTCCGCCATGCCGGGCAGTGGTGCGTCATCGCCAAGGACATTGTCCAGGCGGCGGAAGCGCACAGGCGTGTCGCTGTGCTCTGCATCAAGCTGGTCTTCAGCATCAGGTGGTGGTGTGGCGAATTCCACCGGAGCTTGTTCTGCAATAGGTGCTGCAGATGGCGCTGGTGGTGGTGTATGAGCTGTTTGCTCTGCACCCCCATCAGTTGGAGTCGGTGATGCTGCTGTTATTGGTGTTGGAGCAGCAGGTGCTGGAGCATTATACATCATGGTGGTTGACTCGACAGTGAACTCCTGGGTCCGCCACTCGCCATCTGCTGATTCTTCCATCTTGCTCCAGTCCCAGCCCCTCTTCTCGTCGAACACCACGTCTCTCGTGATGTGGACGCGCTGGGACACAGGGTCAAACACCCTGTATGCCTTGGTTCCAGCTTCATAGCCGATGAAGACAACAGCAGTGCTGCGATCTTCTAGCTTGGACTGATGAGGCCGCGTCTTCTTCATGAACGCCAAGCACCCGAAGGTGCGGAGAAAGCTTACGGCCGGCTTCTTGCCGTACCATGCCTCATATGGCGTTTTGCCATTGAGCGCCTTGGTTGGCGCTCGGTTCAAGAGGAACACAGCAGTTGACACGGCTTCTCCCCAAAACTTGGCGGGCATGCTGCGTTGTTTGAGTAGGCTGCGCGCCGTCGCCATGACGGTCTGATTGCGCCGCTCCACAACGCCATTCTGCTGCGGCGAGTATGGCGCCGAGTGATGGCGCTGCACCCCCTTCGCCGCGCAGTAGTCACCAAACTCGAGGGAGGTGAACTCCCCACCATAGTCAGTGCGTAGGATCTTCAATTTCCTCCCGCTTTCAAGTTCTGCTGCAGCCTGGAACCTTTTTATGGCTGCTGGTGCGTCGCTCTTCGCTTCCAGTAGAAGCAGCCACATGAAACGGCTATAATCGTCGACTAGCAGCAAGAAATACTTCTTGCCGCCGGGAGTTGGAGGCGTGACGGGGCCACAGATGTCGCCATGAACCAAGTCGAGGGCGTGCTCAGCGCGGAACTTCGCCTGAGCCGGGAATGGTGTCCGCTTTTGCTTGGTGAGGACGCAAGTGTCGCAGAACTGATCTGCGTGCTCGATTGCTGGCAGGCCGTAGACCATCTGCTTCTTCGCCAACTGCTGCAGGGCGTTGAAGTTGATGTGGCCGAAGCGTTCGTGCCACTTCCAGGCGTTGTCGTCGGCGCGGGCAGCAAGGGATAGAGGCCTGTCGATGTCGAGGTGCAGGGTGTAGAGCCGATTGCAGCCCCGCTCGATCCTGGCCAATAGCCGCTCATGCTGATCCCAAATGCGCATGACCCCACGCTTGATCTCCACCGTGGCATCACTCTCATCAAGCTGCCCAACACTGATGAGGTTGCTCTTCAGGCGCGGGATGAAGTAGACGCCTGTCAGAGCTTGCTGCTCGCCGCTGGAGGTGGAGAAGACGACCGTGCCTTGGCCCTCAATGGTCACCAGCGAACCATCGCCAAAGCGGACCGTGCCGGTGATGCTTTGGTCGAGCTCGGAGAAGACATCTCGCCGGCCAGTCATGTGGTTCGTTGCGCCGGTATCAAGGTACCACCTATCAGCATGGCGGTCGCCATCAGAGTTGAGGTGGAGTTGGGCGCGAGGTTCCTCCAGATGGATTTTGAACAGAGCAGGGGTGCTCTGTTTTGGTGAAGAAGCGTCCGCCTCCTCTGTTTTGGAACAGCAGAGCAAAGTGCTCTGCTCCGGCGGTGCGCAGACCTCCACCATGAGCAGCGCTGGGCCATCATCTTCCTCTTCGGCAAGATTGGCCCGATCCCTGCGAGGCTTGCGGCAATCCTTGGCCCAATGGCCGTATTTGCCGCAGTTGAGGCACCGATAGGACTGCCTCTGATCGCGAGGTGAATCGCGAGAGGAATCGTGGCGGGGCGGCCTGTATCCTCCTGAGCCACTTTGCTTCTTTTGCTTGCGTGGCGGTCGGTGATGGCCGGTGTGGGTGGTCCTCCAGCCTCCAGCAGAAGACCCCTCACCGGAGTTGCGTTCCTTCCAGCGTGCCTCCCACTGCTCCTCAGTAAGGTACAGCTTGCCTCCCGCTTGAGGTTGTTCCGCCGAGGAAGAGGTTGCTGCAGGGCGCTCATCCACCATCTTCAAGCGCCCGGTCACCTCCTCAATGGTGAGTGTGTCGGTGTCAAGTAGCGTAACGATAGACAGAGCTATCTGCGCATACTTGTCTGGAACCACTCGGAGCAGCTTCTCGACGGCGTTCTGCTCCGAGACTTGCTCACCATAAATGGAGAGCGAGCTCATCATCCCGGAGAGGCGTAGGGCGAAGTCGTCAACCTGCTCGCCGTCGCGGAAGGAGAGCAGCTCCCAGTCGCGGCGGAGGCGCTGCAAGGTCATTTTCCTTGCACGGTCAGAGCCAACATGGATTGACTTGATCGCCTCCCAAGCTTCCTTCGCTGTGCGCTTGCTGGCCAGCGGCCGAATCATTTCCGCCGGCACAGCAGAGAGGATGGCGTCTACAGCCATCCGGTCTTCCTGCCGGTCAGCATCGCCGTGCTCCACTGCATCCCATAACCCTCTGGCCTCCAGCTTCACCCGCATCAAGAGGCTCCAGTCCTCATAGTTTGTGCGAGTGAGCTGCGGGTAAGGGGTGCTGCTGGCTTCCTTCACGACGCGCTGGACAACCACCTCTTTGGTATGTCTCTGCGTTCTGCCACGCCGGTGTGGTGGAGAAGGGGAACGGCGGCGATAGGTGCGGAACCGGACATCGCCTGGAGCTGAAGTCATGGCGCCTCACTCTCTCAGCAGCAAGACAGGGAAGAAGACAAGACGGCAAGGAGCACAGGTCTCAGAATTTTTTAGCTCTGGTACCAAATGACAGTTTAGAAGCAGAAAAGCTTACTTCATTGCTAGCCCAAAGAGGCATATTTATAGTGCTACAAGTATGTAGACTTACTACTTGCTTGAAGTGGAAAAAACTAAGTTGACTACTGCTACCACACAGCAGATATACTTGCTAGTTAAGGAAACTATATGTCACTGCTGACCTCATACACTAATATAGGTCATGGGTGACATCACAGGATTCTATGTGCAGCTTATACAATGCTGCTAGCTTTGGAGAGTGCCTTAAGCTAAGACTTATGGTACAAGTTTTATGGTAGTTGGAAAAAAAGGAGCCGTCCATCCAGAGAGATCTAACGGTTTAAAAATAGGCGGTACCAAGACAGTGGTACCCGATGGTACAAATAGGTGGGGCCGGTACCAGAAATGGTGGGACCAGTACCAATATTTTCTTTGTTTTTTTTAAATTTAGTAAAGTGCAAATTTACTTATGTGATTATTTCTTTTCTAAATTGGTGTACTTTACTAAATTTAAAAAAATAAAATATTGGTACCGGTACCACTGTTACTGGTACCGGCCCCACCTATTTAGTACTGGCAGCGGTACCTTACTGCCTTGGTACCACTCATTTTTAAACAGTTAGATCTCTCTGGATGGACAGCTCTTGTTTTTTCCAACCATTGTAAAACTTAGCTGCACCTGATGTATATATTAGTCGTAACAGTGTGCATCACTTTCTTCCAGATATGAACGTACCCTCAAATTTGACCTTGGAGAAGTGTATGCTATAGCAAGTTTGACGGGATCAACAAGGTATGACATTAAAAGTATTAAGATTTCCTTATATTTTATTACTACCAACTAGTATCATTGTTTGTCTACAACCGTATAACACTACTAGAGGGCATAACATAAAGTAAAAAGATGTACCTCTTGGACTCTCAAACCCAGAGCCTGTGGGCTCACGCACGATCCATCCTTGAAACTACACCAGTCAGATGTGGTAGGTTGGTATGCCATTATTTTTATTTGAAGTAAGCATTAGTACAAACAGGCGAGGATTAGACCATCTCCAACTCAATGGTCAAAGTGACTGTCTATAATACAAATAACACTGTAGCGCTTCTGTAAACAGAAAGTGGAATAGTTGGAATAGTGGAGAAATAGTGGATAGACAAGCCTTTTAGGCATTGGGTTGGAGATGATCTTAGCACAGAGAGGTAATACCAACCGGTACAAGCTAATATGCTTGGAGACGCCCTAGCCATTGCAACAGTCACTAGCATCAGTATTGGCTACAACTTTAACCGGTACAAATATCTAGGTTCGACACCCAATTCTCTAGTACTATAATATAATATTATAAAGTTTTCAATAAGTTTAATTCTAGAAATGATTCCTCCCAGTTGTCATAGAATCTTTTAAGGTACACAATTTTTATACCGGCAAAGCTCTAACCTTATTAGCATTGGGTCTCATTTGGTGGGTCTCCTACGACTATCCCGCCCCCTACAATAGCAGCGGCTCGGGAACCAGTGAAGCAAAAAAATAACTGGCTTCACTAGCTCCTACTTCATTTTAAGGAGAGAGAGAGAAATGGGTCTTGGGAGATATTAGCAGGAGTCCTGGTAGTGGAGGCTTTATCCTTTGGGATTGTCACTCAGTTATTACACACATTTTTTTATATCTACTCCATGAGTCGTAATATAGGTCGTTAATGAAAATGACTAATAGTCCGCCCTGTACCGATTCATTTTCAAAAAAAAAGTACGGTAGAAAAGTATGTTTAAAAAGTGTAGTTAAATCAACTTGGTGGTCTAGATATTAGAAATTTTATACTGCCTTTGGATCTTAACGTAAGGCGGAATTGACCTCTGAACACGCATTTGACAACTAATCTTATTTTTAAAATATATATGTGTTATTATCTGGTATGATTTTTTTGATCATTCATGCTTGTTAATTTAAGCAGGATTTAGATTTTATATATGTATATTTATATAGAATTTTTGCATAGGATGAATGGTCAAAACTATGTCAAAAAGTCAATGATGTCATACATTAAATACTAGAGATACTATGTATTTATGGTCTCACCTAAAAGTGTTTTTAGTGACATACATTGTTACTCAAAAGAAAATCTGGCCAATATTTGTGCTCCAACTATTTGGAACCACCATAAAAAGTAGTTTAATGTACCAGCCATTATTTCATTGTTTGGCCGGCCTTGTTTCTTTTAATGTCCAAACATAATTTAGACAGTGGAAGAGTTCTACATGGAGCCTATTCATCAAATACCTCCAGTATTAGTCTCTCTGAAATTAATTGCATACAATGTGTTACATTGTGGTAGGATTGCGGTCGCAAACGAAAAAGGGTTAGCTCTGGTAAACATAGATCCAGAGAACAAGGAGGATGAGGATGTGGAGAGCACTGATATGGAGAGCACTGGTGTAGTTACGGGCTTCGATAAATTCCCCAGTCAACTTATGGAAGAGGTGAGTTTCCCTGATTAAAATTTAACGAAAATTCAGTTATATATTCATTTGAAGACAGTATGACCCGACAAGCTCATGCAGCAACATAGGCAGACAGGATTAAGCATTTTTTACAAACGCTCCCTTCCAAATAATGATGTATACTAGCTTGTTACTTTGAACCAACCTTGCATTTCCCTGTTTTATTTTCGTCTGAATCTGGAATGTTTTTACTATCTCTAATCTTTGTTTGGCAACAGACCATATACAAAGTAAAGTCTGCGCGCACCCTAGACTTCCATCCAACAAAGCCATGGTCAGTAGTGGACCCATGCATTCCTCGTGCGAATACATAGATTGATGACTTGCTGTTTGCATCTATCAATAACTTCTCTTGTAACACAGGATGGTCGTTACTCAAGCCGACAGGTTTGTTCACATTTGGGACTACCGTGCAAAGGCAAGTGATTGAACTCGACACTCATCAGCTGCTAAGAATTTCCTTGGTATTAGCTAGAATTTCCTTGGTATTAGCTATACAAGTAATATAATCGTAATCAACATCCAACTTGGCTAGTCATGTCGAGCTTCGCTTAATTTCCTTGTGCGCAAGAACTATACTCCTAAGTAACTTGTGCCATGTTTCCAAAATAAATAAATAACTTGTGCCCATATATTTACTCGCAGGGATTGAAATGGCCAATTGAGATAAATGGAGCAAAAGGCATGCTTCTGCGTTCTGACTTGCACCATGTTGACCAAATGTTTTTCATTATATTGGTCGCCGCATATATATACTGTTGTCAATATAACATTATTAACTAACTATATATCTATCATCTCGATCGGTTGCATGCAGTTACGTTGGCTAAATTTCTAGCCCACCAGCAATGGGTTATGGCAGGTACTACTGGTGGATCCATCCACGTGTATGATTGTGATTCAAAGGAGCAAAAACGTGTTCTTCATAAACACACGAAACCTATCAAGTCTTTGGCTATTCACGGAACCGAATCGCTCGTGCTGTCAGCGTCCATGGATGGCAAAATTTTGCTGTGGGACTATGCTGGCGAGGACTGGAATTTGCGAAAAACATTTGACGTGAAGAGTCAATGTTTGATGCAAGTCGCGTTTGATCCCAAGGACACCAATATGTTTGCTAGTGCTCAGGACAAAACAGTAAAGGTTCGTGTGTGATCGGGTTTAATTTCCTATCCCCATGCACGCAGTTGCATTGTGGACGTTCAGTTCTTACCTGCATTATTAATAACTGATGAAACAATATGCATGTATTTACTTGGAACTGCAGATTTGGGATCGATGTCAAGATGATAGTCAACTCACAACAATATTGACTGGGCACTCGTATCAGATCGAGTGCTTGGATTACTTCAGTGGTGGTGGTGATAAGCCATACATGATCACCGGTTCTCGAGACAAAACTGCCAAGGTACGCATTATAGCATATTAAACACTGAGGATCACAATAGCCGAATACTAATGAACTAGGTTTCTTCTGAGTCAGATCTGGGACTGCAAGAATGCGAGCTGTGTCCAAACACTGGAAGGACATGCAGGTCCCGTTGACATTGTCTGTTGCCACTCGGGTGTCGTTTCAATTCTAATTACCGGTTGCAGGGAGGACGGGTCAATTCGTCTATGGAACTCCACTGACTTCAGGTAAATTATTATACAAGTTTTATGGTGGTTAGGAAAAAATAATACGTAATTAAATTTACACTTTACTGAATTAAAAAACAAAAAAATATTGCTACCGGTCACATCTTTTTCTGTTACCAGGCCAACCTATTTAATACCTTCTGGTACATTTTCCATAGTACTGCATATTTTTAAATTGTAAGATTTTTTTGTAATGACGGGAATTATTGCTATATTCCTCCAACCCTAGAAGGGTGGGTATATATAGATCCAACACATGGGCCTCTAGATGGGCCTCTATACACATGGGCTCAATATACTCCAACACCCCCCGCGGTCTGAACTACCGGCGCAGCGGTATTCAAGACTGGACAACAAGAAAGCTAACACCCCCCGCAGTCTGAACAACCGACGCAGCGGTGTTCAAGACTGGACAAGATGAGAGTACAAGTAGAGCACAAAAATGGCTAATACCCCCCCCCCCCCCCCCCCCCGCAGCCACAACTAGCCACCGGCTACGTTGAGGCTGGATCAAAACTCCGAGAAGGTCGACGAGGGCAGCCCTTTCGTGAAGATGTCAGCAAACTGGGAGTTAGTCGGGACATGGAGTACCCGAACATCGCCGATGGCGACACTGTCGCGCACGAAGTGTAGGTCGATCTCCTCGTGCTTCGTCCGCTGATGCTGGACAGGGTTGGTGGATAGATACACGGCGCTGACGTTGTCGTAGTAGACGAGCGTGCTCTTGGCGAGCGGGCTGTGGAGCTCCGCCAAGAGCTGTCGTAGCCAGGACGCCTCCGCCACGCCGTTAGCGACAGCCCGGTACTCCGCCTCGGCACTGGAGCGGGAGACAACCGGCTGCCGCTTGGACGACCAGGAGACCAGGTTGCCGCCCAGGAAGACGGCGTAGCCAGAGGTGGAGCGACGAGTGTCCGGGGCAGCCAGCCCAGTCAGCGTCGGTGTAGACCACCAGCTCAGCAGAGGACGAGCGGTGAAGTACCAGGCCGAGGTCCACAGTGCCACGGACGTACCGGAGGAGACGCTTCAGCGCAGCAAGGTGTGACTCCCGGGGATCATGCATATGGAGACAGACCTGCTGAACAGCGTAGGTGAGGTCCGGCCTGGTGAAGGTGAGGTACTGCAAAGCGCCGGCCAGACTCCGGTAGGCTGTAGGGTCAGCCACCGGATCACCCAGATCAGCAGACAGCTTCGCCTGAGTGTCGACTGGAGTGGAGCAGGGCTTGCAATCAGTCTTCCCAGCCCGCTCCAGAATATCGAGGGCGTACTGCCGCTGGTGCAGAAGGAGACCAGACGGGCAAGGCTCAACAGTGACGCCCAAGAAGTGGTGGAGCTGACCAAGATCCTTCATAGCGAACTCCTGCTGCAGAGAGGAGATGACACTCTGAAGCAACTGCTGACTGGAAGCTGTGAGCACAATGTCATCGACATATAGCAGCAGATATGCCGTCTCATTCCCACGGTGGTAGATGAAGAGAGACGTGTCAGACTTGGCCTCGGTGAACCCCAGTATCAGCAAGAACGTTGCGAACCGAGAGTACCAAGCCCGTGGAGCTTGCTTGAGTCCATAGAGAGACTTGTTGAGCCGGCAGACCAGATCCGGACGACTCGAGTTCACAAATCCCGCAGGCTGAGAGCAGTAAACAGTCTCTGACAAGGTGCCGTGAAGAAATGCATTCTTCACGTCCAGCTGGTGCACAGGCCAAGTGCGCGAGAGCGCAAGTGAGAGGACCGTGCGCACCGTAGCGGGCTTCACGACTGGGCTGAAAGTCTCATCATAATCCACACCAGGCCGCTGAGTGAACCCCCGGAGAACCCAGCGAGCCTTGTAGCGCTC
Source organism: Panicum virgatum (assembly GCF_016808335.1). Classification (NCBI taxonomy): domain Eukaryota; kingdom Viridiplantae; phylum Streptophyta; class Magnoliopsida; order Poales; family Poaceae; genus Panicum; species Panicum virgatum. The sequence goes on from NC_053143.1 coordinate 558,114, forward strand.
CAGTGTGCCGTCAGCCCGACGCTTATGCGTCCAGATCCACTTGCCAGTCACCACATTGCAACCAGACGGACGCGGCACGAGGTCCCACGTCTGGTTGGCAAGAAGAGCCGCGTACTCCTCTTCCATCGCGCGACGCCAGTGAGGATCCGCCAAGGCGTCGCGGACAGAGGAGGGTACCGGAGAGACCCGCGGCTCTCCCTCGGTGGCGGAGAGAGTCGCGGCCTGGGACGCCATCCGCCGAGTCACCATGGGATGGATATGTCGAGGATCCCGATGGGGACCGGCGGGTGGTACACCTCCGGCTCTGCGCGAGTGGGAGCCGGAGGAGGCGGCGGCGGCAGCTCCGGTGTCGGCGTCGCAGGAGCCTCCGGAGCAGGAGCCGGAGCCGGTGTTGGCGCGGAACGACGCCGGTACACCTGCACCGGCTCAGCGTACCACTGCGGCGCCGGGTTCGGCGCCGGACGACGCCGGTACACCTGCACCGGCTGAGCGTACCGCTCAGGTGCAGGGGAAGGCACCGGGGCCGCGCGAGGCGCAGCAAAAGACACCGGGTCCGTGCGCGGCACAACCGGAGGTCCGGGGGCCGCGCGTGGCTCGATCGCGGGCCCCGGGGCCGCGCTCGGCGCAGCAGGGATCACCGGAAGCGGTGCCGGTGTGCCGTGAAAACCTGCAGGAAAAGGACAGACAGGTAACGGTGGCTGAACCACCGGGTCAGTCGGAAACAGAGACGCGAGCTCGGGATCAGGAGAAGGTGTGGATGAGGTGGAGTAGGGGAAATCCGACTCGTCGAAGACGACGTGTCGGGAGATCAGAACGCGGCGAGAGGTGAGGTCAAAGCATCGGTACCCCTTGTGGTCAGGGGAGTACCCAAGGAACACACAACGAGTCGTGCGGGGCGCCAGCTTGTGAGAAGCGGTGGCGGAGGTGTTAGGGTAACACGCACACCCGAAGACCCGAAGGTGGTCGTAGCGAGGAGGGGTACCGAAAAGAGCATGGTGTGGAGTGGGAGCAGGAGAAGCAGTGGACGTAAGGCGGTTGAGCAGGTAGGTGGCGGTGTGGAGGCTCTCAGCCCAGAAGCGCGGGGGAGAGAAGCCTGGATCAGAAGGGTGCGCACGACGTCGTTCGTCGTGCGAATCATCCGCTCAGCCTTGCCGTTCTGAGGAGAGGTATACGGACAAGACATACGCAGCTGAACACCCCGAGACAGGAAGAAAGACCGGGAGGTGGAGTTATCGAACTCCCGCCCGTTGTCACACTGGACGGCCTTAACGGTGAGGCCGAACTGAGTGGACACCCAGGCAAAGAAGTGGAGGAGGGGGGGAAAGTCTCAGACTTAGCGCGCAAAGGGAAAGTCCAAGAGTAATGAGAGAAATCAACAATGACCAGATAATATCTATAGCCAGACATGCTGAGTACAGGAGATGTCCACAGGTCACAGTGAATGAGATCAAAAGCATGCGCAGCATGCGAAGAAGAAACAGAAAACGGAAGTCTAACATGACGACCTAACTGGCACGCATGACAGAGGTGCTCAGCAGGAGCCCTAGTACATGTTACATCGGTACTACAGCGGAGATGAGCCAAAACGTCGCGGCCGGGGTGACCAAGCCGACGGTGCCAGGTGGTGGAAGAAGGCGTCACGGCAAAAGCAGAAGACGAAGAAGCCGAAGGCGAGGTAGCGGAAGCAGGAAGCCGAAGAGTGTAAAGGGGCCCCGGGCTGTCACATCGGAGAAGTGGACGCCGGGAAGCCGAATCCTTCACAGTAAGACCAGAAGAGTCAAATTCGATAGAACAGGAGTTGTCAGCAGTAAACTGACGAATAGAAAGAAGGTTGTGAACTATTTGAGGAGCAACAAGAACATGAGGAAGACGAGGAGCAGAACCCACGGCGGTGACAGGAAGGCAAGACCCATCACCAACCATGATAGAAGAAGGACAAGAAGGGTGTGGGGGTCGGACAGGATACCAGCATCGGGAGTGGTGTGGAACGAGGCGCCCGAGTCGGCGATCCACTCGGTGCTGGTCGGCGGCGTCAGTCCCATGGTGCTGAAGGACTGCGCCAGAGCGGCCTGGTCCCACCCCCCAGGCCAGGTCGGCTGCTGGCTGGGCTGAGCGGGCGGGGTCCAGGAAGGCGCGAAGAGTGGAGCAGCGCCAGTGAACATGGCCGCCGGCTGGAGCTGAGGACGAGGCCCCCCTCCCGGACCCTGGAACGGCCACATCGAGATGCGCCCTGACCATGGGTTGCTGAAGGATGGCCAGGGCGTACCTCCAGCAGCAGGGGCGGGAGCGGGAGCCGGAGCCGGTGTCGACGCGCCGCCCCGACGGCCCCCACCGGTACCGGTGTGGCCAGAAGTAGGGCCACCAGTGCCACCACCACCACCCCGTCGCCGGCGACGTCCACGGCCCCCCCTCCTCCGGTCTGCCCAACGGGAGGAGGAACAGTGGAGGAGGTCGGTGGAGTAGCAACGAGCGCGGCGGCGGTGGGCGAGGACGATCCGGGCGCGAGACCCCTGGTGATCTCCTCGAGGGTGAGGTCGTCCCGGACCTGCAGGAAGGTGGGGAAGGGCCTCTGGCGGGCGATCCAGCTCTTCAGGTGGTCGTAGGTGCTGCTCAGTCCCCGTAGGACATTGAGCACCAAGACCCGATCGGACACCGGATCCCCGAGGTCGTGAAGAGCATCGGCCATGCTCTTCATCCGCCGGCAGTACTCACCGACGGAGAGGTCCCCCTGCACGAAGGTGCGGAAGGTGGCGTCGAGCTGGAGGGCGCGGTACTCGGCGTTGCCGAGGAACTGCCCCTCGAGCGCCACCCAGGCCTGCCGCGCGGTGCCGCCGTGTGTCCTGACGAGGTCCTGAAGATCCAGGGAGATGGTCCCGAAGATCCAGGACAGGGCGACGCTGTCGAGGCGCAGCCACGTCACGTCCCGCGCCTCGATCGGCGAGTCGATGAGGACGTGGTCATCGAGGGCGTAGCGGCGAAGGGTGAGGAGGACCTGGTCCCGCCAGCGGCCGTAGGAGGAGGACGCGGGGTCGAGGAGGACGGAGACCAGGGCCCTGATGTTCTGGACGCCGGCTGCCTGGAGGTGGAGCTGGGCGACCATGGGGTCGGTCGGGTCGTACCGAGCTCCAGCTCCAGCGATCGGGGCCTGGCGTGAGGAAGAGGCGCCGGGCTCGTGGTCGACGGGCCGGCCGGAAGAGACGCGGAGGAAGCGCTCCGCCTCGGCGACCCGGAGAGCGAGGGCGTCGGCTGTGGCGCGCTCACGCTCCCAGGCGAGGGAAGCTACGCGGACCCGCTCCTGAGCCGCCGAAGCCTCCGACTTGGCGGCGAGGAGGGCCGCGGTGAGTGCGGCGTCGGCCGGCTGCCCGCGGATGGCGATGGCGGAGAGCGGCGCATCCGCGGGCGGCATCCCGAGCCCGGTCCACGCAGTGTCGGACGCGGCGGCAACGACGGGTTGCTTGCCTGTGGCGATGGCGGCGCGGTGGGCAGCAGCAACGGCGGGATCGGCGGCCGCGTCCTCAGGAGAAGCCCCCGCGGCGTGTAGGAGCTGGGCTGCGGCCCGCAGGACCGCCTGATCGACGCCCGCAGCCTGCAGCAGTTGTGCTGCGGCCCGCAGGGCAGCCAGATCGGCACCTGCGGTAGCCATGGCGGCCTCCATGGGCTGCTCCACCACGGGAGGTAGCTCCAGGGCCTGCTGCAGAGGACCCGCGCCGGGGCCCGCGGCTGGAGCAAGGGGGGCAGCGTCCCCGGCCCCTGCAGCGGCGGGTTCTGCAGCGTCCGGACCACCGCGCCCGAGATTGGCGGTGAGGACCACCGCAGGGGCGACGGCGGCCGCACCCTGGGCGGATCCCGCAGTGCCCGCCGCGCCCGCGCCCGCGCCCGGCCCTGGAAGGGCGGCGGCGGAACGGGACCACGCGCCATGACGCGGGCCAGAGGCGGCGGCGGCTGCAGGAAATCCAGGCGGGGCGCCCAGATCCGCGCGAGTGGGAGCAGAGGGGGAGGGAGGGAGGGGAGGGAAGGAGGGGGGAAAGAAGGGGGCCGGCGGCGCCGGCGGCCGGCCGGCCATGGCCGGCGGCGGCGGGCACAGGGGATGCGGCGGCTGGAAAACAAGGGAGGCTGGAAAAACAGAGGAGGAACCCTAACCTAGGCTATTGATACCATAATGACGGGAATTATTGCTATATTCCTCCAACCCTAGATGGGTGGGTATATATAGATCCAACACATGGGCCTCTAGATGGGCCTCTATACACATGGGCTCAATATACTCCAACAACCCCCCGCAGTCTGAACTACCGGCGCAGCGGTGTTCAATACTGGACAACAAGAAAGCTAACACCCCCCGCAGTCTGAACAACCGACGCAGCGGTGTTCAAGACTGGACAAGATGAGAGTACAAGTAGAGCACAAAAATGGCTAATACCCCCCGCAGCCACAACTAGCCACCGGCTACGTTGAGGCTGGATCAAAACTCCGAGAAGGTCGACGAGGGCAGCCCTTTCGTGAAGATGTCAGCAAACTGGGAAGTAGTCGGGACATGGAGTACCCGAACATCGCCGATGGCGACTCTGTCGCGCACGAAGTGTAGGTCGATCTCCACGTGCTTCGTCCGCTGATGCTGGACGGGGTTGGTGGAGAGATACACGGCGCTGACGTTGTCGCAGTAGACGAGCGTGCTCTTGGCGAGCGGGCTGTGGAGCTCCGCCAAGAGCTGTCGTAGCCAGGACGCCTCCGCCACGCCATTAGCGACAGCCCGGTACTCCGCCTCGGCACTGGAGCGGGAGACAACCGGCTGCCGCTTGGACGACCAGGAGACCAGGTTGCCGCCCAGGAAGACGGCGTAGCCAGAGGTGGAGCGACGAGTGTCCGGGGCAACCAGCCCAGTCAGCGTCGGTGTAGACCACCAGCTCAGCAGAGGACGAGCGGTGAAGTACCAGGCCGAGGTCCACATTGCCACGGACGTACCGGAGGAGATGCTTCAGCGCAGCAAGGTGTGACTCCCGGGGATCATGCATATGGAGACTGACCTGCTGAACAGCGTAGGTGAGGTCCGGCCTGGTGAAGGTGAGGTACTGCAAAGCGCCGGCCAGACTCCGGTAGGCTGTAGGGTCAGCCACCGGATCACCCAGATCAGCAGACAGCTTCGCCTGAGTGTCGACTGGAGTGGAGCAGGGCTTGCAATCAGTCATCCCAGCCCGCTCCAGAATATCGAGGGCGTACTGCTGCTGGTGCAGAAGGAGACCAGACGGGCAAGGCTCAACAGTGACGCCCAAGAAGTGGTGGAGCTGACCAAGATCCTTCATAGCGAACTCCTGCTGCAGAGAGGAGATGACACTCTGAAGCAACTGCTGACTGGAAGCTGTGAGCACAATGTCATCGACATATAGCAGCAGATATGCCGTCTCATTCCCACGGTGGTAGATGAAGAGAGACGTGTCAGACTTGGCCTCGGTGAACCCCAGTATCAGCAAGAACGTTGCGAACCGAGAGTACCAAGCCCGTGGAGCCTGCTTCAGTCCATAGAGAGACTTGTTGAGCCGGCAGACCAGATCCGGACGACTCGAGAGGTGAGCGCTTCGCTCAACAAGTCCACCTTCTCCCGCGGGAGGAGGGAATGGAATAAATGCATTGAGTCGGTGGAGCTTGGGTAATTTTGCAGAAAACGAGCATTTCAATGCAGGATTAATTTATAAACACTTTTATTTTGAAATCATCCTCACATCTGAGAGGTTTTGCACATCCTTCTTTCCTTTCCTTTTCTCAGAAACCTGCCACTGGACTAGGTCCAATACCGTGAACACATGGCACTGGACTTTACTGCCCGAACTGGACTAGGTCCGATGCGGTGCACAGATACCACTGGACTTTACCGCCTGATACCGTGGCCTTTTTCCAAAACTCATTTCCAAAACCTTTTTGAAAACATTTTTTAAAACAAGGCAACGTATCTAGTGCAAACCAAGGACCTCGTGCAAACCCATGCAAACCTACTAAACAAAGTTTCAAAAAATTCTGAAAAAAATCATGAATGTGCTTCTCAGTTTACCTCATCTATATATAAAATTTCATGGTCAAATTTATCTTACTCTAGAAGTTACAAAAAAGACAAATTTTCTGACAACAATAATGGTTCAAATGCATCTCAAATTTGTCTTTTTTGTAACTTCTAGAGTAAGACGAATTTGACCATGAAATTTTATATATAGATGATGTAATATTAGAAGCACATTCATGATTTTTTTCAGAATTTTTTGAAACTTTGTTTAGTAGGTTTGCACGGGTTTGCACGAGATCCTTGGTTTGCACTAGATATGTTCCCTTAAAACAAACCCATAATTATTAGAACCAAGCCATAACTCGCCCATCACTGTGGACACAAACTATTCGAATAAATATTTATAAACTCTGATAAGAGGTGTACACTTTACCTACCGGCCAGATTTCGAAACGCTCATCGTCATGAGGCCCCGATTTCCGAACCAACCTTCCCCTACACTTCATCCACTTAGAGATGTCCCCCGGAACGAGCAAGGCCACCCCTTCATCCAAGCCAGGACTAAAACATTTTCCCCTTCCTTGCCGTTCCGGTGTTTTCCCAACCACTTGGTAATCTTCAGGTTAGTGCATGCAGGTTCAGGTCAAGCTACTGCCCAACAATCCCAGGCAGTTGTATGCTTTGAGTTAGGAAAGATGAAACAACAACCCGGACCTTATACGGGAGGGGTGATACTCTCCCCAGGCATTCCTTCACCGGAACCCCAGTCTATGTCGCGAGCATTCCCATCCTGAGATCCCATCATGCCCCTAGGCCCTGGTAGTGCCGGTGATAACCGGACACATCCCCGTTTTCCCCAAAAACCCTTTTCTTTTAAAAACTCACGCCTTTTCCTAGGACTTTTCGCAATATTTACCCAAAATCATGAATCATTATTTCCTAAGCCTAAGTCAGGCTTAGGTGGCTACAATATCGTTGTTCAGTAGCAAAATAATGCAATAGTATAGACATATAAAAAAACGGCTCAGGGTAGTGTTTGAAAACTGGGAATTTTACGCATCAAAGGGATCCAATGGACATGCCGTCGTCGAAGAGGCGACAAACTCAAGCTCGTGGAGAAAGGGTTCCGTGGGCCTTCCTCTGCTTCGCACCGGCTTATGGCTCCAATGTCGGGGTCCTGGCTGTGGGAGAACTCTACTCGAATGCTTCGGAGTCTAATCAGCAGAACAAGGGAACACACATGCAAGCAATCATATCAATAAAATCTCATCTAGCGGGGTGTGGGTAGAGTTTGACGTGGTGTTGGAATAGCTAGAGTTGCTTACCCGTTGTTGGAGTTGAACTTAGCTGGTTCTAGGCTTGGTGGCGGGAAGCGGGACAGCTAGAGCACCTTTGGAAGGCTCGGGTTGGTTTATGGCAGAGAAGCTGCGCGAGGGTTGTGTGAAACGGGGCGGAAACCCTTGGGTTTATTTATGAATGGGGTGGAGGGTATTATGGTAATTTCCCTGAGGTATGCACGACTGGTACGGTTGCGTTGGTCTTGGTTTAGATGAATTTAGATGGTCGAGTCACCGAAATCATACTTAAAACGGAGAAGATATGGATCATTTAGGTTCTGGGGGGGGACCATTTAGGTTATGGGGGTAGATATGTACTTTTTGAGAGTTCAGGGGTAGATTTAGACTTTTCAAAAAGTTCTCTTGGGCTGCTTTCATGGCCGCGGAAGAGATGGGGTTGATTTAGAATTTCTGAGTAGTTTAGGGGGGCAAGGATAGACTTACGGTTAAGTCCTGCTGGGTAGCATTTCGGCCTGGGTACTGTTCCGTACACTTGGCTCATGGACTGACCAGTGGGACCTGAGGAGTGGTTGGTCCACTGGATTGAGCTCACGGGGACGATGGCTGGGGCATGGCCCACCTGTCAGTGGCGCGAGGCGGTGCGGGGATGGCACAGCGGCCACGGCGTCATGCCGGGCCCACCCGTCAGCTACAGCTGAGGGAAACGGAGCCGAGACGGAGTCAGGCTGCTCCGGCGGGCACGTGCGCGGCATGGCTGTGGCGCGTCACGGCGGCGTTCCGCCGGAGATTTGTCGGGGCTGGTTCCTCTGTGGCAGCGCCACCTGCGTCACGGGAATGGGGACGCGGCGGCGAAGCTCCCAGGAGGTTTTTGATTTGGGCGGGGAAGGGAGGAGGCATGGCAGCGGAGGCCGTGGTGGCGACCGTGGCGGCGAGCGGCGGCACTCGGTAAGGGGCGATGCAAGCGCTCTTGAGACGGCCAGAGGGGTTGGGGAGGTAGAGGGGAAGATGGCGGAGCTCGGGGACAACTCGCCTCTGTAGATTGCGGCCGGGGGTGGGGAATTGTGGCGGCAGGTTTTGTGGCAGCCTTCCGGCGAGCAGGTTCCACATGGAGTGGCAAGCTCACCGGAGCCGGGAGGGTGCGGCGCCTGGGCGCGGGGCGGAGCAGTGGCGGAGAGGCTTATTTATAGGTGTGCTCGGGGGAAGCAGCCAATGGGGGAGGCTGTGCGGCAGAGGGCCACACCGGCGGCGGGATGTGACGCATAGGGCGAGTTAGGCCGTGCCGGCGTGATGCCCGTGGTGGTTTGCCGATCACAGGCACAACGTGTGCACACTGCAGGAGGTAGGGGACGAAGGAGACAGGTGGGGAATTATTTGGAGACTTTTGGGGGCCCCGCGGCCCATAGAGCCCCGCGGAGCGGCGGCGACTGCCAGGTGGGGCCGGAAGGAGAGAGGAGAAGAGAAGAAATGGAAGAAGTCTTCTTTTCCACCTCGAACTTGTTTTCTGGGTTATTTTTGGATATATCCTTTTTGGGAATTTTTGGGGGTTTTGGGAAATTGATTTGGGGAATTATTTGGAGACTTTTGGGGGAGGGTTTTGACGATGAATTTTCATGACAAGCTTTTGGGAAGAGAGAAATATTTGAGATATATTTTTGGAGGGTATTTTGAGGAAAGGAATATTTAGGGGTTTTTAGCCAGATGATTTTTATTGATTTCAAGCTCACAAGAATATTTGGAAAATAATTTTTGACATTCATTTGAATTTAGAAAAGAAATTAGAAAATGTCTGGGAGTGATTTTGGGGTGTCGCACCCACGTATTTGGTACCATCTAGTACCTCTCCCTTCATACTGCCTATTTTTAAACCGTCAGAGCTTGCTTGATGGACGGTTGTTAATTTTCCCAACTACTGTAAAACTTGTATTATTAATAACTTGTGTCATATTAATTAATTCTTCCAGGCTTGAGCGTGTGCTGAACTTTCATAAACATGGATCTCTGAGGTCTTTATCTTGCTTGAACGGATCGCCAAGGTATATATCTACATGATCAAATATGTATACTGTTTTGCGTATTTATATCTAGGCACATTTAAAGCTTGCATGTTTCGTTAATAGAGTTCTAGCCTTGGTACAACTGTTTTCTCAATAATTGCCATTTAATTATTATGAGAATTTTCATCTGGAACATATATTAACTCCAAATACATAATTAGAGGAAAACATAAAATATGATTCAATCTAAAATCTAAATTCATTGCCCTTTCCAACCCAAATAAACACTCCGCCTATGTAGATCCATTGTTTATAATTTATATATCATATATAATTTATTTATTTTGTTCATGTATTGTTTTCTATGATTTTTAAAATACATAATAAACACTATATATGTCAATTTTCTGCAGGATTGCAATCGGATGTGAAAAGGCTTTAATACTCGGCACCCACGTAATAGAGCATCATAAAGCAGAAAAAAATGTCTTGAGAACAACAAAATAGAATTCAAAAGTTCTGCACCCGCATGTGCGCGCATGAGAAACGACGTTCAAAGAAGGTGAGGGAGAAGTCCACTTGCCGGGCCAATCAGGTACTTAAGCTTACCGATTACCATATTCTCGGCATGTGTTTAGTACGTTCAAATGCTTAACTACCACTACCACACACTGCGGCCTTATCACATTTCACTAAACAGACGGGACATCCCAAGTACCACAGTCCCGCCCGTAGGCCTTATAGTTGCAGCAGGTAGTAAACATCCAACTCCTATATTTCTCGCGAGTGACAGGAAATCACTCGACTTCTACCGAAACATTAGCATAGCCAACTAGCTACCTACACATACTAGTGTTCAAACATCGGTACCTAGGATTATGCAATTAAGGTTCCAGTCAACTCCTGTAATCTTAAATGCACAAATAGATAGGAACAATAAAAAGTTGCATAAGTTTAAAATAGTAGGACATGCTCCGGGGCTTGCCTTCCTGGGCGTAGCTGGATCTGGGCTCTTCCGAAATCGGGTTCGGGTCTTGCGCAGCTTCAGTTAGATTAACTTGAGCTTCGCGCTGCTCACTCTCGGACTCGGGCACCAGCTCGTAAGTTCCGTCAGCGAGAGTAGCAGTATCTATATGAGATGCAATGCACATGAATAATTCGTTGTGATGGTAGGAATTTATGAATTATTTCACAATAACGGTGTAACGCAAACAAAACCCAAAGTTAAAGAGTGAAACACTTTCATTCATATTTTACTGGGCAATCGTTTATAGAGTAGCAACTCAACATATCTAACTACACAAGACATCACGATCAATAGCTCAAGAAAGCTATACTAATCTTCTAAACAAGTGGGAGTGACCTCCTATAGCAATTAAATCATGGTTGGTTAATAACTTAACAACTCAGCACATATACAGTATTAAATTCAACAAAAATTACTACAAACAGAAAATAAACAGGACTAGCTATCCTGCAAAACTCATCCTAAACCTTGTAGCCAATTATCCAGAACAATTCACGTAGTCAGACAATTCCTAGAACAAGATTGAATTATACAGGTTACACCAGAGCATAAAACAATCTCAAACTTTAACAGTATGTCTAAACAGGGATGAATTAGCTACTGTGAATTTTTCAGGATTTATTAACCACACAAATAAATAGGAGAAAATAAACAAAACATACATCAGTTTAACAAGATTAATTTTTAGATCCTGTTCTAGTCATGAACTGGGGCTCAAACTCCATGGACAAGCTAAACTATTCAAAATGAACACTCAGAAATATTTTCATGATTTATTATCAACATAAACTATTTATCATAATTAAAATCTACTAAACAAACATTAAATCAAAGAAATTGCTACACAATTCTAAAAATATTGAAACTTGGAAAGTGGTGCTCATTTGGTATTGAAAATACACAGAAAAATTTTCATACATATATCTAAGTCAGAACATCCAGAAATAAAAAGCAAAATAATTTACTAGATCTAGCCAAGATTAGGGTTTCATCTAGTTACAAAGGTCAACTGGTGCTCAATTTTTTACACAACACTAAGCATGCCATGTATTACCTACCAGACAAAAATCACCTATAGATTCTAAGTAGAACTCCTAGAACAATTATAGCCTTTGAAATCTAATCTTTTTCCTAGATTAAAATACAAACAGAAAATAAACATGTGCATGTAATGAAAGTTGTAGATCTTGTTGCAAGGATTCCAAAACATTTGGATTTACATTTTTCTGATTTTTCTATGAATTTATATCGAATTTACAAGTTTGCTGGTTTGGAAAACAAAAAGAAAAAGAAAGAACTTTTTGCGCAGAGGCCCCTGGAAGACATTTTCTTCTCGCGGATAGGCCCCTGGCCGGAGTTTGAAGCAGGGGAGCGGCGGGCGGCCGGATTCCGGCGCCTGGGGTCAACGGCGGCGAGGGGAGCTAGGGGGAGGAGCAAGAGGAGAGCGAGAGCAACCTTGGGGTGGCCTCGGTTGAGCTTGGGACGGCCGGTGGCGGCGCCTCCGCGGAACAGGGGCGGCGGCGGCGGCAGTTGGCGGCGGCGGCGGCGGTCCGGTGGCCCGGGGCGGCGGCGAGTGGGTCGGGAAGCACCGGTGGAGGCCAAGGGAGCGAGCTGCGGGGTCCGTTTGGCGCGGGAAAGGGTGGAGGGGTGAGCTCCACGGTGAGCTAGGGGGCGGCGGCGCTGATGGAGGGGGCGGCGGCCGTTCCCGGCAACAGGGGCTCGCGGGGCGTGGGGCTCGCGCTCAGGAAGGAAGGAGGGGAGGGTGAGGACGGCTCGGAGCTCGCGGGATGGTTCCAGGCGGGTCAAGGCGAGGGGGAGGGCATGACGCGGTCGGGCGGTTCAGCACGGCTTCGCCGTGGCGGCTCGGCGTCGAACCTCGGCGTGCGCGCACAGGATGTCGCCGCGTGGAGAGGCCGAGAAGCATCGCGGAGGAGCCAAGGACGGGGCGCGGGGAGAGCACGGCGCGTGGCCGGCGGCCTTAACTCGACGGCGACTTCGGCTCGGCAGAAAACAGTGGAGGGAGAGAGAGCAGAGAGAGTAGAGAGAAAGAGAGAGAGAAATTTGTTTGATTTCAAATTTGAATCTTTCTCAAAATTTTCAACTAACACTCGAAAATTTTTGAATACGAAAGATGTTCCAAAATTCAAATCCTACCACTTTTGTTTCAGGCCTACTTTCATTTGGGACCCAATTCAAAAGTTCAATGTGAATCCCGACAAATGTAGTTATTACCTAGTTCGAGCTAAATTCAAATTTTTCTTCGACTTTTGCATGAAAACTTAAATATATTTGAGCATGACAAATGTTCAACACTTAAAACTCTACAAGCTTTATTTCAGGAAAAATGTTCAATTAGACCACGGATTGAAAATTATTTTAAATTTAACACAACCAAGATTTTGAATTGCTAACCATTTCATGTAGACTTGCATTGGGTTAAGGGTACATGATTTGATGCTAATGACCCTGGTTTAGCTAATGAAACACCTGGGGTGTTACACCGAGGCTCAACAGCCGCCTCACCAACAACAACCTCACGACCTATGTGAGGTCTTGAATAGGAGCAAGGCGGCGAAAGACGCACGGCTTGCCATCGAACGGAGCGGTGATCGCCATCGATTGGAAGCAGAAGGAGCGCACCACTACGGTGTGCCGGATCTTCAGCGGGGGGTGCAGTCCCCCAGAGCTCAAGTGCTCCCACCGCCTGCTGCTCCTGAGATCGATCTTGGGGCCAGGTGCCGCGCCCTAGCTCCACATCTTCGCCGGGCGCCGTGGCCGGCTAAGTTCCGCCCGCATTTGCCAGAGAAATACGACCGGACCATTGACCCGACGAAGTTTCTCCAGATCTATGCCACCTCCATTATCGCTGCCGGTGGCGCCAACGATGTGATGGCAAATTATTTCCACATCGCTCTCGCCATGCTAGCACGGTCCTGGTTGATGAACCTTCCTGAGGGGTTGATCACCTCTTGGGAAATGTTGTGCCGGTAGTTCATTGCGAACTTTGCTGGAAACTGCTCTCGCGCGGGATCAGAGGCTGACCTCCACGATGTGAGGCAGCAACCCAATGAGACCCTATTCCAGTTCGTGCAGCGTTTCTGCCAGGTATGACACACCATACCACGGATAACCCCGGCTTCGGTTATCGTCGCATTTCGTCAGGGACTCCAGGACGAGAAGATGCTTGAGAAGCTGGCGACGCACGAGATCCAGGACGTCGGTGAACTCCTAGCTCTCGCTGACAAGTGTGCCCGTGCAGCCGACGGCCGAGCGTGGCACAGCCCCTGGGCCGTTCTGCCCGGGATGATCGATCAGACCCCTCGGCCGGAGGGCCAGGGGAAGAAGAAGAAGAACAAGAAAGCTTCTGATCAAGGGGCTGTCTTTGCGGCAGGGAGAAGTAAAATGAACAATCAGCCCTGCCGTGATGACAAGAAGCCCAAGACTGCCCTGCAGGAGGGCAAGGCTGAGGTGTGGTGTCCACTCCACAACTCCGACACCCACGATCTGAAGGACTGCTGGATCGTGAAAAACATAGCGGAGAAAAACCGCCAGAGGTGGGAGAACACGTAGAAGCCATAGGAAAAGCGGGGAAAGGGTCAGCAGGGTGACCCTCAGAAGTACACTGTGCTAGCTCCTGCACACCCAGAAGACCATGACGATGACGACGGAGAAGACGCCGAGCGGTTCCAGGCCGCAGAGCACACCATTTCTACCATTCATAGCAACGGTGGCAGTGCGGCATCCCGCCGTACTGTCAAAATCTTGAAGAGGGAGGTAACCGCGGTGGCCGCGCTCCCGAAGTCATGGTGTCCTCTGAGGTGGGTCGACACAACGATCTCCTTTGGCCCCAGTGACCTTCCGCAGAACATGGGCGGGGCTGGGGAGCTGCCTCTCATGGTCTCCTCGACTATAACTAATGCTTGTCTCAAGCATGTGCTGGTCGATGGGGGGCAGGGCTCAACGTGCTTTCCTCGTGGGCGTTTGCCCAGCTTCAGATCCCGGCGGCAAAGCTCACCGCGGCTCTGCCTTTCAGGGGAGTTGGCCCCGGGGCCATTTTTCCGTATGGTGCATGCACTTTGCCCGTCACTTTCAGAACCCAGAGAACTTCAGGACTGATCATATCGAGTTTGCAGTGGCAAAGCTCTGGCTGCCCTACAACGCTATCCTTCGATGTCTGTTGACGCTCCTTAGCGCCCCGATTTGTATACCGCAAGCGCACGGTTCCTGTAGCTTTTCCCTTAGAGTATTCTCCCAAGGTTTATCAATCCGTGGATCGACAAAGAACTACCTAAGGTTTTCCATCTAATCTAATGGATCTATCCTAACGTGAAGCATTGATTGCAGATAAAGAGAAAACCTTTAATAGATATGAGTGATATGTAAAGGTTGATCTCATCCATGAACATAGGCTTAATCATAGCAAAACCAAAGATATGACTAGGCCTATCATCATCTAGTTGTAGTTCAAGCTAACGAGCGAATAAATCATGCATCTCAATCAAAAGCATCTTTAAACCCAAAATCTCCAATCCGATCCCTCGATACTCCGCCTACTCTGTGGCAACGGCCTGTCACGACGCCACCCTTTTGGACGAAATACCCTGAAGCAAGTCGAACCCCCTTTGGTAGTTCCGCCATGAACCTCTAGCCACCATGACTACAAGATCATGCTAAGCGATCTATCTCGATAATAGATCTAAGATGAAGCAAACCCAAAGAGAAGAACGAAATCGAAAGAGAGAACATGATCGCTAATAGATTCGGAAGACATGATTATCATTACTCACATAATAGATTCGTTTGGATCATCACCGCCATGTGCACACCATCGATGAATCCAACTAGCTCATGAACTCCGCCATGGCACAACCACGCAGGGAGGCCACGGCGGCTAGGGTCGGCCTAAGCCATCTCCTAGACAACTTTGAAGACTTGCGCCGGCCGTCGTCTCCCTCCGGTCTTGGCCCTAGGTTTTCGTTGAGTTCTGGGTGGATGGATGCTTCGAGTTGAATAAGGTGCGAGCTATTTATAAACCGAGGAAGCCACCGGTCGAAGGGGAGGCCAAACCGCCTCAGAAACGGGCTAGGCCGGCCGGCCCCATGGGCCTAGGCCGGCCGGCCTACCCTGTTTCGGGCTCGCCTCGGTCTCATCTTTCGCGTGTAGACTCCTCGCATCTTCTAGAGTTTATGTCCTTCACGATTGCACCCCTTTGGACGTCGTTATCTTGGAGATATCTTCGAGGAAATGATAGGATAGGGAATCCTTCCTTAAATCTTCATTTGCTTTGCTTAATCCCGAAGTATCTTGATCTCATCTTCGTGGGCTCAGTCCTTTGGGCTCTCTTGGAGGATGGATGTGCGTGAATGGGCTTCGAATCAACATGGGCTTTGGTCCTCCCTTTGGGCTTTGGCCTTCGTCTTTCTCCGTGTTAGCGCTCGATCACGGGCCTCGTCATTTCATGCTCCAAAATAGGCCAAAAACCTGCAAAAACGAAATTCCTCCAAAATATATGTGCAAACATGAAAATGACCAATAATTAGGTCGGGGTTAGGACGGTTAGTTATTTTGATATTAAATTCATGCCATTGCCAAGGATAAACAAAGGATAAAATGGGTACTTAAGGAACGCCAACAATGTCCATTATTCCTCTACAATTTCATGGCTGCAGTAGCAATGGAGAAGTTGCAGGCAATCGTAGCTCAAGGGTATGTGGAAACCCCAGCCGGGGTAACCCCAATAGAAGCCCCCAGAGTTTCCGTCATTGCTCGGGGGCCACTTGACGAGGCAAAGGCCCCAAGGTCTAACCCCGAGGCATTGCCCCCGAAACCCCCGAAGGACACCCTCGATGGGGGCGTTGTTCCAGCAAATGTCGTCCAGATCGGGCCTGAGGCATCCCAGACCGCTCGCATTGGTGGGAGTCTGGATCCTAAATAGGAACTCGCGCTCATCGCTTTCCTCTGGGCTAATGTTGATGTTTTTGCTTGGCAACCCTCTAACATGCCCAGGGTCCCCAGGGAGGTAATTGAGCACAGACTTGTGGTTCATCCCGGTGCAAGGCTGGTCCATCAGAAGGTCCGCTAACAGTCGGTGGAGAGGCAAGAGTTCATCCACCTTGAAATTGACAAACTTCTTCGCGTGGGTTTTATCCGGGAGGTCCAGCACCCGGAGTGGCTCGCAAATCCCGTGGTTGTCCCCAAGGCCGGGGGCAAGCTGCGGATGTGCATCGACTACACCGACCTCGACAAGTCTTGTCCAAAAGATCCTTATCCTCTCCCTACAATAGATCAGATTGTAGATTCTACTTCTGGATGTGAGCTTTTGTCATTTCTGGATGCATATTCAGGGTTTCACTAGATTAGAATGGCTAGGGAAGATGAGGAGAAAACATCTTTTACTACTCTCTACGGGCTGTTTTGCTATGTAAATATGTCTTATGGTCTTAAGAATGCTCTAGCAACCTTTGTGCGTGCAACTCATGTTACTCTTAAAGATCACATAGGCAAAACAGTAGAGGTGTATATCGATGATATTGTGGTCAGGTCCCGTCAGAGTGATCAATTCCTCCGGGACTTGAATGATGATTTTACCAGCTTGCGCACCTATAAGATGATGTTAAATCCCGAAAAAATTCAAGCCAAATGCAGCCCCTAACCCGCATCAAGGAGGTGCAGAAGCTGACTGGTAGCATGGCTGCCCTCAGTCGCTTCATCTAGAGGCTTGGAGAACGTGCCCTACTGTTCTTCGAGCTTCTCAGGATGAACAACCCATTCAAATGGACATATGAAGCTCAAGAAGCTTTTGAAGGTTTGAAGAAATATCTCACCTCCCCGCCAGTGCAAGTTGCACCTTGGGAGGGTGAGGCCCTCTTCCTCTACATCGTTGCTACCTCTAGTGTGGTAAGCATGGTACTCATCGCAGAGCGTGAAGAGCACCCCAGACCCCCGCATGCTTTTCTGGGGGTGCTGCCGGGGGACACGATAGGCCCTGCGAAGGACCGGGAAACGTGTGATCGCACCGGGGTTACGGCGGGATCACTGCCCACGCACGTCGCAGAGGCCCCTGTTGCTCTAGGGCCCGCTCCACCCTGCCCAAGGTTAGACGACCACGCACCTGAGCCACGGAGAGTTCAGCACCCGGTCTACTTCGTGAGCGAGGTGCTCCGCGATGCGCCCTCAAGATACTCAGAAGTATAGAAGCTGCTCTACGCCGTCCTCTTGGCGCCGAGGAAACTGCGCCATTATTTCTAGGGCCACAAGATTTTGGTAGTAACTTCATACCCGCTCGGTACGGTGCTGAGGAACCGGCACGCAACCGGGCGGATAGCCAAGTGGGCCGCGGAATTGGCGGAGTTTGAACTTGAGTTCGTGCCTCGGCATGCGATCAAGAGTCTGATCCTCACCGACTTCATCGCGGAATGGACGCCAGGGGCCGGACCAGCAACACCAGAAACCCCGGAACCCACCACTCCCGATGAGAAACGCGCCCACTTCACTGAAAAACCTTGGGAGGTGAGCTTCGATGGCTCCTGTACTCACAAGAGCTTGGGGGCCGGCATTGTCCTGGTGTCTCTAGAAGGGGAGCTCTTGCGGTACATGTTTTACATTATGTTCAAGATCTTGAATAATGCCGCGGAGTATGAAGCACTCATAGCTGGGCTCTAGACAACCCTTGGTCTGGGTACTAAGTAACTCTGGGTCAAAGGAGACTCACAGTTGGTTATTAACCAAGTCAACGGGGTATATGCCTGCACCAAGGCTCACCTTGCTGCATATCTCATGAAGGTCAAAAAGTTAGAGCTCTCCTTTGATGCCGTTGAATTTAGCTACATCCCGCGAGAGGAGAACACCATCGCGGACGAACTCTCGGCTCTCGCCTCTGCGAAGCAACCCCCGCCTAGTGGAGTCTTCCACAACAGGATACTTTGACCTTCAGCGGAACCCCCGCACCCGGAGGTCGAGGATGACGCCCAGGTCCTATCCACAACCCCGACTCCAGGGGACCCCGTCACATCCCAGCTAGGAGAGGGCGATGCCGGACTCTATAACTCTGGGCCACCTCAAGCCTCGGAGGCCAATCCCTCAAACCCCGAGTGACCTCAAGCCCTAGAGATTGATCGCCTTCCCGATCCGGAAGAAGCTTAGGTAACCCCCGAGGACTGGATCCAAGAGATCCGGGGTTTCCTGAAAGACAACGTCCTTCCTGAAGATGAAGCATCAATGGAGCATGTGATTCGACAAGCCTAGCGATATGTGCTGGTGGAAAGGGACCTCTACCGGCGCTCGTCAAATGGCTTACTACTCAAGTGCGTTTCCAGGGAAGAAGGCCACGATATTCTCGTGGATATCCATAAGGGTGAGTGCGGGAGTCATTCAGCATCCCGCACGATGGCTGGCAAAGCCTTTCGACATGGGTTTTCCTGGCCGACAGCTCTCAAGGATGCGGTTGAGATGGTCAAGAAATGCAAAGCGTTTCAATTTCACGCAAAGCAGATTCACACGCCGTCCCAGCTTGTGCAACTCATCCCTCTGTCATGGCCTTTTGCGGTCTGGGGGGTTGATATCCTGGGTCCATTCCCCAAAGCCGTCGGTGGCTACGAGTATCTCTATGTCGCCATCGACAAGTTCACCAAGTGGCCCGAAGCTGCCGCCGTACGAACAATTGACAAACATTCAACGACCAAGTTCCTCCGGGGGATTGTTTCCCGGTTCGGTGTCCCGAGGCGCATCATCACTGATAATGGTACATAGTTCACTAGCGCTGTGTTTCAAGGGTATTGTGATGACATGGGCATCAAAATCTGCTATGCCTCTTCACATCACCCGCGAAGCAATGGACAAGCCGAGAGGGCTAATGCAGAAATCCTCAAAGGGCTCAAACCTCTCTAAATATTTTGCTCACTTTGTTGTTATCGCCGGATTGGACTCAGCGGTAGCGTCCACGCTCCTACGCAATTTGCTACCCTGGGGATGCCTATACGGTACCTCGGTGTCGTATTTGTCGACAATAGTCACGAGACGTTTTACAGTGGTTGAGACGGTACCTACCGGTACCCCTTCTTTTTTTATGGCCGAATTATTTGAATAATTAAAATAAATACGAAAGGGTTCTATGGTAATTTGTTTTCGCTTCTTTTCGGCTGCCCAGGCGACGTAATTCATTCGCGAAGATCATTGAACCGCCAGGATGCTGCCGCTGCCACGATGCCTCCTCGCCGGCCGTCGCCCTGCCTCCCATCTGCCTGCCTCCTTGCGTCCCCCCTCGCTGCCTGCCTGTTGCCTATCGGTTGTTGCGAGGCCTCCTAGCGGGCGAATGCGCGGCCCGCCCGCCGTGCTTCCCTCCACTGCAGGCTGCGGCGCGGCCTCAACCACCTGCGACAATGAACAAAAGAACAGTAGTAACAGGTAACCGAAATTTGAGTTGTAGCAATGCTCTTGAGTGTGAAAGGCACATACACATCACCCCAACTGGACCGCATCCGAGCAATGCAACAGAAATGAACAAGGAGAGCCACCTGCCAGCAAACATAGCAAGAAACTTAGAAAGCAAAAAATGGAATTTTTGTGCTGCTCAAGAAGGATGAGGACGCTTTGCATTTGAGGGTCGAGGGAGGGCATACTCTGCCCACCCATCTTCGCTGCATGCCGTTGTCCCCCGCGGCCTCACTAGGCCTGTCCCCGCCCAAGCTACAGGCGATGAGGCGAGCGAACTTGGGGTGCCATCCCCACTATAGCCAGCTGCGGCGGCGACGGAGTGGGGGACGTTGACGGTGAGCAGGGAGAGTAGTGGTACCCCTTTGCTACTTCTTGTGCCTCTGTCATGGAGATGTTTGCTCTGAAGAAACTGTGGCGGTGTGGCCTTTCAGGGCCACCTGCCATCGCAATCCCCTCCCTCCCATCCATGCAGAATGCCAAAGGCTCTTCTTGGCTAGAACTTAGAACTTGCTCGTGCCGCCCGCCGCCCGCCCCACTCCTCGCATCAGATCTAGGCACGGAGGTGGCCGGTCGGCTTCTAGGGGAGGTAGGTTGCTGGTTCCGGTAACACGGGCGGACTCCGGCGACCAGGAGATGGACGATTCCGGCCAGCTCAGGTGAGGCGGACGAGCGCTTCGGCAGGAAGACGGGCGGTAGGGTGGTGTCGGCAGACCGTGTGATGAAGATAATCTTGCTGCCGGACCTATCTGGTACCGTACCGTAGTACCGCCAATTTATAAACCGTTAGATTGTGGCGGAACCGCTGATTTAATCCGAGCTAAGCACACCTGCCATCCTTTGGCTCGCAGTGCGCTTAGACCGAATCAAACTCGGTCATCCGTCGAGAGTCATTCGACCCCCGATATTACCATTTCCCAGAGGAACGGACATAACACACATCTAGCCCACGATGGAGCCACAACAGATAAATCATCACAGGCAGTTATGGTAAAATTAAGATGGAGTTATTACAACCCAAGTTGATTTCAAATACAAGTTCAAATCAAGATACTAGCGGAAGCATGTTCAAAAATATCTCGCAGCAGAAAATAAAACTTGAAGAGGTAATCTCCATGCAATGATGAACGAGATGAGTAGCAACGAGCCCACCAGTACTACCCTCCTCCAAGCAATTATCCAAGCCTCATCAGTACCTGCGCTCCAAAAGTGGGGGCAAACCCTGAGTACTAATTACTCAGTAGGACTTAATGGAATGGCTTACGGCTGACACAAAGCTTGCATACTAATAGTTGATCCTTAGCTGTTCATTTTTACAACAATTTTCAAATTAACAGGTAATTAATCATCAGGAGCATAGTGGATCATAACATAGTATAAATCATCATATAATAACTTACAGCGTAATATAACTGGTATCATCATTTAACTTGCCTCATAATATACTTGCAGGAATGTAAAGAACACAAAAACAAGCATGTTGGATTAACAAACAATGATGAATAACAACATATTCAAGTTATTACTACGTTGCCCGTCAGTGATATTTGGCATTCTCACACCTGGTGAGCATCAGCGATTCGAATCGATTTTTAATTCCCAGGAATAACTAAAAATGACAGGGGATATATGCTTACTAGCCATCGCGTTCATCACATATAGCCCCCATCTCCACTTGTCCCATCCCAAGTTCGATTCCAACCCGCCATCCCCTAGGTTTAGCCTCCACAGAGCGATACCACGACGGGTCAGCCCTCCGTGAGTTAAGCGCCCCTAGGTCCCATGGTAGGAACAAGTCTCTGTTCTTCGGATGGCACAAGCAAGACTTTAACCAAACCCATTTCCTGGATAAGCACTCTAGCAATGTTATGCCAATCAGCAGCGAACAACGAATGGGCCTTATGCGACTCGGGCGGAGCCAGATCGTACAACAACTCACACCACAAAAGTAAACTTACTCTCCACCCGGTCTTAGTTTAACAATAAGCATAAATATCATTTTTCATAATAGCAATTGATATTGAATAAAACCTATACGACGAGTGACTCCATTCACTCGTGTGTACTCGTACCTAGCATTACTAGGCATACTCGTCCTACGTACTCTATTGTAGGTGCTAGGGCCAGGGCGGCCAGGAAGTCTAATGCAATGGGTTTCAAACAACTCCTAATGCGGATGCCTAAATACCAAATAATTTGAGTAAGCTGGCGAAAATTATGTTCCTGCCTACCTTTGCTTTTATTTAGAGAAAACCAACAAACTAAGCTAATGTTAGTTTGCCGGGTTGTGAGGCTTTGCCCCAGGCAACCCCTTGACCACGAGGACAACTTCTCCATCCAAACACGACTGATGGGCCCTCCAGGTCGTGCTTGGGGCTTGGTTGGTCTTCTGGATCACCATTGCTTGATGTAGCTCCACGCAGTTGCTTAATGATCACGTATCTGCAATAAGCGTCACTATATGAATGATATGCATGATGCAGTGAATGAGATGCATGAATATCAAGCACACATATGAGCCAATATTTAATGGATAGACAGGAAGGTATTTGATAGCTATTTATTTAAGCGTGGAATACTTTTGTGCATCCAGAACAAGCATATGCTCTCACAATCAAACAAGCACAATGTAACACAAGGATTTAATACTGAATCAAATGTATAATTTACATTGTTTTTTACCCTACTCTACGTAAGCAAAACATCAGACAAGCATATGCTTATACATGTATGGACTGCTAGCTTAAAACATTATTCCTAACACTAGTGGTACAGTAGTACTTTTATGAACCTATGGCAAACATACATTTATACAATCACATATACATCTAACATGTCATTCATCCTAGGGAAAAACATGTCATGTGTAGCAACACGTGGATGACAAGGAGGATACAAAAATTAAGTAAATGAATATTAAGTGTTTTACTCGGAATAAGTCATTAAACATCAAAAAGACAACTTCAATGGTGGTATGTACATAGAGTCAAATGACTTCCGACATTTATGACATGCTGAAACATACTACACAATGCTACTAGCAAGTTTTCAACCACAAAGGAGTTGTATTTTTAATTACAGATATTCCAGCAAGATATCAACTATTTATATTGTCAGATTTATCATAATTAACTGGAATGGTTTCTGGTCATGAAATTTACTCAGCAAGCACAACCAAGCATAAACGTCATGTACACAAATTTAGCAAGCCCATTAACCAAGGTTTGATAGGACATCTATTTTCCATATAATTAATTTAACCTATTTTACACTCATGGCAAATAGTAGCAATAAAATGCACAAACATACTTTTTGGGCTCCAATCAAGACTAGGAAACACCATAATTTTCCTAGGATTAATTGAACAAGCTAAAACCACTTTTTCCTATTATTTAGTTAAACGTGAGACACTTTGTCATTTTCAAATCACCAACTAATCTTGAGCATTTTCCATAAAGCAATGATTTTTCATGCTTTTAATATGCTTAAAAACATGGACAAGGGCAAAACAGTCATTATACAACAAATGCTGGGGCTACCAAAAATCATAGCAAGCATACATACTCCAGTAAAGCTACTGACCAAGTTTCATAATTTTTAGAGCTCATGAACATCACTTTATCTCATTTATTCCATAAACCAAACATACACAAGTTCAAGGGTAAAATGGTCATTTTACAGATTCACATCATACCCAGCTCGTAGGCCTATCTACAAGGATCACAATGCAACTGAGTTTGCTAATTTTGGAATTTTATTTGAATTTCTACAATTTTTCAAAGTTTTCAGCCGAAATTAATTAAAATCATAGATCCAGAGACTTCTATGCAAATACTCGTAGATCCAGGGGCTACAACGTAAGATCTGCAAGACTCTATCTACAGCGCGTCGGATCTCAACGTGATATCACCGAAATCCGAGGACTAAACCGCAAAATGATCGTCTTCTTCCTGGCCTTCTTCTACCTCGCGACAGAGGGAGGGAGGGAGGCGCGGCGCGGCGATTCCGGCGGACCAGGGCCTCGCGGCTCGTCACCCGTGGCAGGGGAGGGGGTAGAGAGGTCGGGGAGTCTCACCAACTACCTAGAATCGGCGGAGGACGGCGGAGGAGGCGCGACGACGAAGCTCGGTGTGAGGAACGATGGCCGACGCGGTGCGAGGCGACGGCGAGGAATGCGGGGTCTAGGTATAGGGGAAACGGCGGAGTGGAGGGCGGCGACGCTCCGCGCGGCAACGGGGAGGCGCGAGAGGCAGCGAGGTGGCGGGCGCAAGCTCGGGTCGAGCTTCGTCAATGGCGAGCGGAGGCTCTGCATGAGGGAGGCAGGGAAAACGGGCGCGGAGAGAGCAAAAGAGAGGGCGAGGGAGCGCAGACTCCTCTTATAGCGCGGCCGGGGAGGGGGCGATCCGCGTCGGGGCCGTGCTGGCCGTACGCCGGCGGCCACGCGGCTGCCGCCGGCTCGGCAGCGCGAGCTCCCCCCGGATAGAAGGGCCCACCTGCCAGCGACCGTGGGAAGGGGAAAATAGAGAAAATGGAAAAATCCCTGTTGACTGGTTTTCTTGATCTCAGAAAAATGCATTTTTGACCTATTTAAGACCCGATTTTGAAAACGCTCCAATTGGAGAAATTGTAGATCCCTTTTAACTCTACATTTTTGTAAAAAGGCTCAAGGTCAAATTCTGTACAAATTTGAAAGTTTGAAAGGTTTGAAATCTGGAGTTCTAGTTTGACCAATCAAACTCTACCCTTTGAAAATTGGTTTAGGCCATTTGTGGACATTTTCATGAAATGCGAGTATTGATAAAGTTGTTGGGGACTTCGTAAACTACGACTTTGTTAATTGGGTCATGACAAGATTTGAACGTTTGGGTCACAAAATTTTTGAATTTACTAAACAGGGTCAAAAAGATTTGGTTTTCTAGGCTGACAGAAAATGCTTCCAAACGCCAAGTAAACATTTGTATATGACAAAACTCATATTAGCAATGTTGTTCATACTAATCTGATCTACAAGTTTGGTGTAGAGAGTTTTATGAAATTCACCACAGATTTTGAAATGCAACCACAAATGTATCCAAAAGTTTGACCAAACAGCAAGTTTACTTTATGTAGAGTCTTTCTTGTTTTTAACTTTTAAAGTATCAAATGAAGTCCAAATACTTCTACTTCAGATGCATTTGAAAGGTGATAGTTTAATTTCATCTCGTAGAAAGGAAGATTTTGAAGTGCTATAGCGAAATCAAAAGTAATTTCAGAATGAAACTTGGGGACAAGCTGAAAATCTAGACTTAGGAAATATTCCAAGGATAGACTAGCTTGAGCTGATTTCAAGAGATGTTTGGGCCAAATTTAAAATAGTTAACTACCAGTTTTTGAGCTACATTCAGTGTAAGAAGAGTGTAGTCCATGGTGTGTTCAACAACTTTGCTAATGAGGCTGAGCTCAGATGCTTAATGAATTCAAATGTTTTATTAGAGTTCAAATTTCGTTACGATCTCATTTGCCACCCTTCAAGGAAGTGTTGGTTGATTTGGCTTGAATTTTTTAGTCTCTTTAACATTTGATTTTGGGGATAAACAAAATATCCAAGTTGAAGGTAATACCTCAAGCTAAAACTTTTGTGTTTAATGTTTTGTACAAACGCTTGTGAGTGTTGACTTATTCAACCAAGGAATGTGTGGTTTTGTATCTTGTATAGAAAATTTTTTGACTTAGTGATTTCTCCACCAGTCCTCATTATTCTCTAAACATGATTAAGTTCTAATTCACCATTATCTTATGCCTAACTGCGTGTTAAGGCTTTTGAGATGCCGGGGGCATCACGTAGATCTCATTCGATAAACGGTTCTCATTTTTTCTAACCACCATAAAAATTGTATATGGTCACATGTTAAGCAACATCTTCTGCAAAGCAAACAAGAACAGCAAGCGGTGGCGCATACATTTCTTATGGACTAACAAAGAATTGTCCGTCTACATATTACTAAAATTGAGGAATGCCGGAAATAACAAGACAAAGCAGAAATGTAGCTACTAAAGAATCTCGAAAAATTTTAGAGGCATATATTAATTTCGGCGGCTACATCTAGCCGCCGAAAATAATACCACTATTTTCCACGGCTAAGCACAACCGCCGAAAATAATGGTCTTATTTTCGGCGAACTGATTCGGCCGTCGAAAATAACCCTCTATTTTTTATGGCTACAGGTCTATTTTCGGCGATCTAGCCCAGCCGTCAAAAATAAATTGGCTATTTTCGGTGACCCCTTGGCCGCCGAAAATTAGCCCAAGCCTATCCGCCCCGGCCCCGACCCTCCCGTCCCCGACCACACACATGCAAGATGCAACACGCGCACACACACACCGCAGCCGCCGCCCCCGCCCGCCGCCCGCCGCCAACCCCGCCCACCGCGCCACCGCCCCCGCCCCCGCCCACCGCTCGCCTCGACCGCCCGCCAACCGCTCCTCCCCACCCACCGCGCCCGCCGCTCCTCCCCGGCGTCCCTCCGCGCCGCCCCTCCACAGCATCCCTTCCCGGCATCCCTCCCCGGCGTCCCTCGGTGCCCCTCGCCGGCGCCGCCGTGCCGCACCTCGCCGGCGCCCCTCCCCGCCACGCCGCGCCGCCCCTCCCCAGTGCCCCTCGGTGCTGCCGCGCCGCCCCTCCCCGGTGCTCCTCCCCGGCGTCGCCGTGCCGCACCTCGCCGGCGCCCTCGGCGCCCCTCGGTGCCCCTCCCCCACTACAAAAAATCTGTTGATCCATGACGATTGAATTTTGTCATAGATCACTGAAAAACCGTCATAAAACAGTATCTATGGCGATCTCAAATAACGTCATATATTGAGCGTCACAGATCACACCTCGTGACGTTCCTTAAATTTTCGTCATAAATTGCTTGATCCATGACGTTTTAAAACCGTCATGGAATGTCCCCGGGCCCCCGATGCCCAACCCAAGCCCGTTTTCTATGACGAAAATTAACGTCACGAACAGTATAAGTTTCGTCACAGATTTAATTGCCATGTCACACAATGGTGACATGAAGAATGACGTGGCTGTTGACTTGACGATGACGTGGATAGCAATGATGACATGGCTGCTGACATGGCAATGATGTGGACAGTGATGTGGCAATCGCACGTGATGTGGCAAGTAACATCAGCAGCACAGCCCACAAGTGGATGGGCCCAATTCAGAGTGGGCCACCAAATTGGGCATAATTTCAATCCTTTTATTAGAATAGTCATTACAGCCCAGAATATATATACCAAAATTGTAAGACCATTTACCACAACATCAAATCAAATACAATATCGTATGATTTACATTGAGAAGCACCTCAAAATTTACATGCAAGTTACATTCATCTTGCATCAAAAGCAACACTAGAAACAAAAACATCAAATATTCCAGCATTTGCCTTCAAATTTCCAATCTCTTCTCACTGTTTGTTCCTTCTACCATTTCATCCTAATATGAAAAGAGCACATTGTCAAATATTAATTAGAGGACAATATTTGTATTTGTGATGGAAACTACTGAAACTAGCAGAAATTCACATTGACAAATATTAATCACAGGGATATTTGTGATGGAAATTACTGATACTAGCACGAACTGGTTCAATTATAACAGTGGAATTAATGTTGTAGACTTAATTAAAATACTACACTCGACAATTGACACTAGTGATAAAAAGTAATCAATTAGGACATGCAAACCAAATGTTCTAGCACCAAATGAGACCAGCTACACAGGGTACTGCTGCATCTATAAATAATCAGAGTTGTGTTCAATCAAGCATGCATGACAGGATGAGCATCACAATTAAATTGACTGCAAACCAGTAGCAGTGTAGTCTTTTCTTTGTGTTAAAAGCTAAGTGTGGCACTAGGAATTATGTGGCACTGAATTGAACAATGAGCAATCAGACTACTCAAATTGATAGAGGCGTTTCAAAGACATTGCAATCAAATTGTTGAACTACTGCTCACCTAAAAGTAGAGTCTGGGCTTTTTCCTGGGCTTCTGCACCACGCCAAAACAATTACCTGTATCCAAGAGAAGAAGAGAAGTTGCAATCAGTTAACTAATTTGTACAAGGAGCAAATAGCCATAGCCATATACCATTCAGAGCTTAAAAGATGGAACTTGCAGCTCAATTTACATACTCATTTTAATGTAAGTTGAATTGTCCTAGTTACCATATCTGGGTGGACCATCATAGGCACAGAGCCGCAAACAAAAAGGAACGGTTAGAGGCTTCAAGGGACAGGGTCAACTCAAATTAGAATACCCACAGGGTAGTATCTTCTATCAATATGCATTGTGCATCATTTTGTTATAACAAAATTCAAATCCTACATAATTCTGCTTTGCTCAAAGGCTTATTTAATTTCATATTTGACAGATAAAGTTTGGCATTAGAAACCTGTAAACCTATCTAAATTATCTGCAGAAACATGCACAAGATTCTTTGGGGCAAAACATTCTAACCTCAAATGCTTTCACAAAAGCAAGATGGCATTCATCCAACACAAAACGTGCTGCAGGCTCCCACGACAACAACCTTGTCCAAAGCTAGCTCCCCCTCCAACCCATGCACATTCAGAACAATAATCCTGAAAAATAGGAGGGCATCTGTTGCACAAACTTATTAGTATCTCAGCCAGCCAACCAACCAATGCACAGGAGGGCGCCAATACTAACAAATCTGATAGGTGTATTTTGTCAAACACGTGATAAGCGTTCTGCAGTCAAAAATTTCTAGCTCAGCTACCCATGTTAATTGGAAAAGATAGCAATTGCAACTACAATGACATAGTGTAATCTAGAGATCCACAAAGCATAGTGCACGGAGACAAAACGCTGCAGATCTAGATCTTGTGGCAGACTTACCTAGCCATTGTCACACCCGGTTTCAAGGACAAAACCGAATGCATAGCTATATGTATGCCAGGATCAAGTTTCATACATATAGAGACATCATAAGTGAATAATCAGTAATAGTATCACGAAAAAAAAACTAAAACAAAAAAAAGACTATCAGAGTTTACAGCTTATTCTGGAAACAAAGGCTCCAAACTTCACAGGCAATCAACTGGGGGTTGCGTACGCCTAGAACTCAGCAACATCTTTAGAAATCTTTATACACCTTCTCCTTCTGAGCAGCAGTAAGCAAGGGTGAGTACACTTATGGTTGGTACTCAGCAAGGCCACAAGAAATAACCAGAAAATGATTTAAATCCATCTTTAAGTTTATTAATCATGTGAGGGTCCAAGCCGCTCTTGACCGTGAGCACGGCTAACCGGTTAGTTTTAACTCTGCAGAGGTTGTACACTTTCACCACAATTCGCGTAAAAGTTCCGAAGAACTTTGAACCCAACCACGCAATGTGCTAGCTAGGCACAATACCACACTTCCGAGGTGTGATTGCATAGGGACGCTACGAGGCCTTTACAAAGATTCCCTAACCCATGACAATCCGCTAAGGTTTCAAGTCAAAGCGGTCATAACACTGTCCTAATGAGGTGGTACCTTGCCAAAGGACCATTAAACAATACCAATTGCCCCAAGAGGACCGAGCTATACCCCGTCGATGCATCCCCTCTTGCCCTTTCGGTAAGACTGTCACAAGCTAGAGTCTCTAATTAATCAGCCAAGACCAGAGCCATATAGTATTGTGGTTGTACTGTTTTCTTGGGTGGTTCTCCATGTTCCAATTAAATCATCATAATACTCTTGTAAATAAGCATAGATAGAAAGATGGTTAGGGTCACTTGCCTTTCTCCAACGAAAAGCTACTCTTACTGCTCTTCAACTTTTGCTCACTTGGAATTCTTGATCTTCAATCTTCAAACAATGATCCTTCTACTCGAAGCAATCACCGAGCAAACATACAAAGCAAATAACAAGAACAACTAAGAACAATACACCAAAACAAAAGAAAGGCTTTGAAAGAACGCTCTAAAGGATAGGGCTTGGTGCTACGGTTACGAAAACGCAAGAAACGCGGAAAACGAAGCTACGGTTGAAAAGAAACAGCTATCGGAAGATTTATATTATAACCGAATAGAAAACTATAAGCTTGATTTATTTTAATTAGGAAACACATGTAAACGATATCTGAAAGAAATATCCATATTAACTAAATCATATTGATTTATATTTGTAAAGGCGAGTACACTTAGTCACATTTTATTTATCAATTTTTAGTATGAATTAAACTGGTTAACTATTTAACTAGCAAATAAAAGAGTGTTGTGAGCGTCTAGCGTAAAACTTTATGATCTGTGATTTGAACTAATCAAGTTACATTAAAAGAAACATTTATATTTGTATTAATCCAATTAACATTAATTATGAAAATCGGTGTACAACTCTAATTAGCTTTTAATCTAAAAAACTAGTTGAAATAAATATTAATCAAATTGATTCTAAATCTATTTTAAAAAAACAAGAACTACGACGCAACAGCACTACTAAACTATAGCTCATGCTAAAATAAAGCTAACACAACGAAAGCGAACTAAAACAGAGTTAAAATATTAAAACTAAGAGAGCTTGGGGTTTGTACTATACTTGTGCTGAGACGCAACGTGACCATCCAACTTGGGACCGAAAGGTTGCGGCGGGGTCTGCTCCGGCCTGCTAGACCAAGGCTGCGCGGGCACCAGGGCACGCAGCGCCAGGAGGCGTGGCAGCGATCGACGATGGCTCCTGGTGGCGGCGCTCGGGAGGGCGACACGCAGGGAGGCGCACACGGCTGCGCTGCGGGGGCGGCAGCACGCAGGGCTGGTCGCTTCCATGTGCAGCAGAGAAGGTCGTGGGGTGCGGCGGCGCTGCTGGTGCCCCTCGCGAGTAGGGGTGCAGACGCAGCAGGGCAAGGAAGAAGGCACGGGGTCGACGATGAAATGGCGACGACTCACGAGAAGGAAGACACCACGATGAAGAGGACGACGAGCTGAGCACTGGGGTGGTGTCAGATTTCACCGGAGACGTACGGATGCGGAGGATGGTGGGATTCTGGGGAAAAGATTATTTTAGGAATTCTCAAACAAGGAGCCTCCCTATGGGTAATCTATATTTTTGTGTGGAATAGCCATGAGAGGTTGGTTTAATATATAGGGAGAAAAGTCTCACCATCCCACATCAACTAGCAATGTGGTACTAAACCTCCCTCCCATGCTACCTACCTCACCCAGGGCGGCGCGGGGGTTTCCACGCTTAGTCCGTCCCTCCCATCGCCCGCGCCGTGGAGGCCGGCCGACACGCAGGCCCCGCCGCGCGTCAAGAGCGGCACGCCCACAGACCGGGCCACTGCGCCGGCCGCGCCGCCCGTCAAGGGCCACGCCGCGCCGGAGGAGGAAGGAGCTCACGCGGGGGGAGAGAGCCACCGGAGAGGGAGATCTCCCTATCCGCAGAGCTCGACCTCCACGCCCATACGGCCGGCCCGCGCGGAGCTCGCGCAGCGCTCGCCACGAGCAGATCTGAGGTGGGGAGGGGGAAAGGAAGGGAGAGAGGAGGGTCTGAGAGGGAGTGGAGGCGCCACCGCTAGGGTTAGCTAACACAGGAGAATTAGGGGCATTGGGGGATCTGAGGGGGTGGGGAGAGAGGCCGCGGTCGAGCGGCGGCTCCGGCGCGGGAGGATGCCGGCTCACGCGCGGGTGCGGGCGCAGGCGCCGGCGCCGGCACGAGGAGGCCAGGGAGGAGGAGGCCACCGGAGGATCTGAGGGGGTGGGGAGGGACGAGAGAGAGAGAGGGGAGTGTGGACTGCAGCAGCGCAGGAGAAAGGAGGCGGGCAGGCGGGGGTGTGGGGGAATGGAGGAGCTAGGGTTTGTGTTGAGCGCGATTTTATATCCATGGAATCTGATTAGAGCCATCGGATCGGCAATGAACGGACTGAAATAGTTGGGCCATTTGGACTAAGATGGGCCTTCTTTCATGCATTCTCCGTTTAACTTTTTTTCATTTTATTGCACCATTGTAAAGTAACATATAAAACTAATTATCTTATATATACCAATATATTTTTTATATATAATACACTACCTATAATATTTTCTGTAGGAGTTTCAAGAATTTTCGAACATATTTGGTATTTTCTACCATTTAAATGAATTTTGCATGCTTGATGAAAGTAATTACTATTTGAACCACAAGTATCTTAAATAATATCTAAAAAATCTCGAAAAAATATATTTAAGTATATCCGTTTAATTATAGCTCATATCTTAAAAATGGAAGAAAATTTTAAATGTTTCCTAGGTATAATTCAAACTTCTATTTGCAATCTTATAACAAAATAATGATAATAATACCTAAAACTTCAACAAAAATTCTATAAATTGGCATAGAATCATTTTAAGGATGCATAAGCTTGACAAAAAAGTTTCATAAGATTTATGATAATTGGAGGATATATTGTTCACAAAATGGATAGATCTCTCACATTGTTTCCTACAACTCAAGTTAAACTTTGAAATTTGAATACATCATAACATTTTCGAACATGTATCCGCATCAAATTTGGATACAACCTTACGTTTGCTATAATATAAGAAAATATTAAGCTACATTAGCAATTGTTATGTAAAAAACATGTTTTTTCAATTCACCATTTAGGTGGAAGAAAGCAAGCCATATGAAATTTTTTTGAAAATAGCAATTAACATGCAAACAAACACTATTAAATGAAAAATCATGACTTTAGAAAAAAGAAACATCAAATTTGGAGATCATACAAGGAAGAAATACTAGTTACAAATTTTAATTCCGGATCAAAAAGAGAAAATGAACTTTATATGTGTTCTTCATCTCACTCGATATAAAACAATAAGACTAGAAATGGATGCCTGTCACAAGAGGAACGATGGTGCAGTGGAAATGCCATCATTTGTAGAGGAAAGTTCCAGGTTCGATTCCTGCATCCGCTGTTTTTTCTCTCTGGCTTTTCGGTATTCATAAAAAATTTATTGCCCCTGACCTTCACAAGCTAAGGTTTGGCGCACTGGTAGAGCGGTCGACTCTTGTCTAGGTGACCCCGGTTCGAATCCCCAATTGCGCCTCTTTTTTTTTGAATTAAAACATGGGCTACATATGTATTAAATACTTAATACCTGGCATGTAGTTGCAAACATTGTTGTAGTGTAATGGAAAGGTGGGTGCCTCTCACGCTTGTGACCAGGGTTCGAACCCCTCCCCCCTTGTGCCATTTTTTTTCAAATTTAAGCCATACTAACTAAAAAAAATAATGCCTAGCATCCCATGAATGAGAGCATAACTCATTTATTTTCCTTTTAAGCCATACTGATAATTTAACTAAAAAAAATAACGCCTAGCATACCATAGATGAGAGCATAGCTTGGATAAGAATCAAACAAGAGAAACAAAAACTTGAATAAAAATGATGAATGTCAAAATATATAGTCAAAATAACTATGACGATTTCTATGATATTAATATTAAAATATGTGGGCTCAATTATGACGAATTCAATAAAACGTCACTAAGTTTTGGGCCTAGGGCCCATACCTTCAAATTCATGACGAAAATCTGAAAATTGTCATGGATTATATGCAATTGTGACGCTCCATTAAAATGTCATAAAAATTTTCGTCATAGATCACCACATTTTTTGTAGTGCCCGGTGCCGCTGCGCCGCACCTCGCCAGCGCCCCTGCTCCCTCGGCCTGTAGGCGGCCCTAGCTCCCCGGAGCTTTCGTCGCCCGCTCGACACCCCTCCTGTGGCCTCTCGGCATCCCATTCCACTCTAACCAAAGTGAGCAATATGAAACTTTTACAGTGTTTGCAGCTAATTTTCGGCGGCGTTGCCCGTTTGGCCGACGAAAGTTATGATTATAAGTGCATTGTAGTTAATTTTCGGCGGTTCTTATGCGTGGCCGTCGAAACTTATGATTATAGGATGTCTAATTAGTACAAACTATATGGATTAAGTCAAATGTCATGCTTACTTATATATTGAGTTATGATTTGTTATAGTTTAACATGCTTAGTTATACGTTGCCACTTATACAATGTCTTATCATTTTGATATGCTATGCTTTATCATGCCATGTCTTTGTTATATGTTACCATTTATATGAAGTCACGGAACCTATGCGTCACCCGTTTCGGACTGGCAACATCTCAAGTGCGTTGCGCACGTGAGATGTAGCTGGTTCGGAATTGTCCCTTTTTTGGACAGCCTCGGAGTGACCGATAGAGTGTGGTATTTACGATGAGACACGGGGTCTGAGCGAATTTCGGCGGCATAACCCTGTTGTTCTCCGCTGCACCACATTTGGGCATGCAGTTGGAGAACAACGGGGTTATGCTGCCGAAACTTCGTTCACACCCCGCAGACTCATCATAAATCCGCGTTCTGTCGGCCATTCTTGGGTGGGTTTAGGACATATCATTACCTATAGATGTAGGGCCGCAATACGTTGAAAAACAAGAAGCTTACCATCTACCTTGCTTTAATCTATATATAGCCTTAAGTATGGGCGACAATCGCCGACGGATGTATGATGGTTGGGATAAGAGTGGGGTAAAGCTCACTTAGCTGAGTGGAGGAGGAAGACACAGACTTTTATCGACCATGCTTTCTCTTTGACAACTCACAATCGGGTCAGGTGTCCATGCAACATGCACAACAACGGAAAACTTCTGAATAAATTTGAAATAGCTAAAGACCTGGTTGACTATGGTTTCACGCCTGACTATGAAACTTGGACCTTCCACGATGAGAAAGAAACCAGAGTTAAAACAGAAGGGGAAGCAAATGATGATTCGGCGGGCGTTGATAGGATGGATGAGATGCTAGAAGCTTTACAACCAGAGTTTGGTCTAAACTTTGAGGATCCTCCAACAAAGGAGGTTGAGGAGTTCTTCAACCTCCTTAAAGCTTCGGAAGAGCCACTGCACGAACACACAAAAGTGTCAGTCTTAGCTTTTGTGACTCGGCTCATTGCCATCAAGTCCAAGTATTTCTTCTCGAACAAGTGTTTCAATGACCTCGTGCAATTGATCGGGGATGTCCTTCCGCAGCCTCATAAGTTGCTCAATGACATGTATCAGTGCAAGAGGTTGACCAAATCCCTCGGTATGGGCTATGAGAAGATAGATATGTGTCCAGACAACTGCATGCTTTTCTGGGACGATCATAAGGACAAGAAAAAGTGCTTAAGCTGTGGCAAAGGGAGATATGTCGAGGTAGTAAACGAGGATGGCGAAAAGGTGACGACGAACGTTGCACAGAAGCAACGCCGTTCCTTCACTCTGGTACCTCGCTTTAAACGGCGCAGGGGATGACCTTTGTCATGCCAGAAGTTATACCGCCACCAGTATCGCCACAGTGGGAAATGTTTGCTTAGATGCCTTTTTCTCCAGCAGTTTAGGTAAAAGTTGCTCAACTGTAGCTAAACTTGTTCAATTTCAGCAAACTATAGCTGATTGTGGTCAATATACTTCAAAGACTTAAACCTAGCTATACTTTGGTATATTCTAACTTCATGTAGATAAAATTACCAAACATGTTCTAATTAAGCTCTACTTACGTGTAATAGGGATCGGGAGTCCATGCATCAAATCCTTACCAAACTCCTCCGCCAGTGTTAGGAAAACCTACCGAAGAGATCCGGCTCATCACTTGAGCCATTAAGCTATACTAATTGTGTCTATGTGTTGTCACTTATCTACAACTCTTGGCTAATATTGTCATTTGTTCTATTTGTCAGCAATCTGAACACAACACTGATTTTGTAAACAACCTCTTCGCCTCCGGAGGTAGCAGCCACAACTCCAACGAGCCAGGTCTCATGTGAGTTGAATGAGCGAGAGATGAAATTGTGTGTATGGACTTATCGTCGTTTGTATGGACTTGAGACTTGTGTATCTATGGACTTGTAGTATGGATTTCGCATTTGAGATTTGTACGTGGTTGTTATGGATTTGACACTTGTTGAGATGTTATTTGAGAATGGACTTGTTGACTTGTATGGACTTGTATATCTATGGACTTGTTGAGATGTTATTTGAGAACGTGGATGCACTTGAGATTGTGGATGTGTTGTGAATATATAATCTAGAATTTGTATACAATGTCAAAATCTGAGGAGTAAAAGAAGTTTAGGGCTGTTTTGGCTCCTGGAAAGTCTAATTTTCGGCGGCTTTGGCCAGGCCGCGGCCTCGTCAGGCCGCCGAAAATAGCCCTACACTATTTTCGGCGGCTAGAGCTCCACCATTTTCAGCGGTTGGGCCTGGCCACCGAAAATAGGGGGCCTTATTTTCGACGGCTTGTCCGTGCCGCCGAAAATAAGCCACGCCGGGTCTATTTTCGGCGGCCAGGCATACCGCCGAAAATAAAACCTATTTTCGGCCATTTTCTTTCGGCAGACCAATACCGCCGAAAATAAGCGGAAAACCACCGAAAATAGCTACTACCGCGGTTTTGGGCTTATTTTCGGCAATTTTTGGCCGCCGAAAATGAACTGGTTTCCTGTAGTGAACCTCATGCGGAAAAAACACCAGAGTGAGAAAGATAAAAATTAGAAGAACCAATATGTCGTCACACCACTGGTCTAATTCAGTAACTAGACCGCCTAGGGGGAACTGGGCCAATTCATTTGAAGGAAAATCTCAAAATCACAAGCCTTCTACTGAATTACAAGTCCATTTAACCGGTGCCGAGCTACCAAAATTTGTTTCTACTACAGATACCGTATAAATGAATGGTTGGCATCAAACTAAAGGTCATGTTGTAAACATGGTACAAACGTGTTTCTCACTGCGTCATAGCGACAGTATCTTAATCCATTTTTTCCTATTTTTCCCGCCCCTTGATTATTACTTTACTCTGACTTGACAGGGTACTGGCCACTAGCCAGTAGCCAGTGGGCGACTATCCTGTTTCTCGTTGAAATAAGTTGGAATGATTGCTAGCAAGCTACTGCGTGTCCCGACAAGACGCGGCTTGCTTCTAAAGCACACGTTTATACATGTATCTATGAGTTTCAAGTATTATTGTCTCTCATATTCCCTCCGTTCCAAATTATAGGTCATTTGAATTTTTTTCCATCAAATTTAATCAACCCGTTTTATTTTAAAATTTATGAAAATATAGAAAAATTCAAGTCATAGTTAAAATAAATTACAATGAAATAAATGATAATTATGAAATTTTTTGAGTTAAACGAGTGAGTCAAACTTGGTGTGAAAAAAGTCAAACAACCTATAATTTGAGACGGGGAGAGTACATGACACTTTAATTTTGTCTAAATTTGATCAGAATTCTTTATAACTTGAACAAGTTTATATAGATCGAAAAGACACCGATGTTGTCTGTAACATCAATTTGACCTTATTATCCCACCATGAAATAAGTCATGATATTGTATTTATTTGACGTTATATGTGCAACATCGTCTAAGGAGTACAAAATCATATTAATGTTGAAACATATATAAATTAAATTGACCGAAAATGTTTGAGATGATTGATGCTACGATGTGATTTGTAAAGTATTATAGGAAGTACACAGCATGGTCACATAGGCCAAATAACATATCCAAACAGAAATAGTATATATGATTCAGGTATTTAATTAGAAAGTATTTCCTTGCATTATCTCTTAATTACATGCCACAGCCTCTATACATAATCAATTATACAAATAAAAAGATCAATTACCTCTATCTGCATAAGCCGACAAATGCTGGTGCTCGATGACATGTATTCCCTACGTTCGAAATTATACATCGTTTGGTTTGTTTTATACTAATTTTAATCGCCCGTCTTATAAAGTGAAAAAAATACGAAAAATCGTATCTTACTTAAAGTATATTATATAGTAAACTAAACCGAAATAAAAATAATAAAACAAGATGAGTGGTTAAACTAGACGTCTGAAAAATCAAACGATTAATAATTTGGGTACACACGAACAGGAGGGGTACTATACTGTAGTAACAAATGAGGAGACTGGGGTGCTGAGCGGCCTAGCTGGTGCACGAGATCTAGCTGCCACGTAGGTATGTAGGTATTATTGGTGTTGGTCCAAGCCAAGGTCCATAGTCCGTGGAAGGAAAAGGAACAGCCTTCAGCCTTGCCTGCCGCCGACCCCCATGCATGCATACGCCACGCTGATGACGACTCAGCAGACAGAGGATGAGGATGAGATGAGATCACAAACATTATTGCTGTCCTGCGTCCCACCAATCTCAAATCGAATTACACTGCCACACATCAGCAGCAGGGAAAAGTGTCCCCCAAATCGTGGACGAACAGAAAAAGGAAAGGAATTATTGGAGACGGTTGGCACCACGGGCTAATAGTGGATGGATGGACATGAGTCGAAGCCCGTGTGCGCCTGTGCCGTGTCCTGACGACGGCGACACCAACCTGTACCAGCTACGATGATTCAGCATGTGATTGATTGGGTTTGGGTCCGTCATCTCCCTGTTAATACTTCACACCACGGATGGACCAGCTGTCAAGAGGCATAGGCGGCCCAGCTCGCACGTTTTCGGTCCGGATTGGGCCCAGTTGTAATCCTTCCCCGTTGCTATATGTAGGAGAGGTATTCAGAGAGAGAGAGGGGACACGGAAAAAAACTTTGTATCTGAACTATCCTGAACTGAAAGAATCATTCCTCATGGCAACTTCTTCTTCCTCTCCAAGTTACTTTTCCTCCCAGTTCTTCCTTCACTGCCTCCATTGCTAACACTCCCAAATCCAATCCTGCTGATTGCTGTAATGCGGTGCACCAGAAACGCGGCATCGCCAACGGCAGGCTGAGGCAGCAGCTAGCTAGGGTCATTCTCGTCTTACCAATCGTCCCGCAGCCGATTAGGACGGCTAATCTACCCTGCCCTGCCGTGGCTAATCCTCTTCTTCTCTTCATCTCTCTCGTCTCGCGTATAAGAAGAGCCAACAACCTCCTCTCGCCATCCCTCCCTCCCTCTTCCCTGCCCAGAGCAACTCTGCTCAGGCAGCAACAGCATATTTCTACCAAAAAGTGCAGGTGCAGCCCCTCCTTCCTGAACAAAGCTTTGATCTTGACGCCGCCTCTGTCTCCTCGTCCACTTCGTTCGAGCCGCCGCCGCCGCCGCCGCAAAGAGGTACTACTATAACAAGCAATCCGCCACCCCCCCCCCCCCCCCCCCCCCGCGTCATGGTCGTTCACGGATTCTCCCCGTACCTAGCTGCTTCGATTCCAGTCTCCTTTGCAATGGGGCGCGTGGCATTGGTTGTGCAAGGAATCTAGTGCTCCCCTGTTCGGTGTTTCTGTACATTTGTTAATTAATTTGTTCCACGAACGCGGAAAGTTGCATCTTTCCTAAAACCCTGGATGGATGCCATTAGTCTGCCAGACGCGGATAAGTTTGCACTAGGCAATTATTGTGGCCTTTCAAATCTCAATGTATTAGATCTCTGTTTTATCTTCTTTGTAGAGTGAGTAGCTTGCTATTAGTCACATATGTTTTCCTTATACTGATAAACAAGATGCTGTTGGATCTTCTAAGTCATTCCAATTGTTGTATTACTGATGTACAATTATACATAAAGCGTGTTTGCTTAGTTCAGCAAGCCATTTTTCAATTCCGTATGTGTGAAGCCTTTATTAGGATGATTTTGTTAGTTCTTACAGCATCTCACAAAAAGATGTTAGCTTTCTGGTGTATTCATAGCTGAAAGTTCTTTTTTTCATATCCTGCTGCATTCATAACTGAAAGCTTTTTTTTTTTTTTGCATATCCTGGTGTTTCCATACCTGAACCTAACATTTATTCTCTTTCCACCAGATAGCAAAAAATTCACAAGGAGGAGTTCAGGGAATGCGGAAAGATGTGCTTTCATAGAAGAGATTTCTGCTGTGACATCAAGGAGCTTGCGGTTCCATAGGGGCCGCTGACCCTCTCAGCTCTTGATGCAAGTGATCACCTGACCTGCGTCAACTCCACAATGTTCAGACTCTGACACGACCAATCCATAAGAATAGTGTTCACCTCCATGGATCATGACATGGGGGAAGATGGCTAGATCTTTGTGGTCAACTGAATTGGCAGCCAAAAGGAAAAGGTAGCCCTGTGGTTTATGCTTTTGAAGAGATAGGAAGAACCAAGAGGGAAGATTCTAATGGAGCGGTATGAGTTGGGGAGGTTGCTGGGGAAAGGCACTTTCGGAAAGGTGCACTATGCAAGGAGCCTTGAGTCCAAGTCCAACCAGGGTGTTGCTATTAAGATGGTGGAAAAGGACAGAGTGCTCAACAAGGTCGGGCAGTCTGAGCAGATAAGGCGTGAGATCACAACGATGCGGCTGGTGGCACACAGGAATATTGTAGAGCTTCATGAGGTCATGGTGACACGGAACAAGATCTACTTTGTAATGGAGTATGTGAAAGGTGGCGAGCTGTTTAACAAGATTGAGAAGAGCGGCAAGCTCACGGAGGCCACTGCGCACAAGTATTTCCAGCAGCTCATTGTGCAGCGGATTACTGCCACAGCCGAGGGATGTATCTGTAGGGTTACAAGGTAGGCTACCATAGCATGAAATTTTTTTTTACTACTGCGTAAAACACAGGAACACGTACAAGCAAGGGATCATAGATCCTTACCACTAAACACACAGTGCAGCGGAAAACGAGTCGAAGCAGCCGAGTGCCAAGGCGCGCGCCCCGAGTAGTTGTAGCGTGAAGAAGAGCCGATGCCGATTCGGCCAGCCGATCTCGATCAAGAACCAATCGGCAACCCTCGAAACCAGTTGGCTGATTAGCGTAGCAGTCATAGCAACACCTCTACGGTATCCACACGTGCGGGTCTCAGGGCAGCGCCCTGAAACCTCTTCAGCCCAAGGGACAAGAATTGAAGAGACCGTGAAGAAATCCAAGTCGAAAAGATCAAGACGAAGCAAATTTGCTATCACCGGTTTAACCGATGATGAGCAAATCTGTACTCATCGGTGCAATGAACTTGGCACCGGATTAACCGGCGTTGGGTGTTTTACACTCGTCGGTGCATTGACTTGGAGTACACCAGGCTAGGGTTTTACACCGGTTGAACCGACGCTAAAGAAATTGCATACGTCGGTGCATTGACAGATGAAGACAGAGGAAATTCTATACACCGGTTAAACCGACGATTGGGTCTTGGTGAACGTCGGTGCAGTTGTCCAGAGAGTTAGTTTTTCAGCAACTACACTCACCGGTTAAACCGACGCTGCATCGATTGATTACGTCGGTCGATTGAGGTAGCCGTTGAATTATAACAGCTAGTTGGAAAATGCACTCACCGGTTAAACCAGTGATGACAAAAACAGGAGCATCGGTTTAACCGGTGATAGTGCTTTTTGTCAGCTTTTTCCAACGGCTAGTTTGGGGTGTGTGGACTATATATATATGCCACCCCACGGCTCATTTGAGTGTGCTGGAGACCAAGGAAGTATACAAGAGCCAAAGATCATCTCCAACCACCATAGAGCTTCATTGTACATCATATAGGCTTAAACACACTTGTGAGAGTGCTTAGTGCTTGTTTAGGCTTAGTTCTTGAGAGAACTAGCTTGAGTGAAAGCCTTGCTGTGGCAAGCATCTTGTGATCCATCGTGTGACCCTCCGACTTGGTGTGGAGAGGCAACGACACTTTGTGCGGGGGAAGAGGAGACCTCCTCCTTGGTGGAGAAGCTCCGTAGTGGATTTCGGCCGGGTGACCGAGAGAGACGGTGGCGGTGCACGAGACTCGGTGTCTTGTGGGCACTTGCCTTTGCTTGCCAGCATCGCCTTAGTGGCGTAGTGCAAGACGGTGATCGGGAAAGCCTCGGTGTCCCGTGGACGTAGGCGTTTGTGTCGAACCACGTTACATGACCGTGTCTACTCCGGAGTTTGTATATTCTCTCCCTCACCTCTTTACTTACCATATTACGTTTCCGCATTTACTCTATCTTGCGTGCCTTTACTTTCCTAGCTAGTTTGATTAGGATTGGCTATAGGTTGCAAGTATTTTAGGGGTAAGTAGAGAGGAGCATAGATAAACATTAGTCATAACTAGCATGTGTAGGACGTGTTAGGTTTATCTTATGCAAATAGATTGAGCCCTAGGTTAAAAAGCGATTAGCGACCCTATTCACCCCCTCCCCCTCTACGGTCGGACACCCCGGTGATCCTTACAGCCTGAAACTTAGATTGTGGGAGATGTTTCGTTAACGGATCAGCTACATTTAGATCCGTGTGCACTTTACATATCTTCACATCACCTCTATCAATAATCTCTCTGATCAGGTGATATCGCCTGAGTATATGTTTAGATTTTTGGTGTGACCTAGGTTCCTTAGCTTGTGCAATGGCACCGATATTATCACAGTAAAGGTCCAACGGGCACGAAGCACTCAAAACAACACCTAACTCAGAAACAAATTTTCTGGTCCAAACTGCCTCCTCTGCAGCTTCCGAAGCTGCAATGTACTCGGCTTCTATTGCAGAATCGGCTACCGTATCTTGCTTGGAACTCTTCCAACTAACCGCTCCACCATTGAGGCAGAATACGAATCCGGCTTGCGATCTACTGTCGTCTTTATCTGTTTGGAAACCAGCATCGGTGTAACCCTTTACAACGAGCTCTTCCTCACCTCCAAACACTAGGAACGCATCCTTAGTCCTTCTCAAGTACTTAAGGATATTCTTTACAGCTATCCAGTGACCTTCACCTGGACATGACTGGTATCTACTCGTGACACTCAGAGCAAAGCAAACATCTGGCGAGTACATATCATGGCATACATGATGGATCCGATTGCGGAGGCGTACGGGATCTCACTCATCCTCTTGTGCTCATCACCAGTCGACGGACTCTGAGTCTTGCTCAAGATCGTGCCAGGTGACATGGGCAAGAAACCTTTCTTAGAATCATGCATGTCGAACTATTTCAACACCTTGTCAATATATGAACTTTGGCTTAATCCAATTAAGCGCTGTCGTGGTGCTGCAAACCACGGCCGGGTGGCGGAAGGCACCCGCCCTAGCCCAGAGGGTGTGTACTCAGGGGGGTAGCTAGTCTAAGATCGATCTCACTCAAGAACACGAGGAACACAGCAGGATTTAGAGTGGTTCGGGCCGCCGGAGCATAATACCCTACGTCCACTGTGTGTTGTATTGCCTTCCCACGAGAGTGAGAAGGTGCGAGAGCTTCAGTCTGTCCGAATCTGTCTGATGAGTGCCTCCCTTTTATATCTCAAGGGGGCGCGTACACAGCCGTTGGATCCCCGACAGGTGGGTCCAACGATGCAGTATAAACTAACGTACTGTTCATACATTATGGCGTCGCAGGCAAAGGAGATCTCTCTCTTGGATTCCCTTGCCTGCTCCCGGAGCCCTTCGTCCATCATGTCCTAGCGTCGTCTTGTCAGGTCGGGCCTGTCGTAGCTAGTGGCACCGCCCGTCACATTGCTTAAGCGGGTGGTGTAGCTTGCGGCGTAGGCGGCATGATGGAAAAGTGCCGTGCTGTCGTATCCATTTAATGCTGCAGGCGGGCTCTGCGCGGGTGCGGCACAGGCGGCTGCACTGTGCTTCTTGGTAATACGCGGTGCTCAGCGAGGCCTGACAAAGGCTGTCTCACGTACCGCGGCGACAGAGCACGCCTTGTCCACCACATTAAATGCGGTGGGTGGGCGAGTCCCCCTGCGGAAGACTCGCGCACGATCCCGCGTCCTCGGGACACGTGGCGGTTCCGGACCCCTACATGGTGAGGGTAGTCCGGACGGGCGCAGGAGGTCCCGGACCCCTATGGGGGTCCGGGCCTCGGCGGTCAGCACGGAGCTTCCCTTCTTTAGGGATACGTGGCGTCTTCGGACCCTTCCCCAGGCGGGGAGTGGGTCCGGGGCCGTTGGCCTAGTGAGGGAAGAGCCTGACCTGTGGGGCCTGGCTACTCCGCCTTTCCCGCGCAGCTATGGACAACTACGCGGGTCCTGCCTTGCTGCAGTAAGAGTGGGTATCCCTGCTACAGGGTACCGACAGTGGCCCCCGGGCCCACCTTGGGGAAGGTACGAACCCACAGGTGGGGCCACTTCTGCGATTTGGCTCTGTATGGCTTGAAGTTCCTTTCTGCAGGGGTCTCGACCGGCTTTGACCACCCGTCGGGTTGGTTGCTGCCTCATCACGTCGCAACGGATTACTGACTATGGGCCCCATGATCAGTGGTTCACCTAGTCACACGCGCGACGTTCGGCATTGTTGCGGCCGGAGTAAACGGATCATTTACCACCGGCGCAGCTCCCGAAAAGCTCGGCCACGCCTGCGATCAATGCGCGCACGTCAGCTCAGCTTCCGCCTTGCTTCACGCGTGCGGGCGACGGTTCGGATCCCGCCTTTTCGCACCCTCGTTGATTACCCACCCTCCCTGACAGGTGGGCCTGGTCCCCCACGTCATGGACTGGGCGGCTAACTCCGGGTGCGGGCGTCGCTTGAGTTCCGGCGACGGTTCCGGGGCGCGTCGGTTGAGTCAGGCTTTATAACGGGGCATACCGCATTCCACGGTTGTTTTCCCGCATTCGTCTTCTTCCTCCAGCCTTTGCGCCCCTTTGCCTCCGAGCTTCCCTCGCCCTTCTCTCCCCCCTACACAGGCTCCTTCCTCACCCACCAAGAGATGGCATCCCTTGTTCATCCCCGTCGCTTCCAGACCGAGGGAGAGCTGAACACAGTGCGCCACCTGCTTGGGTGGAGCGCTCAGGAGACCGGCTGGGGGGTGCGAGCAGGCTCGGTTCCCCTTGGCAACCTCCGCACCGGGGAGTTCGTGCTATTCACCTCGCACGTCTCCGCCGGTGTGGGACTGCCGATTTCTTCATTCTTGCTGCTGCTGCTGGAAGACTTCGGCCTC
Organism: Panicum virgatum; assembly: GCF_016808335.1. Classification (NCBI taxonomy): domain Eukaryota; kingdom Viridiplantae; phylum Streptophyta; class Magnoliopsida; order Poales; family Poaceae; genus Panicum; species Panicum virgatum. The sequence goes on from NC_053143.1 coordinate 602,714, forward strand.
CAGCTTCAGCATCTGACGCCCCACTCCCTCCTCCTGGCGTCCATCTTTGTGCATCTATGCGAGATGTTCGTGGGAGTGCGTCCCTGCGTCATCCTCTTCCGCTACTTCTTCATCCTGGTGAGGTCCGGAAGGAGCAGGGACGAAGTGGGAGGGTACTACTTCCAGATAAGGAGTGACCTGCCGACTCCTTACATTCCGGGCCTTGCTGGCGGAAGGTGGGAGGAGTGGCGCAGGGATTGGGTGATCGCCAACACCGAAGCCAACGAGCGCCTTGTCCTGCCGACCCCGGGGCCCGCCTCCGATAAAGCATCCTGGAGGGCCAAGCCATCGCTGCAGCCGGAGTTCGACTCCGTGCTGGATAAGATCAGGTCGCTGGCAGGGAGCGGCCTCACCTCATGGCACGTGCTCGGCGACTTCGTGAAGCGCCGGATCGCCCCCCCCCCTAAAGCAGCGGCCGCGACCGGCGTGGAGCTTCACCGGCCTCAACGATTGCAGCAGGACCCACCGCGGGGAGGGAAGCGATCTGACCCAGGAGGCCTTGGAGGTCCTGGTGCGGAACGTGACGGGAGACACCTTCATCCCAGAGAACCTGATCCTCCCGCAGAGCATAGTCCCCCTCTGCGAGGACCCGGCTAGGGTGGCGGTGCTGGCCACCCTGCCAACCCTGGACGACGGGGGACTGGCCCCACGGCAGACCGGGGGTGACCCGAACCGTGGGCTCCGGATCCCTGGCACGTCCGGGGATCAGGCTACGCTGAGCGCTGCGGGGTCCGGCGCCACTACGAAGGGGAAACAGGCAGCGGCTAGCAGCGCGGCCGCGGCCGGCTCCAGCCGGGCTCAGAGCAGCTCCGGTGCATCGTCGGGGGACGTAGGCCGGCGGAGGCTACTCCGGGGCGACGGGACCCTGGTCTCGGAGCCCGCCGCGAAGCGCCAGAGGTCTTCTGAGGGCGCAGGCCAGGGTAGCTCCCGGGCTGCCGGCCCCCACGGGTCCTCTGGCGCAACTGGACCACCACCATCGCCGCCGAGGAATTCATCCCGCCGGCAGCAAGAGCAGCAGCAGCAGGAGCAGCCGCAAGAGCAGCGGCAGGAGGCACGCGGACGGCAGCAGCAGCAACAGGTGCGACCCCGGGTTGCGCCCATGCCGCAGCCGCAGGAACAGCAGCAACGGGTGCAGGCCCGGGTTGCGCCTGCATCGCAGCTGCAGGGGCAACAACAGCAACAGCAACAGCAGCAGCCGCAAGAGAAGAGGCCCGGGCCCCGGGGACGCTGGGTACCCGGTACTGCTGGGTTAGTGTCATCCTGCTCTCCTTCCTTGCGCCGGTGTTCTGTTTGTTCGTTTTTTTTTTGTTGTTGATGGCTTTTCTGCTTTGCTACCAGGGCTTCCCGCCCCAGTGGTTCTTCTACCACCGTTGGCACATTAGCAGGTGCCCGGGCGGCGGCGACCTCGGCATCGACAGCGACGGTGGCAGCAGGTGCGGGACCCTCAGGTACGGCGTCCTGCTGCTTACTCCGTGGCACATGACGCGATGCTGACTGTCATGCCATTTCCAGACTCCGCAGTGCTCAGTGCAGCGGCGGCGGCGGCGGTGGCGCCGGTGCTGGGTGCAGCCGCACCCGACACGGTGGTGGAGGTGCCAGTGCAGGGCGCAGCCGCTCCTGACGTATTGGTGGCGGGGGCACCCGATGCGGCCGCGTCCGCCACGGCGGCAGCGGGAGCGCCGGAGTTAGGCTCGGCCGCGCCCGACTCGGCGGCAGCGGGGGTGCCAGAGCTGGGTCCGGCCGCTCCCGACTCGGCGGCAGCGGGAGCGCCGGAGCTGGGCCCGGCCGCTCCCGACTCGGTGGCAGCGGGGGCGCCGGAGCTGGGCCCGGCCGCTCCCGACTCGGCGGCAGCGGGGGCGCCGGAGCTGGGCCCGGCCGCGCCCGACTCGGCAGCAGCGGGGGCGCCGGAGCTGGGCCCGGCCGCTCCCGACTCGGCGGCAGCGGGGGCGCCGGAGCTGGGCCCGGCCGCTCCCGACTCGGCGGCAGCGGGGGCGCCGGAGCTGAGCCCGGCCGCGCCCGACTCGGCAGCAGCGGGGGCGCCGGAGCTGGGCCCGGCCGCGCCCGACTCGGCAGCAGCGGAGGCGCCGGGGACAAGTGCCGCAGCGGAAGCCCCTACCTCCAGCTCCGGTCCTGTTGCGGAGGAAGAGTTGGAGGTGGTCTTTGGCAGGCGGCTCCTGCAGCTCCAATCCCCAGAGGAGGATGCGACTCCGCTTCCTCAAGTGCTGTTGCGAGTTCGGCGTTCGATCGAGGAGGCAACCTCCTCCGCCGAGGTGGCCTTCCGGCGGGAGTGGTCTGCGTTGGAGAGCGAGCGTCAGCGCCTCTCCGACTGGCACACCCGCCTGGAGGCGCACACGAAGGCTGAAGCCTCCCACGCCGCGGAAACTCGGTCAAAGCTCAAGGCGGACCAAGAGGCCTACCGAGTCAACCTTAAGAAGGTGTTTGACCGAGAGCACGCAGTGTCAAACTGAGAGAAATCCTTGGCGCAGCGGGAGCAGGACTTCACCCTGGAGGTTGTTGGCTTCGCTGCTCAACGGTCAGACCTCGAGGCCCACCTCGCAGCCCAGCAGTCAGAGCTGGAGACTCGCAGCGAGGACCTCGAGGTCCGGAGGCAGGAGCTCGACGTCTTCTCTACGACTCTGCAGGGATGGCGTGAACAACTGCAGGAAAGAGCCTGCTAGCTAACTGCTGACGAGGCGGATTTGGAGGAGGACCGGAAATCTCTCGCCAAGCGGGAGGCTCACGCCACCGGCATAGAGAAAGAGCTTGGGCGCCAGCAAGAGTCGCTCAAGAAGCGGAAGGTATATGCGGAGCAGAAGGAGGCCAAGCTGGAGGAGCGGTCCCGCGAACTCGAGGAGAGATCCCGCGAGCTCGAGGAGAGGTCCCGCGAGGTAGAGGTGGCCAAGGCGGCCTTGGACACCCGGGTGCAGGAGGCTGTCCGGGAGGCGGTCCGGAAGCATCAGGAAGACCAGCGCGTCGAGGCCCAGCAGATCGCTGACTGGGCAAGCGAAGCAAGCCTGGCGCTGGTGCCACTTGGTCTGAGCCCGATCCAGGTGGCGGTGCCGCCAGCTTCGGTAGCTGACGCCCTCCCGGTGCTGAGTTCTGCTTCGGATAGGCTCCAGCGCCTGGGGCCAGTCCTTGCTGGATAGCTTGAGTCCGAGGGCTGCGAGCTGATCCGGCTGGTGGCGGAGCACATCCTGACCTGCCTCCGGAGCCACGACCCGACCATCTCGCTGGCGCCTGTGATCGATGGCCCTGTAGCGGAGACGGAGGCCGCCGCTCGGGACAGCGTGCAGGAGGTCGTTGACTTCGTCGCCGCCTACTTCAAGCGAGAACCTGCAGACTCTTGAGCTGGGCATCGTATCTTTTTCCTTTTGCATTATGTAACAAACTTGTACTAGCTGAAATTTTTGAAGCAGAAAAAACTTCAACTTAGCTGTTTGTCAGTTGTTGATTTGCAATATGCAGCACCCCGGCGCCCTGGCCCTCTGGCAGACAGGTTCAGTTGCTTGGACCTGTCTGCCATCTGAGCCGTAGAAGATACTGCGGACCTCCTTGGCATAGGGCTGCATAGCATCTTAGCTATTTGACGCATGCAGAATTCATCCATGATGTCTGGGACAAAGCGGATGCCCCGGGCCCCCTGGGAGAGAGACTCAGTTGCTATGAGTCTGTCTACCATCGAGATTGGCTCTTGTCCTGCATGAAAGCTTTGAAGCAGATACTCGGACCCCCTGGTAGGTAGGCTCAATGGATTGAGACTGTCTACCACTGGCCAGGTTTTAACCTGTGTACCACTTCAGAGTTATAGCTTAGTAGCAGACCCGCGGGGCTCATTCCTGACCAATCCCAGGCTGGTACCAGGTCCAGGACTCTAGATGCGCAGGCCCAGGTAGCTCTGTGCTTGTTACAGAGTGGGGGAGTGCGTAGGCTTAGGGTCGGAACCAGGCTAAGGCGCTACACAGGGCTCCGGACCACTCCAGGAAACAGCACGATCTTTCCGGACCTGGCTTCATCGTCCCAGACCCTTCGCAGCAGTGGGTGAGGTCACTTTGCTGTGCTCGATCCTTTGAGATATAGTGCTGGACACGCCGTGTTGGACTTAGGAAGCCAGCTCTTGAGCTGGGACGAGGTCCGGGCCCCCAATTACCCGGCTCTAGGTACTAGAGCACTCGTTACAGGGTGGTGGAGAATGCAGGCTTTTGGGTACGGAACCAGCTAAGCGGCTACACTGGGCTCCGAACCACCCCAGGAAACAAGTACCCGCTCCCCAGAGTAGGTTCCTAGGGGTCCGGACCCCTCTCCAGCAGCAAGAGGGTCCGGACCTGTACGGTAGTCCAGCAGCTCAATGCAGATCTTAGTTGCAGCAACAAGGGCAGAGGTCCCGCGGGGGTTAGAAAAAAGCGAAAATTCCGAGAATCGAAATGCGTAATTTAACTTTGACACAAAGACAGAACTAGGAGAAAATCTTTCCTTTGCAATCTCGATGTACATGGCTTGCGCGATGGATGCCAGAGGCCGGGTTTATGAGGTCGGACCTCTACCGCTTTGAGCCGCGTGTTAGCCGCTAGTGCGATGGATGCCAGAGGTCGGGTTTACGAGGGTGGCCCTCAACCGCTCCGGTCGCACGCTAACTCTATCTTATTACAAAGGAAAAGTTATTTCCCTGCTCTGCCTAGGTGTAAAACTTACGCAGATGCTCTATGTTCCACGGGTTGGGCAGCGGCACTCCGTCTTCTGTGGCGAGGCGAACGCATCCGGGCCGGCATACCTCTGTAACCTTGAAAGGCCCCTCCTAGCTGGGGGAGAGTTTGTGGAGCCCCGCTCGGTTCAGGATCCGTCTAAGGATGAGGTCGCCAGCCCGGAGCTCCCTACTGTGCACGAACCGTTGATGATAGCGCCAGAGCGCCTGGTTGTAGCGTGCATTTCGGATTGCTGCTCGCCACCTTCGCTCGTCAACGAAGTCCACGTCGTCGCACCGCAGCTGCTCCTGCATGGATTCGTCAAAGGCCTGGACCCGTGGTGAGCCCAGGTGAATTTCTGGGGGAAGGCATGCTTCAGCCCCGTAGACCAGGAAGAATGGAGTCTCCCCGGTAGCTCGGCTGGGTGTGGTCCGGTTGCCCCATAGTACACACGGAAGCTCGTCAACCCATTTGGCACCATGCTTTTTCAAGCAGTTGTAGGTGCGGGTCTTGAGTCCCCTGAGGATCTCTGCATTCGCTCTCTCAACCTGTCCATTGCTGCGGGGATGTGCCACGGACGCAAAGCATAGCTGGATGCCGATGTCCTCACAGTACTCTTGGAAGAGTCTGCTTTTGAATTGGGTCCCGTTGTCCGCGATGATGCGGTTTGGGACGCCAAATCTGCACACAATGGACCTGAGGAATGCGACTGCTGATTTCTTAGTAATATTCACCACAGGAGTAACTTCCGGCCACTTGGTGAACTTGTCGATGGCGACATAGAGGAACCGGTATCTGCCGACAGCCCGGGGGAAAGGCCCCAGGATATCCACACCCCACACAGCAATGGCCATGAGGGTGGAATCATCTGCAGAGCTTGAGCTTTGGTGTGTATTTGTTTTGCATGGAACTGGCATGCTTTGCAGGACCTTACCAGCTCAGCCGCATCCTGGAGTGCTGTTGGCCAGTAGAAGCCATGCCGAAAGGCCTTGCCAACAAGCGTGCGAGAGGAGGAATGACTTCCGCACTCGCCTCCATGGATCTCCGCGAGCAGTTCGCGGCCCTCTCCCTGGGAAATGCATCGCATGAGGATTCCGTTGGCGCCACGGCGGTAGAGATCCCCTTCTACCACCGCGTAGCGTTTAGCCAATCGGACTATGCGCTCAGCGAACACATCGTCATCAGGGAGGATGTTATCCTTCAGGTAGTCCCGGATCTTGGAGATCCATGCATTGGGAGCTCCCAAAGCAGGTGGGGGTGGCTCTGTGAGGACACCAGGTTCCTCAACAGAACACACAGCCCCGGTTAGGCACCATAGGTGGAATGCTGCCGGGACCGCTAGCTTCGAGGTGCCAGCTTGATCCCCCTCACCCGGCTTGGCAGGCTGGGCGGTAGGTTTCAGCAGCCGTCTTTCAAAGACACCCTCAGGCACAGATGCCTAGGTAGATGCTCTCGCAGAGAGATCATCTGCTGCTGAGTTGTGCTCGCGGGGAACGTGTTGCAGTTCCAAGGCGTCGAAGTCCTTCTCGAGCTTCCTCACGTGTATGAGGTATGCCGCGAGCTGGGGATTGTTGCAGTTGCAATCCCCTCGGACCTGCTTGATGATTAGCTGGGAGTCCCCCTTCACCAGAAGCTGCCGGACCCCCAATGAGAGGGCTTGCGTCAGGCCGAAGATCAAAGCCTCGTATTCCGCCATGTTGTTGGTGGCCTTGAACTCAAGGTGCACCATGTACTTCAGCTGATCTCCGTTTGGGTCGATGAGGACCACACCAGCCCCGGCCCACTTCTCGCGGGCGGACCCATCAAAGAAGAGTGTCCAGTGAGGCTCGGTGAAGACTGGTGTCCTGATTTCCGGCTCCGGGGGTCCAACATTTATGACCGGACCCCCAGGGTTGCTTGGGGAAGGAGTCCACTCCGCTATGAAATCAGCCAGGATCTGGCTCTTGACCGCATGGCGTGGCTGGAAATCCAGTTGGAACTCTGCCAGCTCTGCTGCCCACTTGGCGATATTGCCTGTGGCGTTGGAGTTGTGTAGGATCGCTCTTAATGGGTAAGAGGTCACTACAACAACTCGGTGTGCTTGAAAGTAGTGGCGCAGTTTCCTAGACGCAATAAGTATTGCATAGATAAGCTTATGCGTCTCAAGATACCTGGCCTTTGCCTCGTGGAGGACTTCACTGACGTAGTAGACTGGCTTTTGGACGGTTCGGACCCTAGTTCCTGGGTCCGGCTCGCCCTTGTCCACCACATCTGTCCCTGGGGCCCCCAGTGGTTCTGGGTTCCCACTGGGATGAGGCTCCTCCGGACCTGCCTGTGCAGGATCCGGACCTTCAAGCTGGGGTGAGGCTGACAGGCCCCCGTGTCCGGGGTCCGGCTCACCATCCTTGGCCAAGAGGACCTTGGTGCTCCCCTGGCAAGTTTGCTCCATCCTTTCGGCGACCAGCACCATGCTGACCGCCTCCGCAGATGCAGCAAGATACAGAAACAACGGCTCACCTGGTTCTGGAGCCACCAATACTGGCAGCGAGGTGAGGTGCTGCTTCAGCTCCTGGAAGGCCTGTTCAGCCTCTTCGGTCCATGAAAATGGACCGGACCTCCTCAACAGCTTGAAGAAGGGAAGGGCCCTCTCAGCCAGCCTCGATATGAAGCGGCTAAGAGCAGCGAGAGATCCAGTACGCTTCTGGACGTCCTTGATGCGGCCAGGAGGCCTTATTGCTTCGATCGCCTTGATCTTGGCTGGGTTTGCCTCGATGCCTCGATGTGAGACCAGGAAACCCAGCAGCTTCCCTGCTGAGACGCCGAAGATGCACTTCTCTGGGTTCAGCTTCGTGCGCGTGGCGCGAAGACGGTCGAAGACGAGGGACAGGTCCTCCACTAGTGTTGACCCTACCTTAGTCTTGACCACAATGTCGTCGACATAAACCTCAACAATATCTCTAATTATATTACAGAAGGTTTTGTTCATAGATCGTACAAACGTGGGTAAGGCATTCCTTAGACCATACGGCATGACAATGTAGCAATAAAGCCCATCTACTGTTACAAAGGCAGTATGCTTCCTATCCTCTCTAGACATCTGAATCTGGTGGAAACCAGAGTATGCATCTAGGAAAGACAAAAGATCACACCCGGAGGTGGAGTCCACGATCTGATCGATACGCGGAAGAGGATAGGGGTCTCTTGGACATGCCTTGTTGAGGCTGGTGTAGTCGATGCACATCCGGAGCTTCCCGTTGGCCTTTGGGACGACGACCGGATTGGCCAACCACTCGGGATGGTGGACCTCCTCGATGAAGCCGGCCTGTAGGAGCTTGTGGACTTCCTCGCGGATGAAGTTCTGCCGCTCCATGGACTGCTTCCGAGGCTTCTGGCGCACCGGCGTGGCGTCGGGGTAGATCCTCAGATTGTGCTCGATCACTTCCCTGGGGATCCCGGGCATCTGTGACGGTTCCCAGGCGAACACGTCGACATTTGCCCGGAGGAAAGCGATGAGCGCGTCTTCCTATTTCTCCTCCAGGTTCCCCGCAATGCGGGTGGTCCTGGTGGAATCTGCTCCAATCTGTACCGACTTCACGGGAACTTGGTCCGGATCAGATGGTTGGACCTTGGGAGCCTTTGCAGGCGCCCTGGGTTGCGAGGTGGACGGAACCTCCTCGGAGCGTGCAGCCTCTGCCGCCAGGGTATGCAGTCTCTCAACTGCAGCGATGGCAGCGGTGCGGTCGCCCTGCACGGTGAGGACTCCGGCAGGGGAAGGCATCTTCAAGACCAAATACCCATAGTGGGCAATGGCCATGAAGCGGTAGAGTGCCGGTCGGCCAATGATGGCGTTGAACGGGAGGTTCACCTCCGCAACATCGAACATGACGCTTTCTGTGCGGAAGTTCTCCTCGGTCCCGAACGTGACCGGCAATGTGATGCTCCCCAGGGGGAACACCGGGTGTGGGCCCACTCCGGAGAATGGGCGAGAGGGAGTCAGCTTGGACTCTGGGATCTGCAGCTGCTTAAATGCTGCATAACTGATGACGTTGAGGCCAGCCCCACCGTCAATCAGCACGTGGTAGAGCCTCACGTTGGATATGACAGGAGTGGTGACTAAAGGTAGCACACCAGCTCCGGCCATATTCTCCGGGCAGTCGGATGGCCCGAAAGAGATGGTGGTGTTCATCCACCTCTGGTGCGGCGCCGCCCTCGGGACCCCCGGCTTCACCGAAAGGACCTCCCGGCGAAGGGTCTTCACGTCCCGCCGGGAGACAAGCTCCCAGCTCCCGCCATACATTACGTACAGCTTCTTGCGGCGGTCGCCGTTGTCAGAATCGGAGTCGTCGTCGTGATAGACGCCCTTCAGCTCTCGAGCGGGGGATTGGTACCCCAGCTCCTTCTCCCCGGCCGCGGCCCCACTGTCAGAGGCCTTCTCCTTGCCGGCCCGCTGGCGAGGAGGGGGTGAGCCATCCTTAGAGGACTGCTCACGCCGCCCACTGACCCGTTTCGCGAGCTTTTGGATCTCGCGGCAGTCGGCGGCGCTGTGGCGAGCTGTGGGATGCACTGGGCATGAACCTCCGTTTCCACCTTGCGGGCGAGGGCGTTTGCCGTGTGTATTCTGGCCCCCAGCCGCTGCAGCCACAGCCGGCGCCGCTGCTGGCGCTGCTGCTGCAACGACTGGTCCGCCAGAATGCGGCTCCCCGCGACCCCGGTTCTTCTTCTTCTTCTTGCCACCGCCCTGAGCGGTAGCACTGGAGCCACCAGCCTTGGTGTCTCCGTCTTGGGGGGCTGAGTGCCATGCACGGCCCTCAGCAGCCCTGGCACACTTGTCTGCCAGGGAGAAAAGCGTAGTGACGCTTTCCACCTCGTGCGTCGCCAGCTTCTCGAGCATCTTCTCATCACGCACCCCCTGGCGGAAAGCAGTAATAATAGATGCATCTGAGATACGAGGAATGGTACCCCGTACCTTGGTGAAGCGCGAGATGAAGGCCCGAAGCGTTTCCCCGTTTTTTTGCCTCACGGCGTGAAGGTGTGCCTCCACACCATGCTGCTGGTAGGCGCTGGCGAAGTTCGCTGTGAACCTCGCACAGAGCTCTTCCCAGGACTGGATTGTCCCAGGTGTGAGGTTCATGAGCCAGGTCCGGGCTGGCTCAGACAAGGCTACATGAAAGTAGCTTGCCATGACGGCGCCGTTGCCACCAGCCGCTGTGATGGCGGTAACGTACACCTGCAGGAATTCCGACGGGTTAGTAGTACCGTCGTACTTTTCTGGCAGGTGGGGGCGGAACTTGGGTGGCCACGGTGCGGAGGTGCTCCGCAAGCGCAGCACAGCCCACCCCGGCCACCGGTGCACCTGACTGAATCCGGGCGTTCACCGGAGGCCTGGGTGCTGCCGCGTCCAGATCGACATTGAGGTTGCGTCCCTCAATGTTGAGACGGCGCTCTCGCGCCCTCTCGACAGCGATGCGGGCATCCTCCCCCGCGCGCAGGCGGTTGAGCTCCGCCCGCAAGTCTTCTGTTCGTGCACCCCTCACGGTAGGGGAGCGCACAGATGCCGACGCACCGCCCTGACGCTGGTGGTAAGGTACCACCGCGTTGCCAGGCGGAGGTCGTTGCCCAGTCTTTGCGGAACTGGGGGAGGCCTGAGCCAGATGGAGGAGACGATCGACGTCGTCCCGCCACTGCCTCAGGGCGTCTGGCGAGGCTGCCTCAGCCGGGGGGTTGCGAAGCAACTCCCTAGCCGCTGCCAGCGCTCCGCCGCTCGCAGCCTGTGAGGGGGCCCTTGATGGGCGCCCTGACTCTTCCGGCGGGCGGCGCGCGCCGCCGCCAACGGTGGCTGCTCCACAGGCACAGTTGCCCCTGGAGCAGGAACGCGAGAGGCATGTGGCGTGGAGGACGCCACCCCCTCCGTCATCTCCACGTCGTCCACGCGAACCATGGGGACGAAGAAGATGATGAAATGCGACCAGCTAGTTCCCCTACCTGGCGCGCCAAATGTCGTGGTGCTGCAAACCACGGCCGGGTGGCGGAAGGCACCCGCCCTAGCCCAGAGGGTGTGTACTCAGGGGGGTAGCTAGTCTAAGATCGATCTCACACAAGAACACGAGGAACACAGCAGGATTTAGAGTGGTTCGGGCCGCCGGAGCGTAATACCCTACGTCCACTGTGTGTTGTATTGCCTTCCCACGAGAGTGAGAAGGTGCGAGAGCTTCAGTCTGTCCGAATCTGTCTGACGAGCGCCTCCCTTTTATATCTCAAGGGGGCGCATACACAGCCGTTGGATCCCCGACAGGTGGGTCCAACGATGCAGTATAAACTAACGTACTGTTCATACATTATGGTGTCGCAGGCAAAGGAGATCTCTCTCTTGGATTCCCTTGCCTGCTCCCGGAGCCCTTCGTCCATCATGTCCTAGCGTCGTCTTGTCAGGTCGGGCCTGTCATAGCTAGTGGCACCGCCCGTCACATTGCTTAAGCGGGTGGTGTAGCTTGCGGCGTAGGCGGCATGATGGAAAAGTGCCGTGCTGTCATATCCATTTAATGCTGCAGGCAGGCTCTGCGCGGGTGCGGCACAGGCGGCTGCACTGTGCTTCTTGGTAATACGCGGTGCTCAGCGAGGCCTGACAAAGGCTGTCTCACGTACCGCGGCGACAGAGCACGCCTTGTCCACCACATTAAATGCGGTGGGTGGGCGAGTCCCCCTGCGGAAGACTCGCACACGATCCCGCGTCCTCGGGACACGTGGCGGTTCCGGACCCCTACATGGTGAGGGTAGTCCGGACGGGCGCAGGAGGTCCCGGACCCCTATGGGGGTCCGGGCCTCGGCGGTCAGCACGGAGCTTCCCTTCTTTAGGGATACGTGGCGTCTTCGGACCCTTCCCCAGGCGGGGAGCGGGTCCGGGGCCGTTAGCCTAGTGAGGGAAGAGCCTGACCTGTGGGGCCTGGCTACTCCGCCTTTCCCGCGCAGCTATGGACAACTACGCGGGTCCTGCCTTGCTGCAGTAAGAGTGTGTATCCCTGCTACAGGGTACCGACAAGCGCTTAGATCTATCTCTATAGATCTTTATGCCCAAGATGTAAGCTATTTCTCCCAAGTCCTTCATTGAGAAACTCTTTCTCAATGAGTCCTTCACAGCTACTAACATAGGAATGTCATTTCCGATCAACAATATGTCATCCACATATAGGACTAGAAAGATGAGTGCGCACCCACTGACCTCTTGTATACACAAGGTTCTTCTACATTTTTTATGAAACCAAACCCTTTGACCACTTCATCAAAATGTAGATTCCAACTCTGAGATGCTTGCTTGAGTCCATAAATGGACTTCAAAAGCTTGCATACCTTCCCAGCGTTCTCTGGATCGACAAAACCTTCAGGTTGTGTCATGTACACATCCTCACTTAGGTTTCCATTAAGGAAAGACGTTTTGACATCCATTTGCCATACCTCTATGCGACAATCGCTAGGAGGATCCGGATAGACTTCAGCATGGCTACGGGCGAAAATGTTTCATCATAATCAACACCTTGAATCTGACGAAACCCTTTTGCCACAAGCCGAGCCTTATAGATGTGAATATTTTCATCAATGCCTATCTTTTCTTGAAAACCCACTTGCATTCGATAGGTCGTACCTAATCAAGTGGCTCGACCAAGTTCCAAACTTGATTGTCAGCCATGGATTTCAACTTGTTTGTAAATCTTAGGCTCATCGTTGTCCAACAACAATACATCATGCTGACCCATGGTGAGGAACATGTAGCGGTCGGGTGCATGAGGTGTCCTCTGTGACATACGTGGGCCTAATGGTGTTTCAATAGAGTGCTAAATGTTTGACTCATCCTATTGGAAAGCAGTAAGATCAAAACCATTCTCTAGTGTTTCTCGAACCTCTTCGAGTTGCACCTGGTTCCAACTGGTTTCATCTTCCAAAAGAAACTCTTTCTCTAGAAAAACACCATTCTGGGCAACAAACACTTTTGCTTCCTCTCGGTTATTAAAATAATATCCTTAGGTTTTCCTAGGATAGCCCACAAAGTAGCATTTGTCCGACTTAGGATGAAGCTTATCAAATGACAACCATTTGACGTAAGCCTCGCAACCCCAAATCTTAATGAAAGACAACCTGGGACTCTTCCCAGTCCATATCTCATATGGTGTCTTCTCCACACACTTCGATGAAACTCGGTTCAGTGTAAATGCAGCAGTTTCTAAAGCATAACCCCAAAAGAACAACGGAAGATCAGTTTGACTCATCATCTATCTCACCATGTCCAACAAGGTTCGGTTCCTCCTCTCGGACACACCATTCCACTGTGGCGTTTCGGGTGGAATCAGCTATGGAACAATTCCACAACTCTTCAGATGGTCATTGAACTCTTGGCTCAGATATTCCCCACCATGATCCTATCGTAGGAATTTTATCATCTTGCCCGAGTGGTTCTGCACTTCATTCTGATACTGTTTGAACCTTTCAAACGACTCGGACTTATGTCGCATTAAGTAGATATGGCCATACCTACTAAAGTCACCAGTAAAAGTAATGAAATACTGAAAACCACCTCTGGCTACTGAGCTCATCGGACCACATACATCAGTGTGTACAAGGGCCAACAGCTCGGATGCCCTCTCACCTTGACCAGAGAAAGGTGTCTTTGTCATCTTGCCAAGTAAACAAGACTCACATGTCTCAAATGATTCATAATCAAATGAGTCGAGCAGTCCATCTTTATGGAGCTTCTCTACACGTTTCTTGTTAATATGGCCAAGGCAACAATGCCAGACATAAGCAAGATTCAAACCACTCGGCTTGAGTCATTTAGCATTAATGTTAAGAATTGGCTCATCCTCAAGATCAAGAACATACAATCCATTCACTAATGGACAGTGTGCATAGAGCATGTTATTCAAATAAATAGAACAACACTTGTTCTTTATTATTATCTCATAACCACCATCCTCCTTTAAACATGAAGAGGACGTAATGTTTTTGCTCAATGCTAGAATAAAATAACAATTATTTAACTCCATCACTAATCCTGAAGGAAGCGACAAGTGATATGTGCCGACTGCCAACACAACAACCTTTGCTCCATTGCCGATGCGCACGTCCAACTCGCCTCTCGAAAAACTTCTAGTCTGTTTTAGTCCCTGCAACGATTTGCAGGTATGTATCATCGACCCTGTATCAAATACCCATGATTCACTAGAAGAAATTGCAAGATTAATTTCAATAACATTAATACCTGAAGCGGAAGTCTCACTTCCCTTCTTCTTCTTCTCTTCCAAGTACTTCTGACAGTTCCTCGACCAATGCCCACTGTCCCCACAGTGGAAGCACTTGTCCGAGGGAGAGGGACCAGCCTTATGCTTAGCATCAGTTCTCAACTTTTGGATCCTATCCTCAACCTTACCTTTACCCTTGCCCTTGCGCTTCCTCTTCTTGCTATCCCTTTGGACCATCATCACATGAGTTGAGGTTTTCTTGATGCTATCATCGGCAGTTTTAAGCATCCCATGCAACTCGGTCAGAGTCTTATCCGAGCTGTTCATATGAAAGTTCATGATGAATGGCTCAAAACTAGGAGGCCGAGATTGGAGGATCACATCCATCGCAAGCTCTGGATCAAGCTCAAAACCAAGTCTGTCGAGAGCCTTGATGTGACCAATCATCTTGATCACATGAGGGCTGACTGGACTCCCCTCAACTAGCTTACTACCAAACAAGGCCTTTGAGATGTGATACCTCTCGATCCTTTCCTGATTCTCAAACATGCCTCGGAGCCCTACAATCATATTGTAGGCTTCTGTGTCCTCATATTGCTTCTAAAGCTCAGGGGACATTGTAGCAAGCATGAGACAGCCAACATCAAGCAAGTCATTGCAGTGCTTCTCATAAGCCATGCGGTCAGCTGCACTAGCACCATCCTCAGGTTCCTCAGGATAGGACTGCTCTAGAACATATTTCTTTTTCTCTTGCTTGAGAACAATTCTCAAGTTTCGATACCAATAAGTAAAGTTTGTTCCAGACAACTTCTCTTTATCAAGAATAGATTACAAATTAAAGCTAGAACTCGGAGCGGGATTAGCGGCCATGATCAACTACAATAGGAAGTAAATGTGCAAAGATTCAGCACTATGTTTATGTAAATCTTTTATTAAACACTTTAACAAAAGATACTCTCACTATATGTTTGCAATCGTATTCCCTTTCACGACACATAGTGGATGAGATCCATGTTTATCTATGCCTCTAGTGAGCTTTGGCATCACTGCTAGAAACTTAGCAAAACCGGTAGACAACCATTGCCAATCACATCCTATGTAACTCTCGTTTGTTGGGCGACATCCCATGTCAAAACATCCAACACCATGCCCAAGGCCCAAATCCAATTTGATAGCCTCGTCAAGTAAACCAATCCTATACGCGCGGATGTCCGACATCCACCCTATTTGATTAAGATAATTGAAGGCATCCTGCTTTGGCAGACTCACCTAACAATGATTGAAATCCTTATAGGTGTAGCGGAAGGGCATCAAGAATTCTTGAATTTTTCTAAGGAAATCTACTCTAACACATCAAATGCAAGAAAGAATAGGTATTGATAACAAATATGGACCACAGATCGAATCCATGAAAACTCATCAGGTTGATCCAATCAAGCCGAGTGCAAGTTTCATCCATGCATATCGCATCGGCTCATCCCATGAACCTGTGCGAGGAGACTGTAACAGATCCAATCTGTTACCATCAATCCATCCAATGAATCAATACGTAGATCCTATAACAGATCCAATCTGTTATCATGGAGCCACAGTAGATCCAATCTACTATGGTAATAGATCCAATCTATTATATCGATCTAGATCAAAAAGCTACGTACGATCGGTTCTGATACCACTGTAGGGTTACGGGGTAGGCTACCATAGCATGAAAACGTTTTCTACAACTGCGTAACACACGGGAACACATACAAGCAAAGGATCATAGATCGTTACCACTAGACGCGCAGTACAATGGAAGATAAGTTGAAGCAGCTGAGTGCCTGACGTCGTGCGCTGAGTGGTTGCAGTCACGAAGAGCTGATGCCGATTCCTTGAGCCGATCTCGATCAAGAACCACTCGGCCGCCCTCAAAACCAGTCGGTTGATCAGCGTAGCAGTCACAGCAACGCCTCTATGGTATCCATACGTGCGGGAAGGTGACACTGAGTTCTGGCGTGCTAGCACCACGAACTTGGCGGAGGATCTTGAGAGATTGGACTGGAGCACGGTTAGGGTTTCATAAAAACCTTTTCTGCGATGGCTCTCACACGCACCAATTAGGTCACCCGAAGCCATGCCCCCTCATGCATATATATAGTCTCCACTAACGGGCTTTGACCACATAAAGGCCCATGAGGACTCTAATTGCTTGCGGATCAAGTATCTGAACCCGGATTAAGGTCCAACTGGCATACCTTATGCAAGCTTCCGAGCTTGACCCGATGGGTTGAATCCTGAACGGACTCTGGATCGGCTCATCCGGAGCCGATACGACTCGGAGTCGGTCCTGAAAATTGCCACTCGGGACCCATCTCCATCAGTTCAGTCCAAGCAGATGAAGTTCATGATGTTGGAGCAGAAGTTGATGCTAGAACTACATTGTTGAGTCGGCGCGGCGCGGCGCGGCGCGGGTTAGTTCCTGTGCCGACTTAAATATTCTGCTGTGGCACTATTGTAACCCGCACCGTGCCGCGCCGACTCCCAAAAATGAGCACAACATGTTCCAAGAACCGATCAATGCTGCGATGGCCAAGTTGGGGGCCAATGGTCGAGCCGTTAATTCAGGGTGGGAAGTAGAAGTTTTGAATGATGGGCCATGTGGGGCCGGGCCGAGTTGGGTGTTGGATTGGGCCACTCAAATACAATTCCACAGTTTCCTCTCCCTTCACCGGTCCATCGCCAACTGCTCCTAATCTCATGGCGGCGGGCGGGCGGCCAGCCGGCCGGACCCGGACCCGCTGCGCAACTAGCTCGCACCGCCGACCGGACCGCCGCCAGCAAGAGAAACTTGAGCGCCCGTAGGCTGCCGCGCAGCGTCCCAGCGGCGCTGCCATTGCAGCTGCCCGCCGCACTCCAATCCATAGCCACCAGGGCGTAAAGCCGCGCCCCTTGCGCTACCCCGACCGAGCTGGCCGCACTGCCTGTTTCTGCAACCGTCTGCACCCTTACGCATCCGCGTGTCCTCTATGGGGACGGGTGGTGGAGTAGATGGATGGGGAGGGAGGAAGACGTCACCGGGGAGGGAGAGTGAGGGGACGATCGGCGATGGGGTAGTCTCGGACAGTCGGACACCACAAAAGGAAGGAGATAAAAAGCCGCAGGCTCCGCTCGATAGTAGTAAAGGGTGAGGTTTTTTTTTTGAATATGCAGGAGAGCTTATCATTGTATTAAGCAGAAGAGTTTGTACAGATTACAAAAACTCGACCAAGGGAGGGGACCTTGGCCATACAATCAAGCATATACGGGACTATTCACGTAAAACACTACCCAGGCTACCGCTCCTGCTCGGACCCAAAGTGTCGCAACATCGAAGGAAGTCCTAAGCCAGTGGGATATAGCTGCCGACTCGCCTCTGAAGCAACGAGCATTCCGCTCCTTCCACACTTGCCAGGCCACAATCAAGAAGAGGGAGTCGAAACCCTTGCGCAGCTCACCAGGCCATCTCCTCCTAGCGCGGCGCCAGAAGTTGTCGATGGAGCCACAATTGCTCGCACAAGGCCTAGGCTGGCCTAGTGAATCACAGATTGCTGTCCAAATTCTTGTCACGAAACTACACTTGACAAAGAGATGGAGACGGGACTCAGGCTCTGAGTCACATAGGTGGAAAAGAGCTCTAGCCTCAAGCCCATGTCGCTGCCGCCTGTCTGCTGTACATAATCGCCGCCGGCACGCAAGCCAGAGGAATATCTTGAAACGAAGAGGTGCCCAGGTATCCCAGATTAGTTTGAACCAATGTTTTAAATAGCCGGCTAAGGCATTTAGCAATCTATGTCTAAAAATATGCTATAGCCGACTATAACAGGCTATAGCGGCAGCTAAGAGCTAAGTTGTACATGAAAAATCTTAGCTAAATCTCTCTCAAACAGCTATAGCGGGTGTGACAGAACCGCCAAATTAAAACTCAAATTAAGCTAAATGGCCATCATTTGAACACATCAGGCACATTTGATTTAACGGTTTAATTTGACAGCTCTTTCAGAACGGACCTTCTGATCGAAACAAACACCAGTAGTTCCACGCGAATGTGAGCGCAGGCAGTACAAATATAACGAGTACATATAAATACGATTACAATACCGAGTAGAGTACATTAAGTTCTACGGACCTGGTTTAGTTACATAAATAATGTACAAGAGCAACTTTATTTTAAAACAAAGTCCGATATAGAAACATGACGTCTATAATACATGAAGCGCCGTATCGAATCACTCACTCAGCCCATGGTGTGTGATTTGGAAACTAGCAATGACTAAGCATCTAGTCCGGCCACCTCCCAACCATCCGCGTCAAGCTGTATAAACTTAGCACAACAAGGGCAGAAGTCGATCCCATCCTGACCTGAAATAGTTTGAGCCACAACCCTAAGTATACTAATACTCCGCAAGACTTACCCGACTTTTGGGTATACTTAGCCCACATATCTAGACATGCAAAGCTTTCTAGTTGGTGGATTTATTTACAGAAAAGCATCTAAGGGTAGATCCTTAATTTCAAAATTTTAGCTCCAAATTATAGTTATAAAGTTGCTACACATCTATGATTTGCAGATCTATAACAATCAATGTGAAAACATAAATGATTAATTAACATCAACATGTATCATATCATTTCGTTTCATTTTCTTACTATGATGTGACTCGGGGATCAAGGTGCTCATGTCCGAGAGCGACTGATAGCGAATCGATCCGATTTAACCTTGCAAGGTGGACCTAACCAACACGGCACGTATTTGCCCCGTCGGACAATACAAACCAACCATTCCCCTCCCCGCCTCGAACTACAGGAACCAGCCCAACGACATATGGTCAGCCGAGCTCAACGTGAGACCACCAAAAGTAAACATCTGCATCCCAATTCTCCGCGACTACTCAACTCGCCCCAGGAGTTGGGTGCGGGTTCATGTACTTTCGAAGCAAGGCAGTACTCGGCTAACCGGTTTCGACTACCTCCTACTCCCGGTATGCAGTTAGTACAAATCAAACATGATCAGCAGGGCCGACAATGGTACGGTCCTTAACCGACACAGACGGGGCTAGACAGTTCCCGTCCGGTCTCCAATTCTTTTCCTTTCCTCCATATTCCAATATTCCATAATCAAATCATAAAGACATCCTATATCTCGCGAGTAACAGGACATTACTCGACTTCTACCGAATCCTAATTTTAGCATGGCAAGGATAACGACATATACATACTAGTATTCCGACCAATGGAACCTAGGAATCATGCAACTAGGGTTTCATCCAACGCCTAGAAACTTAATGCATAAGCAAGTAAATATATATATAACATTTCATAAGTTAAAATAATAGGTTATGCTCCGGGACTTGCCTGGGATTAACACTGAGTCAGTGTTAGTTAGATGATACTCGCTTGGCGAGCATCTGCCTTCGGTCATGCACATCGGGATCCATCCATCCATCTTCTAGATGTGTCCACCATTCACCGTCTTCTGGCTCGGCTTCAATGTCACATCCCTCACGTGGTTCATCTATCGTACCTAAATGAAATACAACAATGCATATGTATGAATGCACAGTTCTGAGTTGCTCAACAATAAAGATGCTATTATTTTTTCTTCACGATAAAGTTGTAGTCTAACAAGTAACAAACAATCATATCACATGGGCAATCATTTATAGAGTAGTTAACTACATTTCTAACTACCCATGGCATCATGATCAATGGCACAAAAGAAGTTCACTAACTGCACAAACAAGCAGTAGTTGGTTCCTATAACATGCAGGTCATGGCTTGCTAATAATTAAATAACTCAGTACATAAACAACAACAATTTCAGTAAAAATTATTCTAAATATAAGGTACAAAGAGCAATCTACTCTGTAAAAATCATGTCATTTCATGCATCCATTTAATCCGAACAATTCATTCATTCAGACAACTCCTAGAACAAGATTGAATTATACAGGTCAGACAAGAGCAAAACAGAAGCTGAAAATTTAACAAGAGGTCGACACAGGGATAGATTAGATACTGTGAATTTTTCATGATTTTATCTAAACAGAATTAATTCTTAGAAAATAAACAAAACAGACATCAATCTAACAAAATTCATTTTTAACTTCTGTTCTAGTCATGAACTAGTGCTCAAACTTCATGGACAAGCTAAGCTATTCAAAAAGAATACTCAGAAATATTTTCATGATTTAAAAACAACATAAATTATTTATCATAATTAAAGTCTACTAAACAAGGATCAAATAAAATAAATAGCTACACAAATCTATAATTAACGAAATTTGGACAGTGGTGTTCATTTAGTATTGGAAATACACAGAAAAGATTCATACATATATCTAAATCAGAACATCCAGAAATAAAAGAATATATTATTCTACTAGATCTAGCCAAGACTAGGGTTTCATCTAGTTAAAAGTATTAACTGGTGCTCAAATTTTTACACAAAGCTAAGCATGTCATGAAGTAGCTACCCACCAAAAATAACCCATAGATAGTGAGTAGAACTCCTAGAATAATTATAACCTATGTAATCTAATCTTTTTCCTAGATTAAAATACAGACAGAAAATAAATATGTGCATGTAATGAAAGTTGTAGATCTTGTTGCAAGGATTCCAAAACATTTAGATTTTAATTTTTCTGATTTTTCTACAAATTTCTAGGTATTTTCAAAATTTGCTGTTTTTTAAAACAAAAGAAAAAGGAAAGGAAATCTTGCATCTAGACCCCTGGACTTCTATTTCCTTCTCACCGTGGGTCCCTGGCCGGGTTGGGAAACAGAGGAGGGGCGGGTGGCCGGAATCCGGCGTGGGGGCTCACCGGAGGCGTGGGAGAAGTGGGGGAAAAGTGTGAGGGGGCTCGTGCGCACCTGTGGGTGGTGGTTTGGGGGCTCGGGGTGGTCTGTAGTGGTGGCGCCACGATGAGCGGCGGGCCAGCGGCGACCTGAGCCGCGGCGGCGGTGCTCCGGCGAGGTATGGAGAGGGCGGCTTGGTCGATGAGCTTCCTTGGGAGGTAGGGAACGCGGCTGGGTGGTCGTTTGGGGAGGAAGGAGGCCGTAGGTAGGGGCTCCATGGCGAGCTCCGCTCGGCGGCGACTATGGCGGGTGGCGGCGGTAGCTGGCGGCGGCGGCGAGCTCGGCCCGTGGCCGCAGCGGCCAAGGATCGGCGCTGGAAGGCGGGGCGGAGTGGCACGCGGCGAGTTCGGACGCGCACGGCAATGGCGGCAATGGCGTGGATTGTGTTTGGGCTGGCCGGACCTTTCTTTTTTTTGGCTGCGCGTCATTTGCGTTTGGGCTGCGCAGGTAGGACTAAAGCAGGTCAGAAGCTCAGAACAAGTTACCTCAACCCATAACTAGTTAATGAGCCATTTCAGATTCTGGAGCCCAGAAAATTGGGGGCCCTGTGCGGGCGCACGGGCCGCACGCCCCATGGGCCCCGGCCTGCACCAACCACCAGCTACTAGCCAACCAGTAGTATTTTTTTCATAACAAATTTGCACCAGCCACCCGTCACAAACAGCTGAACAAAGTGAGTTATGTTCAAAAGAAAGGTGGAAGGAACCTTTCCAAAATTCTGAACAAACACGGCCTATATATATATATATATATATATATATATATATATATATATATATATATATATATATATATATATATATATATGGCCATATATAAAAGAAAACAAGCTCTGATATGAGGATTTGATGGAAGAGCCAAGCATTTGTTTGTCTTTGCTTTTCCCTTAGATTGTAGTACGTAATCCCTAGACAGCTAGCTAGCGTGGACTTTTTACATATGGCATCCGATCCATGCATAACGATGGATGGAATGCATGCATCAGATCACCATTCTAGCTAGCATTAGGCATTAGCAGCATGATGGAGGAGAGAACCAGCCGAAGAGGCGGCGAGGAAGGAGAGTGCGACGACGACGTCGGTCATGACGGCGCGCAGGGTGTGGTTGTCCTGCAAGCACATGGCGGCCAACCCCACGGCCTGCTTCAGCTCCGACGGCGGAGGCCCCTGCATGGCCATCACCAGCCGCGGGTCCACCAGCTCGTGGAACCTGGTGGGGTCGCCGAACATGGTGGCCGCCCATCCCACCAGGCTCTGCTCGCCGTCGGGGCGGTTGGCGTCGATGGCCCGGTGGCCGGTGATGAGCTCGAGCAGCAGCACCCCGAAGCTGTAGACGTCGGACTTGGCGCTGAGCTTGCCGGTGCGGAGGTACTCGGGGGCGCAGTAGCCGTAGGTGCCCATGACTCGGCTCGAGTCTCTGCCGCCTGAGGACGAGGACGACGACGACGACGAGGTACTTGGCAGCGGGAGCAGCCTTGCGAGGCCGAAGTCGGAGAGCTTTGGGGTGTAGTGGTCGGCGAGATAGCACTGACTTAACCAGGTTCACTAATCCAACAGTAGATCATCTCTAGTACATTAACTGATACATAATAGATTAGATTCGATCTTATACCAGCAGTAGTGGTGTCCATGGCGTCACTGGAAGTAGGTGTAGACGTGACGACGTCGACGGTGTTGACGGCGTCGGGGATGTAGCGCAGACGCTCCTTGAGAGTCCTGGCGGTGTAGCGGCGACCTTCAAGACGCCACCGGCACTGCCCCGGAGGTAGTGCTCGCGCTTCTGAGCCTTCCACTGCTCTGATTGATCGGTGGGTGGTGAAAAATGATAGGTTATACAACTCTGTGGTCAACCCCATCTTATTTATAAGCACTGTAGGCCCAGGGCCGAGCCCAATGGGCTAAGGATTACCTCCCAATCAAAGCAATCGCGGATTGGTTCCCTAAACTCAAGGGATAAGATATCCCTATTTTTCTGCTAACTTTGTTGTTGACAGAAGTCAAACAAAAACAAAATCAACATTCTCCCCCTTGACCAAAGGTCAACAACTTTTTCTTAACTTAAACTTAATTTTATTATGTCACTAACTCATATTTAACTTATACTAAATTCATCCTCCGTAAATCAGGAAGTACCAGACCAATGCATCGTCAGCAGCACAACGGCATACTGGGACAACATTACCCATAGTCTTACTGAAAAACTTTGTCAGGATTCTTATTCTTATTTGGGGAAATATTAATGGCCCTAAACCAGGACCTGATCAAAAGTATCAACCAAACCCATACCTAGGACATGTTTCTGAAAGAGGGTTGATGATAAATCTTTTGTGAGCGGATCCGTAATATTTGTTGTAGTACTTATATGCTCAATCTTAATTGTGTGGTCCCGGTTTCTATCTTTCACGACACGATACTTGAGGTCAATGTGCTTGGAAGCACCAGACAACTTATCGTTTGCGCAAAAGAATACTGCAGATTGATTATCGCAGTGCATTGTGATAGGTCTCGAGATACTATCCACAACTCTTAATGCCGGAATAAAATTCTTAAGCCACACTGCCTGTCCTGTTGCATCATAACATGCCACAAATTCAGCTTGCATCGTAGATGCAGCCGTTACACCTTGCTTACCACTTCTCCATGAAATTGCTCCCCTTGCCAGAGTGAAGATATATCCAGAAGTGGATTTTCTATCATCTTCATCACCAGCAAGATCAGCATCAGTGTAACATACAACCTCAAGATTGTCTGTCCTCTTATATGTGAGCATGTAATCTTTGGTGCATTGGCAATATCTTAACGCCTTCTTGACACCTACCTAGTGAGCCCATCCTGGATTTGACTGATATCTACTAAAAACTCCGGTTGCAAATGCCAAGTCTAGACGCGTACAGACTTGTGCATACATCAGACTTCCGACAGCTGATGCATAAGGAACATTGTTCATTCTTTTTCTTTCTAAGTCATTCTTAGGGCATTGCGCTTGACTAAACTTATCGCCCTTTTGAATAGGAACAAGTGAAGTGTTGCACTTATGCATCTTATATCTCTTAAGCATTTTCTCAATATAAGCTTTCTGAGATAATCCTAGTACTCCTTGGGCTCTATCTCGGTGTATCTCAATGCCAAGGACATATGAGGCATCACCAAGATCCTTCGTATCAAAGTTGGATGAGAGAAAATTCTTAGTCTCATACAACATGTTCTTATCGTTGCACGCTAACAGTATGTCATCCACATACAGTACTAGAATTATTAATTTTCCACCTTTAACTTTGGCGTAGATACAACTATTCACATCATTCTCCTTAAATCCGAATTTCTTAATGATTTCATCGAATTTAAGGTTCCACTGCCTGGACGCTTGCTTAAGTCCATAAATGGACTTCTTTAATTTGCATCCCATATATTCTTTACCCTTTATGGCAAAACCTTCTGGCTGTGCCATAAAGATTGTCTCATTTAAGTCTCCATTAGAAATGCAGTCTTAACATCCATCTGATGCAGCTCCATATCAAAATGGGCAACTAATGCCATGACAACTCTAAAAGAATCTTTGGTAGACACAGGAGAAAATGTCTCATTATAATCAATTCCTTCCTTCTGTGTGAACCCTTTTGTTACGAGTCTAGCTTTGAATCGTTCGACCTTCTCTTTGGAATCACGTTTGGTTTTGTAGACCCACTTACAGCCTACTAGTTTGACTCCAACAGGAATTTCTAGTAAATCCCATACTTTATTAGTACTCATAGACTTTAATTCATCTTCCATGGCTTTAATCCATTTAGTAGAATTCTCACTTGACACTGCCTGTCTGAATGTGGCAGGGTCACTTATATTCCCGATATCATATACATCTTCACTTAAGTATGTCTCATAATAAGTAGGAATAGCTGATTTCTTTGCCCGTTGCGACCTTCTTACTGGTTCAATCGCAACTGGTTGAGGAATCTGATCTTGTGGCGCAGGTTGCGCCTGGTTCCCAACCATTTGCTCCATGTTCTGATGTTGCTGAACAGCAGTAGATGGCATGGCGCCACTTACCTGAACAGGAGGAATGACTGGTGGTACAAACTGATATACCTCTGTGGGCTCTTGAACTACTGGATCAGGAAGCTCAACCCATAGTTCTTCGAGACTCACTTCCCTCCTTGGAAAACTCCCACTAATTCCTGAGTCCTCTAGGAACACAGCCTGCCTGGTTTCTACGAACTTAGTGTGACGACCAGGACAGTAGAATATGTACCCCTTAGACTTTTCTGGGTATCCAATGAAGTGGCAGCTTATCATCTTAGAATCTAATTTCTTTTACTGTGGATCAAATAATTTAGTCTCAGCAGGACAGCCCCACACTTTTAAATAATTAAGTGACGGTTTCCTCCCATTTCACAGCTCAAAAGGTGTCTTGGGAACTGACTTAGACGGAACCCGATTAAGTATGTGAGCAGCTATTTTTAATGCTTCCATCCACAGCTCCACAGGCAAACTAGAATAACTGAGCATGCTCCGCACCATGTCAAGCAGTGTACGGTTGCGACGCTCATCGACTCCATTTTGCTGTGGTTCGCCTGGCATAGAGTATTGCGCTCTAATGCCATTTTCTTCTAAGTACTTAGCGAATGGTCCTTTAATCTGACCATATTGAGCGTGTTTCACATAATATTCACCTCTCCGGTCTGATCTTACAATTTTAATGGAAGTATTGTGCTGCTTCTCAACTTCCGCCTTATAAATCTTAAATATTTCTAAAGTGTCTGAATGCTTTTGAATGGGGTAAATATGTCCATAACGGGAATAATCATCAGTAAATGTTATAAAAGAGTCATAATCGTCTACTGATGTGACTGAGAGAGGGCCACAGATATCTGTGTGAATTATTTCTAATACGCACGTACTCCTAGTCGCTCCTTTCTTAATAGTCTTAGCATATTTTCTCTTAATGCAGTCGATGCACTGCTCTAAATCTGAGAAGTCTAACTCCTGAAGTATCTCATATTTAATGAGACACTCCATTCTCCCCCTCGAAATGTGGCCAAGGCGACAGTGCCACAATTTCGAAGAAGTCTCATTCTCACGCTTACGCTTATGCATCGCATCACAGACATTCATTGCAGAATAATTATCATCAAGAGAGAGCAAAAAAAGATCGCCTTGTAAATGGCCAAGGCCAACACTAATATTATGAAATTTAATGTTGCAAACCGAGTTGCCAAACTCACACACATGTCCTGACTTATCTAAACGCGAAACTGAAATAATGTTTCTCTTTAAACTAGGAACATAAAGGACATCCTCTAAATTAAGCCGGAAGCCGCCTGTCAACTCTAAGGTGAAGCTTCCAACGCCTTCGACTTCAATCATGTTCACATCAGCTACTCTTAGGCTTCGCTCCCCCCTTCTTATAGTTCGGATCGAACTGAATACCTGTAATGAATTAGAAATGTGCACAGTGGCACGTGAGTCAACTAACCAAGCATTAGGGGATAAATATGCTAAGAATAACTCATCAATAAAAGAAACAACATCAATCTTAATATTACCTTACTGTTTCAGTCATTCCTTAAAGCCTGGGCAGCCCTTCTGAAGATGCTTGGGTGAAGCACAGAATGAACACAGCATCTTTCCACCTTGGGACTGCTTGCCCTTAAACTTGTTGTTGTTCCTTGGACCAAAGTTATGGTTCCCTTTCTTCTTAAAGTTCTTCTGGCCTTACTTGCTGCTACCTGACTCATGCTTATTCTTGGGAGTGCCTGAAATGCTGAGATTGCCAACCATGTTGACAACATCCTTCATCTTCTTAGTCTTAAGCCTTTCTTCTTCTTCAACACAGTAGTTGATCAAATCACTGATAGACCAGACAGTCTTGTTGGTGTTGTAATTGATCTTAAATGCAGCATACTATGAAGGCAATGATGTCATGATGAAGTGCACAAGAAAACCTTCAGAAATCTCCATCTGCATCTCCTTAAGCTTGTTGGCCATGTCACACATATTGAGAATGTGCTGCCTGATGCCAGTCTTCCCATCATATTGAGAGGCCACTAACTTCATGATGAGAGTGCTTGCATAAGTCTTGGATGAGCTCTTGAAGTTCTCCTCAATCTTTGCCAGAAAGGCCTTAGCACTCAGATCTGCTCCCTGCGCATCCTTGGTGGGGATGGTGCCCTTAATGCCAGCACTGATGGTCTGAGACATGACCATAAACGCCTTGCAGTCTGATCTTGCCCACTTTTCCAGAGCAGCTAAAGTCTGTCCTGCAGCAACAGCAGGCTTATCCTCCCTTAATGTCAGATCCAGATCATTCCAAGCCAAGCATGTCATGACCTTGCCCTTCCAGTCAGGAAAATTCGCTCCATTGAGTGGCTCGATATTGTTCAGGTAGGAGGCCACAACATTGACATTTGTCACTGAAAATCAAGGGAAAAACTTATCTTAGTAATCATATACAATGAAATGCAAATAAAAGCATGATAATAACCCTACGGTGGTCTGATTAAAATCATGCAATTAAAATTTCAATTTGCATCACCGGTGGGGAAAACAAACGAAATTTCGTCTTAATACTCATGATTAAACAACGGTGGTTAGAAATAATCACAAGTTTACTCTAAATAAACTCCTCGGTGGTTCCATTTATTTAGAGGCATCTCAAAGTATAGTGGTGGAATAAACTTATGAACATGAAATAAACACCAACTACTTAAAAAAATTACTCATGCAAGCTTAACTTAGATGGATGCAGAAATAAACTGAGCTTAATACTGAAAAGAGACTGAAAACTGAAATAAAAAAAAACTTAAAATTCAGCCCGAAACATGAAACGGCCTGCTGGCGGCCTGCTTGCGCGCGCAGCGCACCCTCAATGCGCGGCCTAGAAGGCGCGCGTGCAGCCCAGCAAGCGGTGCAGCCCGGCAAGGGCGCGGCCCAGCAAGAGAGATGAGCGGCTCAGGCTGATGGCGGCTCGGCTTAGCTTAGCGCTCGCGGCTCGGCTAATGCGCGCGGCTCAGGCTCGGCTTAATGCAGCGGCTCAGGCGCGCGCGGCTCAGGGGGCGGCTCAAGGTAGCGCGTGGCTTAGGCGGTCCGTTAGCGATCTGGCCCGGCAGCGGACGAGTAGGCCGGCCATTCGGCCCGCTCGGCGCGCGCACCGCCCCCTCCCAGTGATCGATCTGAGCCGTTGGCTCTCATCCGACGGCTGACGATGGTTGGGGCGAGATATAAAAGGCTGAAAAATTGGGAGAGGGTGAAACCCTAGTTCATTCTCTCCCTTTCCTCTCCCCCGCGCGCTCTGCTGCTCAGAGCGGCGGCGACGGCGCCGCCGGCCGCCGGCCGACGCGCGGCTTAGGTCCGCCCCTCCTCAGAGCTCTCCCCGCGCACCCTCTCTGATGGGATCTAAGGGCCGGAGCACCGCGGGCCCTCTCTGCAGTGCGCGTGCATCTCGCGCGCGCACCGCCGAGGGGCTCCGCCGGAGCTCCATGGCCGGCGATGGGAGCTACTGATGGCCGGCGAGGGCTCAAGTTGAAGGCGCGGAGGCGGCGCTACTGATGCGCCGGCGAGGCAAGCACCGCCACGCCGAACCGGTCGGCGGGGCTACAGCTCCCTGAGGGACGCCGGCATCCATGCGCAGCAGCGACTAATGCCACGCGCGAACACCGGAGGTAGAGTCCCCTTTCTTATCTTAATCTTACTTAAACTGATCTAGGGTTAGGGTTTGGGATGGGGATTTGCGGGATTAATCTTTGATTCGATCTGAAATTTGCATCCCCTCCTTCTAATCTCACTTCGTACCGACTTATGCACGAAATTTTACCCAAAACCGAGATGGTTTAGGCCACTGACTTAACAGAAAAACTTAATTTCGTGAACTAAAACATGATAAACGCCTAGATAAACTTAGCGGATCTAAAGTTCTAGGCATGGAGGCATTTCTGACTAACTAGAAACACGTGCATGATGTGAATCTTAACTGAATAGAGCTAAAAACATGAACAAGAACATGCACAGATAGATCTACACCATGAAACCGAACCTAAAGCTTAGGGTTTGTCTAGGAGATCTAACCAGGATTAGGATAGGCGACTGATACCAATTGTTAGGAATTGAATCTAATATAAACTTAGCACTGACTTAACCAGGATCACTAATCCAACAGTAGATCAGCTTTAGTATATTAACTGATGAGGAATATATTAGATTCGGTCTTATACCAGCAGTAGTGGTGTCCATGGCGTCACTGGAAGTAGGTGTAGACGTGACGACGTCGACGGTGTTGACGGCGTCGGGGATGTAGCGCAGACGCTCCTTGAGGGTCCTGGCGGTGTAGCGGCGACCTTCAGGACGCCACCGGCACTGCCCCGGAGGTGGTGCTCGCGCTTCTGAGCCTTCCAGTGCTCTGATTGATCGGTGGGTGGTGGAAAATGATAGGTTACACAACCTTGGGGTCAACCCCATCTTATTTATAAGCACTATAGGCCCAGGGCCGAGCTCAATGGGCTAAGGATTACCTCCCGATCAAGGCAATTGCGGATGGGTTCCGTTGAACCAATCCCTAAACTCAAGGGATAAGATATCCCTATTTTTCTACTGACTTTGTTGTTGACAGAGGTCAAACAAAAACAAAACCAACAGTTGGAGGACTTGAGGTCGCGGTAGATGACGGCCCTGTCGTGCAGGTACTGGAGCCCCTGGCGGCGCCGTGCGCGACCCTCAACCTGGTGCGCCATGGCAGCATTGGACGCATGGGCATAGGCAGCAGCAGGTGGTCCTCCAGGGATCCCAGCGCCATGTACTCGTACACCAGCAGCCGCTGCTCGCCCTCGGCGCAGTAGCCCACCAGCCCGCCGCTGCTGTATATATGTTCTTCTTGCTCATAGAATTAATAATGGAAAGAAAGAACAATGCAAGACGACGACGGCGGCCGGCGATCTATGCCGTGGGATCGATCGGAACGAATTGAAGCAAGGTGAGGAAGGATGGAGAGAGAGAGAGAGAGAGAGAGAGAGAGAGAGAGAGAGAGAGAGAGAGAGAGAGAGAGAGAGAGAGAGAGAGAGAGAGAGAGACGGCCAGCCAGCCCCAGGCCCCAGGCCCCAGGCCCCAGCTGGATGGGACGAGATAGATAGATGGAGGCTTTGCTTTTTCAGGGAAGGAAGGAATTGAAGGACGAATGGATCGAGTTTTGCTTGCCTTGCCTTGCTTTGCTTAATATAAACTGCATGCATGCATGCGCATGCTGCAGCCTACAGGCAGGCCTTGCCATTGCCATGGCCATGGATGGATTTTATCGATATTGGTACAGTTTTTTCCATTTATTATGTACTTGTAGGAGGAACCAATTTTTTTTATTATTATTATATATATATATTGACTATATATAATAACAATGCTTAGCTACTCCACCTGTTTGGTGGGTGATGATGAATATAAATGATCTCAAGAATCTGATGATCCGACCGATGAGCTAGATAGCCCAATAATCAACGAACAATACATGCATATATATGTGTGTGTGCGCTTGAATATAATTAGATCAGGATCCCATCCCTTGCTTGCTTTGCTGCTGAAATTATTTGACTAACTTTTCTATGCTACCTAAATCTACCAGGATGTAATTATTAATTCCGTACGTATAAATCCTTGCCTTGTGCATGCTTAAACTTGAGGTCGTCGTAATATAATTTCCAGCTGCATGCAGATGGAACGAGTCACTAGTTTTGCTTATGGTCGTTTTGGGTGTTGATCAAGCAAGGTGTGGTCAGTTTGGTAGTAGACGACATCCCCGTGGTCGCTGACAAAGTGATCCACTCTGAGACTCCTGAGGAGCACGCCAAAGAGGTGAAGTGGCAGCGGCCCTGCTGACTTGTGTGGTTCCCGGTAGTATCTGCCCAGCACCGGCCTCGCAGCCTTGGTCTGTCGTTATTATTATGAAGTTTTCAAATTTCAATTTTTTATATATAAATAAAAAGTACAAGAAGAAAGAAGAAGCGCATGCTTACTGCTTCGACGAGATGGTAGTGCGGGATCTGCGGGAAGAGGTGGTGGATGACATGGGTGCCGATGTCGTGGTGGATGTTGTTGATCCAGCCGTAGTCCCGGTCCACGGTGGTGAGCCCCCCACGCAGGTAGCTCCACTCCTCGCCGCGGTACCAGGGGAGCTGCTGCTCGGGGCTGCCGTGGTGGTGCAGGTACGTCACCAGGTCAAGCCACATCACAAATACAAGGTATGGGACGGCGTAGAGCTTGAGCAGGTGGAGTGGTCCGAAGGCGCACGCCATGGCGAGCAACGATGCGAGCATGACGCAGCAGCAGGTGGTTGAGAGCATGACATCGGCCCGCTCCTTGGGGCTGAACAGGTCGCTGCTGGGAAGAAAGTGAGATCCATTCTTGCCGGGGCTCCTGTACCACTGGCAGCAGCAATATTGCATTGGGTTTCTTTCAATCAGTTACTAGCTAGTAATAACTTTATTTATTTCAGCACCCAGCAGACAGCAACATACTAGGTAGACTGGGAATGCGAGGAGCGGGAACGGGACGGTGAAGCGTAGCTTCTTGGTGCGTGGTTCAAGCTGCCGGTAAAGCTTCTCCGTGATCTGCAATGCAATGCATGCATTTGCATTTGCAATTGTCAAGACAAGGAATATATTTTGATGCCGGGCAATGCAAATGGAATCAAACTAAATGCCGGTTGCAGCTAGCTTGTACTATCAGCAGTAAGAATTGTTGATTTACCTACTAGTATTTGGCAGCATGCAGGCACAGATCTAGCTACCTACTAGTACAAACTTTTATAGGAGTAGCACCAGCAGATTTGTGCTAGAGCTAGCTGGTGGCAGGCATGCATCGTGCATGCAGCATATGCTAATTTAATTAAGCTGGTGGCAGAGCTAGCTAGTTGATATGCTAAGCCTTTTACTAATTAAGCTAGTGGAGAAAAATGCAATGCCATGTGCGGGCCTCCATATATAGCCCAGATCTGCAGTCTGAAAACTGGTCGCCCCAAGAAAGCAAAAGGACAATACTCCTAGATAGATCACGACGCATCCCGGACACTGACACAGCAAGGACGAATCCGACTAATTTAATTAATTATGGCAAAACCAACCTAATGGCTAACCATATATATATGGAATTGCAATGGAGGTGGCCTAATGGCCATAAAAAAAACAAAAAAAAGGAGAGATGCATGATGACTGACCGGGTGCCATGACTCGTCCCTTTCAATGTGGCCGTGGTTCTGATGGTGCGTTCTGTGGCTGATCCTCCTGCATGCATGCATGCATTATATATACAATCACTTTTTCTTTGCTGCTGATGGTGTGCAGTGTAGTGACCGGATTTATTTAATTTGCAGGATTATTGTTAGTAGTAGTAGTAGTATATTGTTACTGCTAGTTACGGCAAACGGAAATTGTTGTCAACTAGAGCTATTTTTTGTATATAATATGTTCCGATCGATGCTCTTAAAACGGCTACTACTGGAGCTTTACAGCTAGCTAGATGCGTGCATGCTGCTTGCTGCTTTACACACACATGCATATCAGCCAACAGAGATTCTCTGTGTAATGTCTTCTTCTTCTTCTTCTTCTTGAAAACTGTATCATGCATCTATGCAAGATATTTATCAACGACACGAATCGAATAACTTTGAAAAGAGAGAAAGATGACAGCAAAATATCTTCTTCTTCTTTTTGAAAATTGGACCATGCATCTATCCAAGATATATATCAAACTGACACGGATCGAATCTCTTTGAAAAGAACAAAATCAAGATCATGTGTGCTAGCTACTACCTTTCCTGCCTGTTGTCTACTTTTATCTTAGCGTATTTGCTTCCTTGGTTGGTAGAATGAAATGAAGATATATAGTAGCATACCATCCATGGTAGGGGACGAGGATGAAGGAGTGGAGGAGATGCCCCACCGCGCTGTTGAGAGTGCCGCTGTCAGAGAAGCTCCCGTGCCCACTGCATTAATTAATTTTATATATATATAAGCAAATCAATATATATATATAATTATTCCATTCCACCATGCATATGCATGCATGGATCGATCGAAGAAATAATCAGATGTCACGTATACTATGTCTTGATAAAT